>NW_024412397.1:42543729-42728974 GCF_014898765.1 Herpailurus yagouaroundi | reverse complement strand
AAAGAAAGAAAGAAAGAAAGAAAGAAAGAAAGAAAGAAAGAAAGAAAGGAAAGAAAGAAAAGAGAAAAAAAGAAAAGAATAATGGTTTATTTAAAAAAAAAACTTGATAAGATTTTCAGAAACTAGGCTAGGAATTTGGTGGTAAATTTTGAAAAACAGATGTAATTCTGTTCCTATATATGTAAGTCTAGGTCTATGTTAGACAGGTATAGATCACATACATTTGATACATGATGGGAATATATGCATGATTGATATTATTGAGAAGAAAATAATACTAGGTGTAAATAGTCCATTTTTAAACTTTACACATGCCTTTTTATTTTTATTGTTAAATTTATTTCACATCTGCTCACACATTTTTAGTACTCTTAAACACAGTCCAGATTTGCACCACGATGAGTTAGTCTTTCATTTTCAAAACTAAACGACCACATTTCAATTTATAAAGATATCTAAGTTGACATTTTAGACAATTCATAATATATCACATACAATGATACTGCATATTCAGAATACTATCAGAATTTTTTAATTCAATACCAAAGCAATAGGATAAAATTGATATCTTTGTGTAAAACAAAATATCACAGTATGAATTTACTATAGATCTAATGCAGAAGTTCTGAACACAGTTATAAACAGAATCTCATGGAATTATTGGGGGCTAATGCTATAGTAGACAAGAATTCTGAGACAATATAAAAAAAGAAGCTGAGAAATATAAATTATGAGAACTGAAAGGTTTAGAGAATTTTAGAGCCTAGCAGAAATGCTTCACTGTGGCAAATAAAAAAATTATATTAATGTTCCTCTAAAATAAACAGAATGGAATTTTTCAGTTATCAGTGATATGTTTAAACAATATGTAAAAAGAACCTAACCTGAGTGGAGTTATGGACATAATGCTAAATCACATGTACTACATTCATTCTAGTCACCTGCCTGTTTTATAATGCTATAGGGTCGTATAGTTTATAAAAATATAATATTGTAGATTGACAATTATTCTAATAATAATCTAATGCTTACTGTAAATGAAGCCATGCTCCCTTAATGACAGACACTTCATGTAGATATATGAGATATCATGCTTCAATAGTTGTTCTATGTTGGGGGGAATAAGCTTAGGAATTCCCTGAGCCTGCATCGATGGGTTAACAAGGCATAAAGAATTACAAAGCCATAGGAGGCTTACACCCAAGTTTGGGTAGACAAGAGTAGATAAATAGGTGTAGAGAAGGCAGGGCAAAGTCCCCAGTGTAGAGAAAGTGGGGCAAAGGCCCCAATACAGAACAAAGGTATATGAGGTAAACAAGATTAGGTATTCAGGGTGGAAATACCCCCCAACTTAGTACTATGGCAGAAAGCTGCTTTCACAGGAAGGAAGGACCAAATTAGGTAAACAAGTAATTAGGGTGCAGGGTGAAGTTGCCCAGAGAGGAGCTGATTAATAAAAGAAAGGTGCTTATTGACCCTGCGGTAGCATGTTCTGTGTTTCTTGTCCCCTAGACCAGTTTAGATAAACAGAGGTGGTGCCTCATGTCTGCTGTAAACAACCTTCCTCCTGGCACCAGGATTTTGTTTTGTATTGACCCAAACTCCTAAATCCGCATATCTTCAAAACTTCCTTTCCCTCACATCCATGAGTTAATGTTCACAGTTTCATTGTCCCTTTGTGCATGTCCATCACCATGTTTGTAACCCTTCTGATCCTAATAAAAACAGAGCAAGGACCTTTAATCGGGGCTCTTGTCTTCTCCTAGACATTAGCCATCTCTCGCATTTTAATCCTGTGTCCCGCTTTCTTGTTAGACAAGAAAGAACTCTAGATCCAGAGTCTACTACCTTATGTAAGTACATATTTTCAGATTTGTATATTATTTTTGTGTTTCTGGTTTTGTAACTTAATCTGGAATTTTCAATAATAGCATATACATGATAAAATACTTGCACTTTATTGTGTGCATGTGCAAACAGGCAAACACTGGCTACTTGTATGTGACACAAATCACTGCAGTTACTTTTCACAAGTCTCTGAAGTAGATTCTAATGACCCCATTTATCAAAGGGGAAAACAGAAGCTCAGAGCTGTCAATTGTCTTTCTCGAAGTTATACAATGAGCCACTATTCTGGACTCTGGCTGTCTGACTTCAGAACTACCACTCAGTAGGCACATGTGATGGTACTCTAATAGTATTTACCACTCATATATGCCAGCCAGTTCACTTCCTTAATGTTCTGCTTTCTATTTGTTTATTTTATTTAGTTTTGGGTCTTATGACTTATGAAAAATAAAGTCGAGGTTGGTGGATCTGACATCTCACTACACATCTTTTTACCTTTTCATTAAAGGTTTTCCTGAACTGGTATATATGGGCAATCACCCAAATCAAAAGTTAATGGTTTCAGTAAATTCAGCTGAGAAAAATGTCTACTTGGGTTTTAAATGGAATTAATCATCAAGCTAGGTGTCTATGCACTGCACACACTTCCTTGGAAATGGTTGAAGTCTATGGAGAAGAGCTGTGTGACATAATATCATCTATCATGTCAGAACTCCTCCTATTAAAAGTACATTTGGTGGCCACTATTATACAATGACTCAAAAATAATCAAAAATATTTATAAAATAAATAACGTATTAATTCCTCTCAACAATCTTAAAATATAGAGACAAACACACAAAAATATTGATAATGACCCAAGGGTTAACACTAAAGAAAAAAATGCAAGATTATTTTGTAAGGTCATACCTGATTAAAAGTTGAATTTATCATATAAAAGTCAAGTTTTTGGTTCAAAGAGTATGTAATCACTATAAATGTAGGTATTCAATGTGGTTCTTATAAAGAAGGGACACATATAAGTTCAACCTTCAAAATTGCACAATATTTCTGCATCAATCAAAGTTGTAGTGGGAAACAAAAGGTATACTTATTTGGGTTAAAGAGAATTCAATACAGTTATGATTTACAGAGCAATGGCTGGAATTTAAGAGAAAGCAATGGTGAAGTACGGTGGATAGCCATTACCATTCCTAGTCCTAAAGAGGCAAAGGAACACATACTCCATCCCAGGGAGAGCATGAGCCACGGGTTTGCCAGATAGGAGTTCTGCCTTAGGTAAGTAACAGAGCAGGAGGAGGAAGGAGCTATACCTCACCACTCTACCCATGGCCTTTTTATCTCCAGCAGTATGTCTCATTGACTGAACACACCTGGAAATCAGAGAGAAGCACAAGTACTACACTCCCAACAAACCTGAAGGGCACAGTTTAGGGTAAACAAGGAAAGGGAAAAATAAGGTGGGGAAAATAACCAGCTCAGTTTTCCTGGTCAGAGAAGACCAATAATTTATTCCCAGCCTAGGAGGAGGGAGAAAATGGGAATACAAACACAGGAACAGGAAGTTGCCATGACTCATCCAAGAAGTATAAAATAGCTGACATAAAGATTATTGAGAATACAGAACAGAGTTAGAATGAGATTGTAGAAGGACCTAGACTATCAGTTGAAATTACTCCCATCGTTGTGATTTAAGGACATAAACTTGCTTAAATAAGCAAAGTCTAATATAGACAAATCCAGATTATGGGTGACTAATTTTTCTACACACCTAGTTAATCCCTTCCACCCTCCCTTCCTTCTTCCTTCCTTCCTTCCTTCCTTCCTTCCTTCCTTCCTTCCTTCCTTCTTTCCTTTTCTTTCTACCTTCCTTTCTTCTTTCTTTTCTTTCTCTTCTCTTCTCTTCTCTTCTCTTCTCTTCTCTTCTCTTCTCTTCTCTTCTCTTCCCTTCCCTTCCCTTCCCTTCCCTTCCCTTCTCCTCTCCTCTCCTCTCTTCTCTCCTCATTTCGAACTGCTCTTGTTCCAAGTATTTCTGTTCTTAAATTTCTGTTTTGCCGATTGTTTCACCTTCTTTCCAGCTTCTCAAATCTTCTTCTTTGAGACCTAGTTTATTACTTGTAGGTAACACCTGTTCTAACACTGCCTTTTAGGTCTCTAACCCACAATGATTTTTCTGAGTTTCAGTTGCGCTTGCAGTAAGAACCACACGATTTAATATTGATTGTTTTCTAAATGTTCTTAAGTATTCATTTTTTTCACTTCTGGATGAAAGTAAAGTGGAAACATAGATTCCTTCCTATATTTGTATATGCCCTTTACTCTATAGCATGAAGCAGGATTCAAGCAGCATAATATAGTTAACATATAAATTCCAACAGAATTAAATACATTTAAATCAATGTTCTTAATTTCATTTAAGTCAAGGATACAATCTAATACTAACCTAGAATTTAGAGTTGTGTCAGAGTTCTGGCAGTTCTAGACAGAATCAGAGTTCTGAACATAATTCAACTCAACTCAAAGGGTACAGAGGATCTCAAGGAATGGAAACTTCAGCAAGCTAGTACTACCACTAGAGAAAGAGAAAAAGCAATGTTACTGGCTATCAGTCAGAGCTAGAAGCTTAGGGGGTAAGAAGAGCCTACGGGGAGTTCTCTAGACCATGGATGAAAACAACAGTTTTAAAGAGAAGAGTATTTAAGACAAGAATGTGGGAAGTAAATAATCTATCCTCTCTTTCCTCCTATCCACGTATCTCCTGCTTGTGCTTCCCCTTGTCTGAACCCAAACCGAATCCTGACAGAGAATCCTGGAATACAGGATTCTGGAGGTCAGTCTATAGGACACAAAGCAGAGAAGGAGAGAAGGGGATAACCCAGTAGCAAATAAACAGTACCATTGAAGCTGAAAATAAACTTATTTTGTAGAGTCAAATCATTTTCTATTTGTCTTTTCTCTTTCCTAGATATAATTAAATAAGGAAAGTATTAAAACTTTTTTGCTGACAAATTAGTTATGTATCGAATCTACTTTCAAAGTGTAGAGCTTTACAACATCTTCACAAAGAAAACACTATAAATTACATAGGTGGAATGCTTTAAGTGAGAAGTCTGTGCAGACTCAGATAAAAGTTAATGTGCATTTTGCATTTTAGTTTTGTTAGTAAGTGATATTAACCATGAGTGACTGACCACTCATATATTCCTCAAATAGACATCTTCCAGATAAGACAGCTACCTCTTATCGTACCTTTTCTAGCCATGGTTATCTAGAGGAGGAAAGAGGCGCTGAGGTAAAATCAGTGAAAAAGAGACTGGCAGTGATGTATGCCCTAAGTCCTCATAGAAAGTGATCAGCTGAAAGAAACAGATCTGAAGTGTGTAGTTGAGTCATAAAAAAGGTAGAGATCTAAAATGAAAATCATGAGGGGTACCTGGGTGGCTCAGTCAGTTAAGCATCCAACTTTGGCTCAGGTCATGATCTCACGGTTTGTGGGTTTGGGCCCCGCGTCGGGCTCTGTGCTGACAGCTCAGAGCATGGAGCCTGTTTCGGATTCTGTGTCTCCCTCTCTCTGCCCCTCCCCTGTTCACACTGTCTCTGTCTCTCTCAAAAATAAATAAACATTAAAAAAATGTTTTAAAAATGAAAATCATGCACACTTGTCTACCTAGGTTTCTGCTCTTCCTGTAGGCCACCTCTACTTTTAATCCTACTTGTTTTACTTCATTACATTTTTTTACTCTCCAGATTCTGGAGATTTCTAACTTTCCAGGGTTCCTGCAAATATGTAAACTAACAATAAATGGCTCAACACTTGACATAGTTGATAGTATGTTCTTTGTAAAATGATTCCCTGGGGGACTCATATTGCATATAAAGTAAGAAAAGTGACTGTTAAGGATGATGATTGTAAATGATATTAATCTCAAGAACACATATTTAAGAAAAAAAAAACCCTAAACAAAACTAGATAATACTCTATCCTCTGACTATTGTTTGTCCAGTTCCTGTTAACTCTTTCAGTCAGTAATTTTTTTTTCCATTTTCACCCTCAAGTAATTCCCTCATATTGTCACATCGTCATGTCAATCAGCATGTCACAAGAGCACTTGTAAAAGATGCAAGATGGTGAGAAATATCTATGGAATAGATGCAACATCTTGAAATAGTTAAGGAAACATTGTTTGCTTAGCTATACTCGGATAAGTTTTCTGACCAGTAATTAATCTGTTGTATGTTGTTTATTTGGTTGCTAGTTAAAGGTGTTTGCTTTATTAGTTCTCTTTGTTAAGTTTATTTATTTTGAAACACAGAGAGAGTGAGCGCATGTGCACAGGGGAGGCTCAGAGAGTGGGAGAGAGAGAATTCCAAGCAGGTTCTGCACTGCCAACACAGAACCCCACATGGAGCTTGAACCCACGAACTGTGAGATAATGACCTGAGCCCAAACCAAGAGCCAGATAGATGCTCAACCAAATGAACCACCCAGGTGCTCCTTGCTTTGTTAGTTCTAAGAGAAATATCATGCCCAAGACATTGCCATTTAACTAAATCTTAAATTACACATAAAAGATCTCTTGGTGCTCACAAATTAGCCCCAAATTCCTTTAAACTAAACCCAATTAATTTCCATATCAAAACGGAACCCCAAAGACAGTAATAATATATATTCATAGCTCCTTGTAGTTTCCAAAGCACTCTTACAGGCATTGTCTGACTTGAGCCTAACAAAACATTTATCAAGTATGAATCACTATTTCTAGTACAAAGATAAGGAAATGAAGGTTAAGAAAAATGAAATGATTTTCTTGAGCAGTCTGGACCTCCTTCAACAGTATTTTTATTGGCAAGACTGATAAAAATTTCCAATGCCTAACACAGTGTCGTCTACACTACTGGTGTCTAAATTTTTATTTCAGGCTATAAGAGTAAAGTTTGCTGATGTTATTCAATGTATTCAAATACTATTCCCAAAGTTTCTTAGAGAAGATACATGTTACAGACTACAATTAAAATGTATTTCTTGGCATATAATGGAAACCAGATATTTCTAAAAATCTTCTTTTTTAGAAATTATGTTTTACATGTTTTTTTTTTAGTTTTTTCATTGAGATATAGTTGACATACAACACTATATTAGTTTCAGGTGTGCAACATGAATCAATATTTGTATATATTGCAAAATGATCAAACAATAAGTTTCGTTACATCTGTTACAATACAAAGTTACAGAATTTATTTTTTGTGATAAGAACTTCTGATCTACTCTATTAGCAACTTTAAAATTTGCAATATAGTATTATTAACTATAGTCTCCATGCTGTATATCATATCCCCATGACTTACTTACTTTAAAACTGGAAGTTTATGACTTTTGACTCCTTTCACCCATTTAGCCCGCCTCCCACGTCTGGTAACCATGAATCTGTTTTTTGTATCTGTGAGCTTGTGTTTTGGATTTGGGTTTTGGGTTTTTATATATAATGAGATCATATGGTATTTTTCTTTTTTTGTCTGATTTATTTCACTTTCACTTAGCATAATGCCCTCAAGTTTTATCGATATTGTCGCAAATGGCAAGGGGTCATTCTTTTCTGTGGCTGAAAAGTATTCCAGTGCGTGTGTGTGTGTGTGTGTGTGTGTGTGTGTGTGTGTACCATATCTTCTTTATCCATTCATCCAGTGATGAACACTTAGGTTGTTTCCATATCTTGGCTATTGTAAATAATACTGGAATGACTATGTAGGTGCTTATATCTTTTTGAGTTGGTGTTTTCATTTTGTTTGCTGGATCATATGGTAGTGCTATTTTTGAGGACATTCCATATGGTTTTCATAGTAACTACACCAATTTACATTTCTACCAGCAGTTCACAATGTTTCCTATTTCTCCACATCCTCACCAATACTTTCTATTTCTTCATTTGATAATAGCCATTCTGATAGGTGTGAAGTGTTATCTCAGTGTGGTTTTAATTTGCATTTCCCTGAAGATTAGTGATATTGATCTTTTCAAGTGTCTGTTGGCCATATGTACGTTTTTAGGAAAATGTCTATTCTTCTCCTCTGACCATTTTTAAATTTGTTTGTTTTTTGCTATTGAGTTGTATATGTTTTTTATACATTTTAGATATTAACCCTTCATCAAATGTATGAGTTGCTAATATTTTTTCCCATTCAGTAGGTTGCCTTTTCATTTTATTAATGGTTTCCCTTGATGTGCAGAAGCTTTTAGTTTGATGTAGTCTCACTTGTTTATTTTTGCTTTTGTTGTCATAACCAATTATTTTATTAGGATAAAATCAGAAAAAGTTTAAAAATTTTTTTAAATCAAAAGGTCACATATGATGTAGTTCTCTTTGAAGAACATGAATTAAGTTCTTATACACTAAACATTTCTTCTTTATAAAGTACTGAGTAAATGACATCTCATATATTGTCTTAGATCAGCATTTCTCCACCCACATTTAGCAGATCTTTTTTCAGAGGGATGTAATTAGTATTGTAGGGAGGTGGGGGAAGACAGCTTGTAAAGAAATTTGTGGAATTGTGGGTCTTCTGAAATGCTAAAGTGCACTCTAGATCTCTTAAAAGGAGTAATGCACTAAAATATTTAGCCAAGAAATTCTTTTTCTGAGTATTTTTAAGGACTGGTTCTATGTATCACATCTTTAAAATTATATTGTGATGAGTATCTCCTCTAGTTTTTTGTTTTTTTTTTTTTCCTGAATGTCACAATTTCTGATGCATGAAATAGGCAAAATAGAGTAACATTTATTATAAGAATGTTGCTTTAAAGGAAACTATTTCTGCCTGGATGTATAAGTGGTATTTTCAATTTAAAATCAACATTTCCTTTTGCAATATGCATAATATATATCACTATAAAATGGTACTTATCAATTATTAATGCAATTATTAATGCAATTAAATGTCCCTAAATTTCTATTTGAGAGTAGACACCTACATATATATATATATATATATATATATGGACAAATATAAATATTTAAACAAATACATGTTTTAAAGTTATTTTTTGTTTTTTATTTTTACTTTTTATTTTTCAACAATTTCACCACCTTTTTTGAGATATACTTGACATATAACATTGTGTAAGTTTAAGATGTACATAATGATTTTATGTATGTATATGTTGTAAAATGATTACCTGAATAAGGTTAGCTGACACATCCATTACCTCACATGATTTTCTTTTTTGTGTGAGAACATTTAAGATCTACTCTCTTAGCAACTTTCAAGTACGTAATACAATATTGTTAACTATAGACACTGCTGTACATTAAAAGTTCAGAACATACTCACCTTATAAATGGAAGTTAGTACCCTTTGATCAGTATTTCCCATTTCACCAAACCCCTAGCTCCTGGCAACCACTATTTTACTGTTTCTATGAGTTCAGCTTTTTTAGATTGTACATGTAAGTGAAATCATGCAATATTTGTCTTTCTCTGTCTGTCTTATTTTAGATTGTATAATGCCCTCTAGGTCCTAACATGTTTTCACAAATGGCAGGATTTTCATCATTTTTATTCCTATAAAATTCTTATAAAAATAAAAATTTATATATATATATATATATATTACATTATATATATGATATATTCCATTACATTACACCACATTTTCTTTATCCATTCATCCATCAGTGAACACTTAGGTTGTTTTTATGTCTTGATTATTTTTAATAGTGCTTCAATGAACATGAAGAAGCAGCATCCCTTTGAGATAGGTTTTATTTATTTATTTATTTATTTATTTATTTATTTATTTTTGAGAGAGAGAGACAGAGAGTGAGAAGGGACGGGCAGAGAGGGAGAGAGACACACACACAGAATCCAAAGTAGACTCCAGGCTCTGAGCTGTCAGCACAGAGCCCAACATGGGGCTCAAACCCAGAAACGACAGGATCATGACCTGAGTCAAAGTCAGATGCTTAACCAACTGAGCCACCCAGGTGCCCCTCTTTGAGATAGTTTTTAATTTCCTTATGAAATATACCTAGAAGTAAAATTGTTGGAACATTTGGTAGTTCTATAGTTTTCATTTTTTGAAGATCCTCCATACTGTTTTCCATAGTGGTTGTACCAATGGTAGTCGTGGCTGTACTAATTTGCTTAATATATTTAGGTGCTTGAATATTGGGTCCATATATATCTACCTTTAATTGTTATATCCTCTTGATGAATTAAACCATTTATCATTTTATTATGACCCTCTTTGTCTAATGTTACAGTTTTGACTTAAATATTTTATTTGCTATAACTACCCCTCTTCTCTTTCGGTTTCCATTTGCATGGAGTATCTTTTCCTATCCCTTCACTTTCAGTCTATGTTTGTCCTTAAAACTAGTGTGAGTCTTTTATAAGGCACACCAATAGGTGTTGAATTCCCTCAGCTCTTGTTTGTTTGGGAAAGAGTTTATCTGTCTATTTCTGAAGGATAACTCTGATAAGTAAAGTATTCTTGGTTGTCAGTTTTTTCTTTTTCTTTTTCTTTTTCTTTTTTTTGTTTTAAGGCTTTGAATGTATCATACCATTCTTTCCTGGCCTGCAGAGCTTCTGCTAAGAATCTAATGATAGCCTCATGGGGATTCCCTTATATATAAGAATTTTTTTCTTTCTGCTTTAAATATTCTCCTGTCTTTGATTTCAGACTTATAGTTTTACTATAATTCTCGGAAAAGATCATTTTGGTTAGAAGTTTGGGGTTGGGGGTGCTATGAACTCATGAATTTGGATGTTTAAATCTCTCCCCAGATTTGGGAAGTTCTCAGCTATTATTCCTTTAAATTAGCTAGCATCCTCTTTCTCTCTCTCTTCTCCTTTGTGACTCAAATAATATGTAATTTTTTTTTTTAGTTGTATCCTATTACTAAAGTAGGCTTTCTTCACTCTTCTTCATTTCTTTTGTCTTTGTTCTCCTGTGACTGGATAAATTCAAATGATGTGTCTTCACAGATTTCTTACTCTTTTTGATCCAGTTCTCCCTCTTTTTGATATCAGTGCTCCCTCTTACACTTTTTTCTATCATTTCAATCATAGTATTCTTTAGCTCCAGAATATCTGTTTGGTTCTTTTATATTTCTAATCTCTCTGTTAAACCTCTCATGAATTGTTTTCCTGATTTCATCAAACTATTTTTCTATCTTTTCTATAGTTTACTGAACTTTCTTAAAACACATTTTTTTTTAAATCACAGATCCAAATTTCTTGGTATCTGTTACTGGAAAACTATTATGTTCTTTGATTTTTCTTGCTGGGTAATGTTAAATGATCAAATTTGTGTACTTTCTTCCAATCTTGCACAGTGGCCCAACTGTGCTCACAGTTGGTCCAACTATGCAGATTACTGTGTTATCTGCAAAGTCATGCTTTCACCACCATTGGGGGTACATGTGGTGAGATAACCATGGGGTACTGTGTACATGTGTGTGGTAAGGCATATGAAGCAATAGGGATGCCCTTGGAATAGTTGGTAGGAAGGAACCATAGACAAGGCATCTGTAGTATTTTGTAGGCAGGCTACCTAATGGAATTCCCAAAGTGGTTAATAGGATCCATGTACTTTTGATGCACTCAAAGAGTCCTAATTGCTGTTCTCCCAACTACTCCTTGCCCCACAGTTGTGAATCATGCCTTAGCATTTTGTATGGGAAAGGAAAGAAGTCAGTCTCTTTGGCAGCATCCCATATAGCTGAGGATGCTAGATACTCACTCACATGCTTTCACTTTCTCCCATAAGAGAAATCACAAGCCAAGAAGGTCTCTCTTGCCCCTGAGCTATGCTGCCTTGGAGAAGGAGTGACCCAGATAAAATAGAACCATTTTCTTACCCTCTTCAGTATGTCCAGTGTCAGATTGGTTTTGCTCCAAAATTGTGCTGGCCTTTCTCTGGATTCCGGAACTTTCTCAAAGATGCTTTCCTCCATGAGTAGTTGTCAAAATTGGTGCTCTTTGGAAGAATAATGTAGAAAACTCCTATTTCCTCATTTTGATGATTTTTTTTTCTATTTTTATTAGTCCAAATATTCATTTTTGTCAGGCAATACAATCAGTGAGGGTAAAATTTTATGACTCTGAAGTATCAGTTTCTTAGCAACCACACAGAGAAAGACTCTTGATATCCACTGAGATGTGCATCAATAGCTTGAAGTTTTTTAAAGAACTGATAATGCATGACAAATATTATTAAAATGTGTCTTGCAATGTAATGATTATCTATACAACAAACAAATCTTTTGTCATAATGGAATGCTTTCTTTTCTGAAGTTGATTTATTTCTGATCCAGTGCTGCTTCATTTCTGATGGATGCCAAATCCAAACAGTCTTGAAAAATATTTGGGATTTCTCCTATAGCCTTTTAAAATGCATATCTTTGCCACACTTTGAGACTATGAAACTTGAAGACTCAATCCTGAGGGCCTATATTTTCTAGAATTTCCCTAACTTACATTAAGAAACTAGCTTCACACTGCATCAGAAACCATTTTTGTTTTTGTTTTTGTTTTTTGCATATAATATTCAATAAAAAATGGTCAAAGTGAGGAGGAATAAACTACCCATTTCCCCAAGTTTCCTGGAAGATGAAAAGGATTGTTAGGCATTTTCATAAAAGAGATAAAGTGTGACTATTGATTTGTAAACATCAGAAAAAGAGAAAGAATATGAAAAACAAAACAAAACAAACAAAAGCCCAACTAAGGTATAGCTCCTTGAACTTGTTGCAATGTTTGCTAGAATTTACTTCCAAACACTTAATAATAAGGTTGTTTTCAATCTGAGCGAGTGGAAACTGGCTGAATGAAGCTAGTACGTCACTTCCACTTTGCATATTTTCATAATATTTTAAGGAACGTAGAAATGGCTCTTCACATCATAATATTGCCAGTTCTAAGAAAGCACTTGTTCCTGAAGCACTGTTTCTCTATCAGTTAAGTAGTTTGTTACCATTTCCATCTTCATCCCCAACTATCACCCTTGAATACACACTATACTAATGGTGTGTTAAAGAAAAAAACAATGGTAGAACAATTTGATAAAAGTGGCTATTTTGCCCTAATATTCTTTCCTTTTTCCTTGAATTCTTTGAATAATATTAATCCCCCCACCTTTTAAAAAATTCTGCATGAGATTAATACTACTCAGTATATAGATTATATATTCCAGACACTTGCAGCTAAATAAGGCCATCTGACTAAATTCTGGCCAGTGAGATAAGTAGAAGTTTGTTTGGCAGCGACTACAGTATCCTCTATGAAAGATCATTTCTGTGCACACTTTGTCCCTGTCCTAAGTCATCTTTTTCATCTTGCTGCCTAGAATGCAACTGCTACCATCTCAAACCATGACAATATAGCTGTTATGCCCAGAATTCGTGATCCCCAAAGACCACTAGGGAGCTGAGTCCAATGCAAAAGCAAAAGAGTCTTTATTCGAGCTAGCTCGAGCTCAGTCCCCTACCTGCACCGACGCAGCGGTGAGATACCAGGGAGAGAGAGCTAGTTTCAAAAGCACAAAGGTTTTATAGGGGTCTAGGGGCAGTTGGTGAGGTAATGGCTGTGGCCTCAGCCGATTGGATGGGGAAGGGTCGGAGTCCTGTTACGCAGGTCGCTGGGCGTGTTTTGATCAGGAAGTTTGAAAGGGTGAGCAGAAGGTTACTCAAGGGGAGGAGGTGCGGTCTGAGGTTTCTGCGATTTTCCCGGGAAAGGGGTCATGTCGGGGACATAGTCACTCAAGGTGGAGGACACAGAACAAGATGGAGTAGGCCGGCATAGGCTCGCCCTTTCAATAGCCACTCCCTAGAGACTGAGGAATCTGAGCCCTGAAAAGCAAGTACAACAGTACTTCCCCTCTAATCCTGCCAGGTTGGCCTCTGGGATTTGGGGTAAATGGGAAGGAACTTCTAAATTGCTTAAGTCAGTGTCATATTGGTTGAATTTAAGACCAATAAATATTTCGTTGACTGAAAACAGGACTCTTCTCATTGTAGAATTTACAAAGTAGGCTCAGTGGGAATGTTTAATGAGTATGGTAGTGAAGACTCAGATTATGAAAGCTGAGTTGTTCATTATCCTTGTCATGCCAGGGAAACCTTGTAGCCAAATGTTATCTATTGCAATTTTGAGGCCAGATCATTTGCTAATCCAGAGGAAATGGTATTCCTACTGTTTCAGAAAATACTGTTACTGCTTTAAAAATGCTTGAAAAGATGAACTAGGTCAGAGCAATTCAGAACCACAAGCAGGGTAGAAAGAGGATTAGATGTGCTATAGGAAGCACTTTCTGTCCTGGCTAGGAATGGAAATTGACAGGAAGATCCATAATTTCAGCCTTGAATGATTGAAAAAAACCAACTGCTTTTGCACCAAAAACTGGACCAGTTAAGTAGTAGCTTGAAAATGATAGACCTAACGAGAATAAATACTGATGTTCTTTCCCACAAAGGTTGCAAGTCTAATGGCAGATTTGTGTCAAGAGTGTTGTTTCCCTTTTCTATGATGTTATTTCAGATAGTGTCAATATAACCAGCACTAATTGAGAGGATTGAGGATGGATAAAGTTCTTTACCAAAACACCAGAGACTTCAGGGTTGAAGATGAGATATAAACAAGATATTCTACTAAGGGAACATGGATATGAAATTGACTAGAAACAATACATAAGAAGCTCAGAGCTGTTGAATAGATTACATTGCTACAGAAAACAAGACACAGACTGGACTGCAGGAAAGTCAGTAGATTTTCTACTCAAGAGCCATTTCAGGACTCACAAATCCAGACCAAAAGAAGGTGGGCTCTTAAATCTGTATAATCACCAAAAAGTACATATTTTCTGATGCTCATCATAGATGTGGCTATGAAGAACAAAAAAATAATGAAGCACCACTCTGAAGACATAGAAAATAATAAAAAAAAAAAAAAGAAAGAAAAAGTAGATTCTCCCGAGAGAATATAATCAGGGTTGCCAGATGTGCTAATATAGGAATTTTCACCTCTGTCAGAGACAAAACTGTTCATTATCCCTGCCTCATGGAATTATATTGCTACTATAGCTTAGTGATGGCTGTATGTTTTTACTGTGGTTTTCTACCTGTATGTCAACATTGTAAATGTATGCCTGATGGAGAAGACTACCACACATTGAGAGATACTGGACTTTAACTGTCTGCAGAGGCTGGAGGAGAGTTTAGGATTTTTCACTCTTGGGAAGAAGGTGAAATTTCTTTATTTCACCTACGAGTAAAAATAGTAAACGTGACTATTCAGGAGGCCAAAGAGGATGACAGGAACAATGACTGATATCTAATCCTCAGATATTAATCTCTCCCTTTTTTTGGTAACAGAATTTACAACAGGGTGCCTTTCTCAACATTGCTTTTAGTTAGGTGTGTTTATATAACCAAGTTCTCTGAAACAAGATGCAAGCAGATGGGCATGCCCTAAAGAATCAGCTACACTGTATCTCTTGCTTGCTTGCTTGCTTGCTTGCTTGCTTGCTTGCTTTTTGTCTCCTTCCTTGTGGCTGAAAGGGAGATATCTTAAATGGGCCTGAAGCATCATCCTTGGCACATGAAATGATATTGAGATGTAGGCCACACACACATCAATATAAAAGATGCACAGACCCATGACATTATAGCCTCACATATCCGGCACGGAACACTTATATTCAATATTTGGCATAAGAGAAAATTAAATGTTTAACCACCTAAACCACTGCCATTTGGGTTTTTTTTTTTTATTACTTGTAGCCAAATGTAATACAATAACTACTTTAATTCAAAATTTAGCAAATATACATGAAATGTGACTTAATTAGCCATCTTTAAGGAATAGAAAACCAGAGTAACAGTATATTAATTATAAAAAGAGTTTACTTTCTTTATGTAACAAATCCTAGTAGGAGCGATTGGTTTACACTCAGTAAGACCAAGATCCTATCAGGGACCTACTGCTCTGCCTTTATTTCTGCTCCTTTATCCTCAATACGTTGACATATTAACTTATTTTGTATTTATGGTTATAGGAAGGCTACCTCAGTTCCAGATCTCATACTTCTTTTGAGGCAGAAAGGAAGGTTTTTTTTATCCTCCTTTGGTTTAGACATTAGTCTTGTTTTGTCTTTCATCAAGAAAGCAGCATAGCAGCAAGCTTTTCATGAGATTTCATCATTCTGAACTGAGTGTCACCATCACCCTAGGAGGTACAGACAATGGAAAAAGTGTGGAGCTCTAGCTTTCACAGTGGGAGGAATTGAGATAAAAGGAGCTTGGGAGTGTTTGCTCCTTCTATGTGCCAGTTTATTTCCAATATAATAGCCCTCCATCTCCAACTAAAAGAGGAATGTGGTACATGTACTGTGGACTTTGCTCAGATTTATTGCATAACTTCTTAGAAGTAAATTAACTGATTTCACAAACTGGCACATTCAAAATATGTAGTATACATATGGTTAGTTAAATGTAGAAAAATAAAAATACAAAGTATGAAAATATTTTATAATTCAAAGACAAATCATCATAGCTTTATGGAAGAGTTCAAACTAAGTGGCACTATACAATAATAGACCAGTTCATTTATGCAGAATAAAGTAGAAATTATATAACAGTAAATGTAATATTCTCATCAATTATATTAAAGTGTTAACCAATATTGCCATTGTAACTATGGGCAGATGACTCTCCCATAGGTTTTAAGCTTTAACAACATATTTTTGCTTTGTTCTAAGAGGAGTTGTTAATTTCATATGAAAAACATGCAAGCCTTTTCAGTGACACTCGTGTTTATCCATAAGACTGTTTTCTAAGGAAATATTTTCCATTTTTAGCTATTCATTGAGTGTTAGGAAATTCACTCTTTCTTTCATTATCCTTGTGAGATCAAAGACTTGTATAGTTTCTCAGGTTAGATTGGATACATTCTGATTTGGTTTAGTAACGAGAGACATTTCTAGGTGTAACAAAAATTCAGGAAGACTTCAAACATTTCATGCCCACATTTATTGAAAACTTATACTTGTTTTGTTATATAAATCTTTAAAAAAGTCTTTAGTAAACATTATTTTGATCATAGTTGCCTAACAGATGGCATTGAGGGTGGTTAGGATATCCTCATATCAGCATAGATAATCCATAGGAAATATGGGTTCTGGTGTGTAAGATGAATGGAATAGAGAAACAACTATTGTGCTAACAATTCGTTCATATTTTCCTATCAGAAGTCCCCTCTTATTTTTTTCTTTGTATGATTGCATTTATAATGTATGTGGACAGATATGTATGTGCAGGTATTAGTTTTCATCAAAAATGAGCGCTGAAAGGTCATGGTCTCACAGTTAATGGGTTCAAGCCCCTTATTGGGCTCTGTGCTGTGTGTTTCAGATTCTGTGAATCCCTCTCTCTCTCTGCCCCTCCCCAGCTTGTACTCTCTCTCTCTCTCTCTCTCTCAAAAATAAATAAACATTAAAAAATTTTTTTAAAGTGAGCCCTGAGCATTTTACTCTGCTTTCCAATCTTTATTGATTGAGCAAGAAAACAAAGTTGTGGCTGGAGAAAGGACCAGTGTTCCTTGAATTTCTTCCCCTACTGCTAGTGGGAGAAGCCAGATTTTGCTAACACTGAAAAGGATGCCTAGTATTAGGTATTCATAAAATGTCATTTAAATATTACTGTCTACATAAGATGTTTCTGTCCACTACAAGGTCCACTACAGCCAAAAAGAGGTTGTTTTGCTATGCTTTTTGATTTTCATCTGGTAAAATTAGTCAAACAAATATCCAATGACAAATATTCATTCTTTCTCTACCATAGCTTTGAAGCAATGAAACAAACAAAAAGATCCAAAGAAGAAACAGGAGATTTGTTTAAACTAATTGGTTGACTCTTGCCATGCCATTAAATGTTGAAGTTATTGAATAGAGATTTTGCATTTCCTTTGTTACACTGTTTATTAAAAGACAGGCAACGCCCTCCTGCAATTGCCCTCTGACCATTCTCACCCCAGTCCCATCTTTAAGAATTACTATAACAATCCAGGGAATTTAGAAGTAAATAGGGTGTCTCCCCTACTCAGCCAACACCAGTAGTGTTTTGAAAAGATATCACAGTTCAGGAGAAACATGGAGCTGACTTTTGCTTGTCCATCACCTTATTAATAGGAGATGTCTAGAACCATCTAGCTGCAACACGTACAGGATAACATGAACCTTAAGCTCTTGGTCCAATGTAGACACACGAAAACAGTCAAAGAGACTTGGAACTATCCCAGCATTAACATAGAAGCAGCCCGTGGAACTACATGTAAATATATATAAGGTTAGCTTGAATTGTAACATGGAAGTTTTGTTGCTTTGTTTTTGAATTTTCTAACACCCTAAGAGATCATGGGACAAAAGTATAACTGTCTATTTTGCCTCAAGCTGAGTAATAGCTCATTTTGTTACAAATGCAATTTTTCTTCCATGAAGTATTGTTCATGACTATATACCCACAAATACATATGCTCTGTAATCTTGAAATTCTCCTGGTTCCAGTCAATGTATTTTTCCTAAACTAATATTTCCAGAAAACCTCCTAAATCTTTACAAATGGTTATACAATATTTTATGCTTTCACATTGTGTAAATTCTAGTCCCTTTAGAAAAAAATAAAAGACTCTTTGCAGTTCACCTGTGTAACTAGAAGAATAAGGTACTAAAAACATATATGACAGAGTAATTCCTTTGAATCAGCCATTTAATAATAATTTTTCCATAAATTTCAATTGTATGTAATGCCATTATTTTCTACTCCTCCAAGGTTAAACATTTGTTTTCCCTATAAAAATAAGTAAAATAGAAATATGGGGGGGGGGGTTGAAGGGGAGATATACAGACCATTCTTCTTAGACAAAATGAAATTTAACATATTTGTCCAGTGGCTGTTTTTATTCATGACACAGGAATGCACTAATGCTAATAGTTCACCTGAAAAGACATGGTTTCAGGGAAGGAGTATATTTCACTAGGATAAATAGCCTACCTTTGAGTGAATAGAAAATCCCACAACAGAAACTTGGCAAGAATTTGCCTGCAATGAGTTAGTTCAGTTGAGAGAGGGATTTAGCATTGTTTCTTTTCCAGGAGATGAATGATTAAAAATACTCCCTACACCAGGTGCTCTATGGTGCTCTTGACCTTCATCCCCATCTATGTTTGCAGGTGTTCCTTCAGTTTTACAGGGATAAACATTGTCTTTCTATGTCTCCATGAGGTGTAATTTTAGTGGCAAGCATTGTGGATGAGTGCAGTCACTTCTCTTGCCATTGCAGATAAATTTTCAACAAGAGGCTCCAAAATCTCATCCATAAAATTTGGATGTGTATCAAGGGAACTGGAAAAGATGCCAACACTTGTATATGCTGTGCATTATGAGTTTGGAACTGTAAACTGATATTTGCATTCAGATGAACTTAAAGAATTTAAATGAAATGAAATATTTAATATATCCAATTTCTTATAATGAGTTTAAAAATAAAGACTGGGAAAAATAGAATAATTTGATTTGAATAACATTACCTTTCTACCATTAGAATCTGAATTACCATTGTAAGCTCATATGTACATTGGAAAGATATAACCCAATATATTCCCTATGGTGGTTGTGCCATGAAAAAGGTAGAACAGAAGAGAGAGAGCAGATCATCAGGAAAAAACACAGAGTGACTTTACTATTGTGATAGGAACAAGAGAAAGAAAAGCTTCCCAATGTATACTGTGACTCTGCATTTAATGCTGAGCTGTAAGAAATAGAGAAGATACATTGCAGAAAAAGTAAATCCAGGGGTGCCTGGGTGGCGCAGTCGGTTAAGCGTCTGACTTCAGCCAGGTCACGATCTCGTGGTCCGTGAGTTCGAGCCCCGCGTTGGGCTCTGTGCTGACAGCTCAGAGCCTGGAGCCTGTTTCCGATTCTGTGTCTCCCTCTCTCTCTGCCCCTCCCCCGTTCATGCTCTGTCTCTCTCTGTCCCAAAAATAAATAAACGTTGAAAAAAAAATTAAAAAAAAAAAGTAAATCCAGAGTTATTTGTTTGTCTTTATTATTTACCTATTATCTATCTATCTATCAAATCATCCATCTATGCATCTACCTATCTATCCATTATCTATCTCTCTGAAGAAAGCTCTTGTACTTCAAAATACTGGTTAAAATTAGGGAGGTTACAGGGCTTTACAGAAGCTAATATACACTACTTTTCTGAGTTGTAACTTTTACCTTTGTGCTTCCATATCTGACTTTGGTAATTCTGGGTATTAATTCCAGGGGGTGACTGAATCATTTGATTATTTTGGGTAATTGATGTGGAACAATACCACGATAAAAAGAATATATAGGGGCCTCTGTGAAACTATAGCCAATGATTTAAAAGTGCATGCAGTGAAAACAAGTGGCACTAGTAAAGCAGCCGTAGATAAATTCCATTAGTGGAGTCCAAACAAAACAGGCTAGGAGAAGACTTTAAGCTGAACTTTAAAAAACAACATTTGTCTTTATTTTTAATCACTGTATCCTATTAATGTATTGGGACTGTGTTCTTGATACAATAGTCTAGTGTTTGGGGAGTTATTTTACTTTTCAGGCAATTTGTGCTCTCGTGAGAAAATGGATCCTTCCTGGAAGTGCATAATTTGTACTCACTTTTAGGAAGGTTGTCCCAAAAAGGCCTAACAAAAAATAAAATGGACAACTCAAAATTCAAATTTAGTAAGGTAAACTATGACATTTAGGAAAGAAGGAATAAATTTAATTGCCAACATTGTTCTATGAATTTTTTTTAAAAAAGAAAAACTCTTACACTCAAAAAAAGGCTGAACCTTCCAATCTTATCCTCATTCTTTCTTCTACTTATCAGTGTGCATCCTTGGTATCCAGAGAGGAGCTGATTTTACATTCTAGACAGACAGAAAACAATAAATATATTGAACATGAAATGTGCTGTCTGAAGAAAACAAGAATGTTCTTAGATATTACTTGATATTACAATACAGAACAAATAGTCCAGCCTGAAGACAACTCTACTAGTGGACAAATATGGATGATTTGTGCATCAAAACATAACAGTTGATAAGAATATAGGGTGATTCTTTTGAATAATTCATTAAAAATAATGAAGTCAAAGGGGTACTATATTACAAATTATAATAAAAAGTACTTGGCATGCATATGAAAATTTCTTGATCAACAAAAATTATATGACTCCTAAACAGAAATTTTAAAAATGTAACTATATTTTAAAATATAGATGTGGACTCATTTTTTCGTTTTATTATTATTTTTTAATGCATATTTACTCTTGAGAGAGAGAGAGAGAGAGAGAGAGACAGACAGAACATGAGCATGGGAAGGGCAGAGAGACAGGGAGACACAAAATTTGAAGCAGGCTCCAGGCTCTGAGCTGTCACCACAGAGCCTGATGTGGGGCTTGAACTCATGAATGGTGAGATCATGACCTGAGCTGAAGTCAGAGGCTTAACCGACTGAGCCACCCAGGTGCCCCAGATATGGGCTCATGTTTTCTAAAAGGAGATAAAATAAGTAAAAAGATTTATGTAAAACATTCAAGAGGAATGGTTAATGTTTTTGGCTTTTTTTTTTTTTTAAGTATCAAACTACTTTGGAATATTGTACTTTGGTTACACAGCCTGCCAAAGTTTGGAAATCCCACTTGTATCAAAGTTAGACAGTGCTGTGGACTGTCACTTAGGCTTCTACCAGGATATGTGGGCCCCAATTTTGGAATAAATGGACCGTGCTTGAAGACAAGGTTATACAAGGTGTGATCTGACTCTGAGTGCCATTATCGTGATGTGTAATTATGCTCTCAGTTCATTTGGAGGGAAAGAAACATTTCTAAAATTTATACTGTGAAATAAAGAAGAGGTCCAAAGAAAATCCTCTGGTTTTGCCCAAAAAGATGGACCATGCAAAATGCATCATAGAAGATTTCTATTCATTTATTTATTTATTTATTTATTTATGTGTGTGTGTGTGTGTGTGTGTGTGTGTTTTAATTTTAGAGAGAGAAAGTGGTGGAGGAAGGGCAAAGGGAGAAAGAGAGAGAGGGAGAAAGAGAGAGAGAGACACTCTTAAGTAAGCTCCATGCACAGCACAGAGACCAACACAGGGTTTGATTCCATGACACTGGATCATGACCTAAGCCAAAATCAAGAGTTGGGTGCTTAACCAACTAAGCCACCCAGGTGCCTCAACCATGGAAGACATTTAGTCTACAAGGTAAATTAGAGTGGCACACTCTAGAGTGGAAGAAATATTGTGGTTATGGCATAAGGGAAAATCATGTGATATTTTAGTGTTTATTGTAAGACCAGTGAGAAATTGAGTAGCAATGTGTGGGTACTGCAGGGTTTGGTACACTTGCCAGTCCTTAGACTAAAATGAAATTGGTCAAAATCTTCTAAAGTATTAAAATGCTATATTATTCTTAATGCACCACTACTGTCCAGTTTAGAGGTTAGCAGTCTTTAGAGGAGAAAATGAGACTGTGAAAGTTTATGTAATAGCAGCACGATAAAGAGAGTTATAATAAAAGTAATGGTGAAAGCATTTGAAACAGAACCTGACTCAGCTTACTGGCAATTGCTGACAGGGGCAGTCCCAAGGGAGTAAAGTAAGGAGGAAAGAAATTCTAGGTGTTCTAATACCATAATTTGACCATAGGTGACCATAATTACTCAAGGAAATCAAGATGATAAGTAATCTGTCAGGTAGAGGTCTCTGTAGAAGCTACATGGAATCACTCTGTCTCAGGAAAGAACACTGGGAGAGGGAGAGACAGACTGGCCAAATCCAACCCTATGAAGTGTTAATCCTTAGAAGGTAGGGACTGCATTACCCTTCTCCTATATCCCCCATCCAGTGTCTGGGAAGCCAGAACCTCCAAGAACTCCAGTCCAATTAGACACTGCTAGAATTGCTGGGGACCTTGTCTGGGAGGCATGATGGAAACGTTGTTACATTCCAGGCTGCACATTTAGGAAATCTGAGACAGTCTGCGCACTAAGAATTGAGCAAAGGAGACAGCACTTTTGGCTTTGAAATCATAGAAAACACAGTTATCTTCAAGTCCTGTAGCAAAGAAAATGGCTGTGATCTAAAAGGTAGAAGTGGCTATGCAGATATGGCGTGATGTTAAGGCTGATTCCAGTAATTGGGGAATCATCTTTTGTTAGTGTATTTTATTACAAAGGAATAAATAAAACAAAAAAAGAAAAAGGAGATAATTATGAAATGATGAAATAATAAATGTGGTAGTTTTAGGAAGATATAAATATTTAGAAAGAGACATGACCAATGTTGGGTGGTTGGCCTGATTAAAGAGGAATTCTATTACATGGTACAAGTGAAATGGGACATTTAGTTTAATTTTTTTTTTAATTAAAACCAAACATTGAAATTATGTAGTAAACTAAGATAATCAAATCTCACTGTGAATCTTTTGTAGGAACATGAACTCCAAAGAGAATGGAGTTATGATAAATATATGGACAAAGAGGAGATTTTTATCTTTTCGAATTAGGTAGTAAATTCCAGAAAGAATACACAAGTCAACCAGATGTTAAGGACATAGAAAAGGAAGAATAAAATCATGCCAAATTGGGAAATAACATGGACTTTTATTGATCACCAAATGGTAAATAGATGAAGCAGAGAACATCTGATTGATAGAACATCTGAAAGAATATCAAGGCCTTTGTCAAGACTGGAATTGGGTGAACCCCACTCCCCATGATCCTGACAATAGAACCTTTAAGCTAATAGCATCATCATGAGGAAAATCCCATGTAAATCAAATAAACAGTAATTAGGGACTTGTTAGATCAACCTTGGGGGAAGAACTAGAAAGGAACTTACTTTAGGTTGTGCTATTGGCAAAGAATGAGTTCATAGTAGAGAAGAATTTGAGTTGTATGTAAGAGAGCAGTTGAATGAACTTCTAGAGACTGCTGGTTAGTATGTGATCATGGTCAGGTCAGTGTGTGTAGTAAATCACACAATCTGATATCTGTGTTGCATTGTCAATACTTCCCATTGTCTTTGCTACCAAAAGGCACTGTGTATTGGAAAAGAGAAGCTCACTTTTATTTGTCCTGGAATCAGAGCCATCATTCCAAAGTGCAATTATGTTCTCCCAGAGCATCAGGACTGCCTAGCACGATTGTTGAGTTCAGTATCAAAATGGACCCTTCTCTTCCTATCATCAGGATGCCTTACAATTTCGTTTCCAATCTTGTTTATAACTTTTCACTATTAAAAGTGTAACTCTTATGAACACATGAAACTATTATCCTTTAAATGAAATGAAATATCCAGGAGAATAAAACCTTATTGGGCTTCTATTAGAAGAACATGAACTAGAGTTGTGATGACCATGTACATAGAAGGGCACTTTCTCCATGTGGATCCATATAATTGTACAATTCTCTGATTCATATTATGTCAGCACAGAGATTTTCAGTTTCATAAATTATAATTGCCTATTCACTTATTGGGTAAAGCTTCTGATTATAGCATTCTGTCCCAATGAAAACAGATAAACCCCAGTTTAATTTCAGTCAAAATTAGGTCATAGAAATCCATTCTGAAATACTAATAATAAACAGTAAAATGCTATTTCCATCTGAGATTTTGAGCAGAACCATGGCATGAAATGGCTGAGTGAGGACATATGGATGGAAATTATGTCAGTAAACTAGCTTCCAAATATGATGTTCTGAAAAGTTTTCAATTCATCTTTAAGGAGGCAAAATCAATAACCTGAACAGAATCATGATAAGCTTCTGATTATCTGTAAGTCAAATACTGTGACAATAAGATTTCTCATAGCCTTCAGGTTCACATAGAACTAACTAACATACTTTATAAACCTGTAAAATTATTTTTTTAAGTTTACTTATTTATTTTGAGAAAGAAAGAAAGAGGGGCAGAGAGAGAGGTAGATAGAATCCCAAGCAGTCTTCCCACCCACAGCACAGAGCCAGATGTGAAGCTTGAACTCAGGAACTGTGAGATCATGACCTGAGGTGAAACCAAGAGTCAGATGCTTAACCGACAGACATTCAGGTGCCCCATGAACCTATAAAATTATTAAAAGAACACTTCTCAGTATAGTAACATTATGATAGGTCATTAAACTTCATAAATGAAGTCAACATTGTAATTGTAAAGTTTCTTAAAGGATTTCTTAAGATGGTTATGTTGTAAAAAATGGTATGTAATGGAAATGAATTTCTTCAGTGGGTTCTCTGAGTTGGACAAATACACAGTGACTTAATAAAGAATTCAGAATAAGAGACTGTATCTTATTCTTGTCTACTGTCTACTGACAGTCTTCATTTATTTACTTCCTATCTTTTCTTCAACCCATTCCAAGCTGCTTTCCATCTACACATTCTATATACTTTGATTTCAGTATGTTCACATATGTTTAATTCAATATAATTTGTTCAGCTTTTACCTACTTGACGTTTCAGCAGTTTTTGACAGTGATGGACATTCCTTCTTTCTTGAACAATTATCTTTCCTTGACTTCCATAATGCTATAATATCCTGGTTTTCTTCCTATCCATAATGCTGATCATTCTCAGTCTGATTTTGTGGCACCAGATGAAGTTAAACAGGCGACAAAGACTCTGTTCAAGGTGATTTCAATATAGAAGAGAGACCAGAACTCAATCTGAATCTGACTGATGCAAAAAGGCAGGAGGTTGGATTTTTAAGAGCTGAGGTGAATGGGAGATCATAGGCCATCTGTGTTTGTTCACTGGCTTTACCAAAAGGAAGAGTAAACTTTCTAATATCTTCATGACAAGAGATATTTTACAACTTGCAGCTAGATGCTCTCCAAAGTTAGGTTCTTACCTTTCCACAGAAACTGGGAGATGGAGCTACTATCTTCCTTGATAATGACATTTCTTTAAAAATATTAATATTTATTTGCTTTTGAAGGGTGGAGGGGCAGAGAGAGAGGGAGACACAGAATCCAAAGCAGGCTCCAGGCTCTGAGCTATCAGCACAGAGCCTGAGGCAGGGCTGGAACCCACAAACCCTGAGATCATGGCCTGAGCTGAAGTCAGACACCAGACACCTCATTTCAAAAAGGCTTTTAAAAAGATGTCAGAATATTACTCACTGAAAAAAGAAGGAAATTTTATCATTTGCAATAACATGGGTGGGTCTAGAGGGTATAATGCTAAGTGAAATAAGTCAGTCAGAGAAAGACAAAAGTCATATGATTTCTCTCATGTGTGGAATTTAAGAAACAAAACAAAGAAAGAAAACAAGAGATAAACAAACAAACAGAAAAACAGACTCAGACATGGAGAATAAACTGATGGCTACCAGAGGAGAGGGGGTGGTGGGATGGGGGAAATAGGGGAAAGGGAGTGACAGTAAACTTATTTTATTGAGCAACCAAATAATGTATTGACTGTTGAATCACAGTGTTGTTCACCTGCAACTAATATAACACTGTACCTTAATTATACTGGAATTTAAAAAAAAATTTACGTCTCAAACAGGCCAAGAATTTACAATTAAAAGTTTTCTAAAGCAAATGCTCTGAAAATAGGGAGGTCAGAGCACCTGGGTGACTCAATCGGTTGAGCGTCCAACTTCACCTCAGGTCATGATCTCACAATCCGTGGGTTCAAACCCCGCATCAGGCTCTGTGCTGATAGCCCAGAGCCTGGAGACTGCTTCAGATGCTGTCTCTCTCTCTCTCTGTCTCTCTCTCTGCCCCTCCCCCACTCACTCTCTGTCTCTCTCTCTCTGTTTCTCAGAAAATGAATAAAACATTAAAAAAAAAGAAAAAGAAAAAGAAAAAGAAAAGGGAGGTCAAGGACCTAGAGACAGGATGAAGCCTGTCTAAAATTTGGTCAAGCTAAAGGAAATGTTAAGGTTGGCTTTCTTCACCAAACATTTGAATTTGGAGTTTTATTTATCAAAGCTTATTTTTCCCCCCTCTTAAATTTCTTCCATATGTATTCTTGTTCACTTTAATACCTTCATCATCTATATTCTAATAATGCCCAAATCCTAATTCCTAGCCCAGCACTATCTTTTGCACTTCAGACCTCTATTCAGTTGCCTAAATCCTTCTTCACTCCAGTGTTCCATAAGCCCTTCAATATGCCCCAAATCTAATCTTCACCTTGACACTTGTACTGATATCCACCAACTCAAATCTTCAGCTCCATGTAGAATTAGTTACTAAGTTCTGTTAATTTTCTTTCCCAAATATCTCTCAAAACAGGTTGTTTTCAAATTTGCCACTCTTCACACACTAGATCAATCATTGCACTATGGTAACATGCCTTGCCCGCCAAAGCTACCTCTACCAGATCTCTGTCCCTTGATCCCTGCTTTGCTCCAGTTTCTTTTCTTCACCACACCCAGTGTGATATTTTAAAAATACAAAGATTTTTAGGGGTGCCTAGGTGGCAGAGTCAGGTAAGCATCTGGCCCTTGGTTTCAGCTCAGGTCATGATCTTACAGTTCATGGCTTGGAGCCCTGCATCAGGCTCTGTGCTGACAGCGCAGAGCCTGCTTGGGATTCTCTCTCTCTGCTCCTCCCCCAATCTCTCTCTCACTCTCAAAATAACTAAACTTTAAAAAATTAATAAATAAAATACAAATATTTTTCATTTCTCTTCTGCTTAAAACTCTTCAATGCCACCTTTTGAGGTAAAGTTAAAAAATGTGTGACAAGGCTTATGTGTCCCTCTACTACACAGCATTAGTCCACATTCCTAGGTTTAGCATTCACTCTGTGCTCCAGCTAGAGTGGTTTTTTTTTTTTTTCGGCCCTTGTAACGTATCATGCTTTCTTACATTATGGTTTTCACTATCGTGTTTCCTCTATAAATCTTATAGCTAATTCTTATGCTCCCTCCCAGTCTCAAGTCTCAAGTTGTTTACAAAAATATTTTTTGCCCTTCTTTCAAATTAGATTTAGTTTCTCTTGTATGTGCTTTTGTATCACTTTGTACTTCTTCTTTCTTTTATTTTTGTACCAGTCATGAAGGTCATCAATTTCTTTGTTCCCATAATTAGAACCTCCATGAGGGTAAAGCCAGGGTCAGGCTTAAATATAGCAGAAATCATGCCAACTAGAACACAGGCTGTCAGAAAGCCAATGTCTGACAAATATGGAATATATTAAATGAACCACAAGTTACAGTAGTAACTTGCAATACAAAAATGTTCACTATACATCAGCATATAGAATGTCAGCTACACATCTTTCAAAATAACTGAAAATTACAGGCAAACTAGTACCTGGTATGGTTTTGGAGTGTTACACCAACATAGCTCTTTCAGAATAGAGAATGTAAAGCGCATATTTTGGCAAAGCAAGAACTATCTTGAAAGAGTAATACATATGTAATATAATATATATTGGACTTGAGGAAATGTCACAGCCCTCATATCACCTGATCAGTTTTCCTAGTCATTGATATCATAATTTAGCTCATATAGTACATCACATTTAAAAGGTTAAGGGTAAAAGGCCTGAGGATGTTGCCAAATTTATGACAGCATTTATAAATATTCATGAACCTATAGCATTTCCTCGTGATGCCCTTTGACAAACTTTCCAGGAGAATTGAGACTTTGTCAAGATTTCAAAGATCGCACGATTGATGCTTCTAGTAGCTTATTATAAATATGTAATAGTTCTTCTCATCACTAGGAGTTGTTGAAAGTTTTTGGGAGCACATATGTTCATGCTAATAGTAATTAGTCACTAAGGATCCCATCAGACCACTTTACCATATGAAGTTATTACCAACTTACCCAGGACATGATCTAGGAAACTAAAACTTAAAAGAGATGCAGAACTATTCAAATTGAACCTATTCACATAAAACTTAGAAAGTAAATAAGACTGACCAATTACTCACATACTGTGTTCTGAAAACAGTTACACACATCTGGTTGATTATGTCATTAGGGTGTATGTCAAACCTTACTAATGAAATGAGACTGTAGATGCACTGTGAAAAAAGCCCTTAAGCAATACTTTCAACCCTCTGTATTCAATCAAATTCTTGTTCTTCTGGATGAAGAAGAGGAGACAGGGGAATACTTTTCAAACAATACTGGCAAGGTTGATGGAGTAATTATTACCTATCAGAAATTATAAGGTTCAATGCAGAAGATGGAATGTGAGAGCATTCTCACATGCTCCTAGCAATGGTAACATTTGATTTAGTCTTTTTTGGAAAATATTTTATGGTATTCAATAAAAGTCTCAAAATGTTCATAGCCCATTACTTTGTCATTCCACATGTATGAATGAAACAATTAGACTTAGAAAATGCTTGTAACAAAAAAAGGGGGCTCTTGGATGACTCAGTCAGTTAAATGCCCAACTTCTGTATGGGTCATGATCTCGAGGTTCATGAGTTCAAGCCCCACACGGGTCGCTACTGCTTGGGATTCTCTCTCTCTCCCTCTCTCTCTCTGCCCCTCCCCTGCACACACACACATGTGCTCTCTCTTTCTCTCTCAGAATAAATAAACTTTTAAAAATGCTTATAGAGGGACGCCTGGGTGGCGCAGTCGGTTGAGCGTCCGACTTCAGCCAGGTCACGATCTCGCGGTCCGTGAGTTCGAGCCCCGCGTCGGGCTCTGGGCTGATGGCTCAGAGCCTGGAGCCTGTTTCCGATGCTGTGTCTCCCTCTCTCTCTGCCCCTCCCCCGTTCATGCTCTGTCTCTCTCTGTCCCAAAAATAAATAAACGTTAGAAAAATAAAAAATAAAAAAAAAATAAAAATGCTTATAGATTATTATAATAACCAACAACTGAAAGTATCCCAAATATGCAATGATAGGAAGTGTATTGGTATATTAATATGTCTGAATATTTAAGTAATAGAAAAAATACTTATAAAGAGTTTTTAATAAATAGGCTTGCTTAGCCAAAGAAAGAAGAAACAGACTTCCAAATTATATACATAATTTTATAAATTCTATACAGATACAGCATGATGTCAATGATTTCAACATTTGCATGGAAAATAATGGAATGAAAAATTAAGCCTGTGATATTTTAGACTTTTAGTATTTCATTTATATAATCCAAAAATCTCATTTTAGTATTTTTTTAATGCAGACTTCATGATTTAGAGAAGTTTTATGTCAAAGCAAAATTGAGCAAAAAATACAAGGAGTTTGTATATACCCACTGACTCCACATATGCACATCCTCCCACACTATCAATATCCCACTGAATCTACATTAACACAACCTTATCACTCAAAGTTTATAGTTCATATTAGAATGAACTCTTGGTATTGTCCATTCTATGGATTTTGACAAATGTATAATGATATATTTCCTCCATTATAATATTGTACAGAACAGTTTCATTGCTCTATAATTTCTCTGTTTTCTGACTATTCATATCCTCACCCAACTAACACCAACTTCCATGATTTTGTTTCTTCCAGAAGGTCACATAGTCCATTTGGAATCATACAGTATGTAGCCTTTTCAGATTGTTTTTTTTTAGTAATATACATTAAGTATTCCTCCATATCCTTTCATGGTTTGATAGTTCATTTCTTTTTAGCTCTGAATACTATTACGTTGTCTGGATATACATGAGTACTCATGACTGATTCAGGCTGGTTTCAGGACTGAAATTCAGAATTATAAAATAGAATGCACATTAGTGACTCCTACATTCACTCTATTAGTTACAGCCTTCCTTGAAAAAGGAAGAATTTTTCAGGAAATATCCACATTTTATATAAAATGTGTTTTACTGAGATGTGCAAAAGTCACAATAAAAGACAAAGTATCATATATGATAACCAAAGCTATAATTATATATTAAAATTTCTAATTATTTTTCATGAAGGCATTTCCTATTTCTGGGCCCTACAATCATGATGGTAAACACTTTCACAGGTGACTGGGGGCTTTGAGAGAAAAGCCATAGAAGCTTGCCAGCTGTCCCAGTGACAGGACATGGGGAATTTGACCCTGACCATTTCATGTAGGAATTTTTCTTTCTGCATCAGCCCCAAGATGGTGGTTGGATTTCACCAAAATAATTGAACCTATGCATTTATCTGCACTTGTTTTCTCAAAAATAAAGGTGTTTTCCATTGTTTTGTTTTGCTCTGTTTTCCCTAGTGACCACAGACCACAGCATTACAAGGCAGAAGCTTGCTTTGCACATAATTCCAATAACATCACCACAAGGGAATGCGTCAGTTGTAAGATTCCTGACCTGAGAGACAAGTTCAAGTGTTTCCCTTGCCTAACCACTTCAGTTCTCTGTGGGACCTCTCAGAATCCTGGGGAGGATGTTACAGACAAGTTATGTGGGACCACAAAATTCCAGAATTATTGCTAACATTCATCTCTTAGGAAGCCTTATTTAAGCTCCATTAACATAAATTCTGACAAGTTGACCCTTTTGTAAAATCCCAAATGTCCATGTGTATTTGTTCCTATAACCTCTTAAAATTCATGTATGTATGTATGTATGTATGTATTTAAAAAAACACATTCTGATTTATTTATAGGGATAAGACATTTTCTTTGGGGAAACCATTTTATTCATTTGTGATGTCCCTACCCTGACTGGCAAGATAGCAGGTTCTAGGACAAGCTAAAATCATCCCTTATTTATTTTTTTTTAATTTTTTTTAACGTGTTTTATTTATTTTTGGGACAGAGAGAGACAGAGCATGAACGGGGGAGGGGCAGAGAGAGAGGGAGACACAGAATCGGAAACAGGCTCCAGGCTCCGAGCCATCAGCCCAGAGCCTGACGCGGGGCTCGAACTCACGGACCGCGAGATCGTGACCTGGCTGAAGCCGGACGCTTAACCGACTGCGCCACCCAGGCGCCCCCAATCATCCCTTATTTAAAAAAAAAAAAAAAAAGAACAAAAAAGTTACCTCCAAGCAGTCCTGGCCCGGGGGTTAATTCCTCATCTTTCTTGTCCAATTTTTTCAGCATGGTGGTGCCACCCAGGTGCAAAGCAATAGCCCTGTGCTAGGTGGCAGTGAGCCGCAGTGGTCCACGTAAGCCACTTACAGCTGGCCACATTGCCCTGAGCCTTAATCTTCTTTTAGTATATAGCTTCAATAAAAAAAGGAAATTAAATATAAGTATTACAGTAACCCCTCCTCAGACCTTTGACTTGAACCAGTCTTCTGCCTAGATAAATATGGGTGTAGTCACAATGGTAAAGCTAATTTTATCAGATCTGAATAGAGACTAAGGCTTTGAGAATCTATGGTTCTAGGCACCACCCTAAGAATGCCCAAGGTATATATCCTTATGGTGTTTTAATAAGATTGTCCATCTGATTTAATCAGTTAGAGACTTCCCTTTAAAAATGTACATATATATGAATGATGATTGTAGCAGCTTTAGGCAGTGGGGAATTTTGAAATACGCAGTTGTAGAACTGTAAAGGGACTAAGTTCTGCACGTTTACTACAGGGATATCCGCACAACCTGAGCAATAACTAACTGAATTCACTCCCATGCCACACGGGTCCCAGTGTTTCCCCCAGCAGGCAGTATCATCACCCAATGGCTCAAAATAAGCTTTAAATTGGCATGTAGGGAAGTGATAATTCAGTAAAGCAGAAGGCAGTTTATAACAGTGTATATTTTAATCTTTATTATGTAGAAACTTCAAAGCCAATATTGCAAATTCAGACTTCTCTGATCATGTTTAGAGATTTAGCAAGGCAATCCTTTAAAGGTTAAATTTGCAAGATTATTTTAGTGGTCAGTGGGAAAAAAGAGGATCAAAAGTATTTGGGCTGTTAGGTGCACCCTAACTTTTATGGGGCTAAGATCCATGAGCCATCCCTTTAAACTCTCAATTTGTGCAACTATTAGAGAGTAAACTCTTTGAAGGAAAGATAGAAGTACTCAAGAATTTTAGGATTCTCACAGAAATAATGTTTAAAGTGGGAGAGAAGGGCAAATTCCAGCTCAGATTACCCTCTGGACCTGTCTTCTCTGTGCCAGCACGCTGGACAGCATGGGCAGCAATAGAGTTAAAAGTTAAAAGTCTACATCACAAAGCATTGTAGCATCTTAGAGGTCAAGGCATACAGGTTTGTGGCCTGCAAAATCAATACAGAACACATAGGATGGAGAGAAAACCCCTCAGCGCCAATGGGAAACACCACAGCAAGGTAAAAACAAAATCATGCACATGTGACATCCAGGAGGACTGTCCTTATGATCACTCTCCCTCCTCACTTTCCAGTGGGTCAGGACTCCATAGATGAAAATGACAGGGCTAAACCAAGAGTTACAGCTTTGTTGGGGCGCCTGGGTGGCTCTGTCGGTTAAGCGTCCGACTTCGGCTCAGGTCATGATCTCACGGTCTGTGGGTTCGAGCCCCGCATCAGGCTCTGTGCTGACCGCTCAGAGCCTGGAGCCTGTTTCAGATTATGTGTCTCCCTCTCTCTGTGACCCTCCCCCGTTCATGCTCTGTCTCTCTCTCTGTCTCAAAAATAAATAAACGTTAAAAAAAAAAAAAAAGAGTTACAGCTTTGTTAAGAATTCATGGAACTCAAGAATGTTTTATGCCTGCAATTACATTTTTGTTGTAAAGGATAAGACTCACGACCAGCCAAAAGAAGGGATGCATAGGGCAAGGTCTAGGGGGGCTTCTGAATGCTAAGCTTCTGAGTCCTCAGGAAACATCAGCCTCTTGGCACATCATTATATGATTACCAATCAGGAAGCTCACTCATGTGCAGTTGTCCAGAGTTTTTATTGGGACTTCATTTCATACGTATGACTGATTGAATCAATGGCCATGTGATTGAGCACAATCGATATTCTCTCTCCCCAGAGGTCATGACATCAGGCTGGTACCTCAGGGCTCAAAGCCCCAACACTGTAATCCTATCCTGAAACTGTCCACAGGCCCATCATGAGTTGCCTTGTTAGTATAAACTCAGATGTGGCCCAAGAGGTCTGTGAATAACAAAGACACTTTTATCAGTAGGGATATTCCAAGGAATCAGGATCAAAGTGTAGCTAAATTCTTCATTATACAACATGAACTCATTTATTTAAATTTTTAACAACCTTTGAGGTATGAGCAATTATTTTCACAACTTAACTGGGGTGGAGAGTGATTAAATAACTTGCCCAAAGTTTACATAGCTACTAAATGGGCAGAGAATCTAAAAAAAAAAAAAAAAAAAAAAAAAAGTTCCTATTCTCTATCTTTGAGATTGCATCTTTCATACAAATGTTAGTTATACTTTGAGAAGAATGAAAAGAATTAATTTAATTAAAATTTATCATAGTTTACTATGTGTGTATACTTTTATAGACAGATGTCGAGGTAACGTACACCATCTCTTCCCATCATAAAACAGCCAACCCTATAACAAGAAACTACAAAAGTCTACAGAACCCCACCCTCTTCCCAAAAAACTAGAAAAACATGAGCTGTCAATGGAAATGTTATCAATATATCAATATCCTAATATTTATTGGGAATAATGTACTTTGAGCTAAGTGTTGTAAACAGTAAAAAATAACAGAATGGCCTTCCCATATGGGGCTTAGGGTCTCATTGAGGAAATCAGGCTAGCAGCGCATGATACAATTAGCAAACAATGAAGTATATGACTATTTTGTGCTGACTAGAGAGTAAGCACAATGGGAGCAAAGGGGAAGGACATAACCTATACAATTTCTCTGTTACCGGAAGTCTTCTATGTAACTTAGAATAGACGAGGTTATGAAAAGCAGCCAGCATATAACTACAGAGCCCACCAGGAGTTCCGAGTAGGCAATAAGTGGTTGACTAGAGACTGGTAGAATACCATCACTTCAAATAAAGTGTGGCTTTATGACAGACAGGGATATGAAGTGCTTTTGTTTGATTGTCTTCTTTGTTTCACATCTCCATCTCCTTTCATCTCCCCTCACATCTCCATTTCCCCAGAGACCCCCAAAGGTCTTTTATTCTTTGTTGTGCATCCCGATATTGTTCTAAATTCTCTCTGATGAGACATTCTTGTCCATTGCCACAAGACCATTTATCCTGACTGGAAGACATGTTGCGTTTGCAGGTAGTACTAAAAACAGCCAACCTGACAAGAGCTGGCATCTGCAAATCTGCAATGGCACTTCTCTCCATGACACCCTCTGTAGGGAGGCCTTCCCTTTGACCTCCACATATCACATCTCTAACTCCAGGAAGGCTACTGTTTGGAGGAAAAGGCTACTGTTTGAGAACTGATGGGAAAATTATTTGCAAATTATTTCTTAAAGGAATGTATCTTGATTCTTATCAACTATCTAGTGGAATTATTTAAACTAAACATGAGTTATTTGAAATCCCCCAAGTTTTAGTAGCAAAGCAATAGTTTAAGCAGTGAACATCTATCTTATAATGTATATCTTTATATAACACAGCTGTAAGGTAAAACAAGTATATCATAAGCATGCCTACCTAACAAAATCTTTTATGTTATGTTAGTGTAACATGGGCATTGTAGTGATTTCCTATAGGGAATATTTTCATAGAGAATGTAAAGATTAATTTTATGCTACTTGCTATAATGATTTAAAAATATGAACTATTGGTTTGAAGTTTGTTTTATTAGGGTTTTTAATAGTTTATAAATGTTCATTTATGATTCTAAAAACTATGATAATATATTATTTGTAATTTTCACATATATGCTATTTTTAAAGAGATTTTTTTTTCCCAATTTACCCAACAGATTGCTTCAATGGTTTCCTCTGTGTTTTTGTGGTTTTTTTTGTTTTTTTGTTTTCTGTTTTTCTGTACTGTTGAATGGATTTCTGTTTACTGGTTGCATTCTTGACTGATTTTTTTTGCATTTTCCCTTTGACAGGACTAAAGGGCATCTATTCTTTAGTGCATTCATAGAAGAAAGAACACCAAAGCATATACAAACTAAGATTATTAGGAGAAAAGAACACAGTGGATTATCCTTTTTTTTTAATTAGATGTTCTGGTAGCTAGTCATTTTATATTATTGCCAGATTTAATATACATAAAATATAGTTACAATAAAAATGGAAGACTAATAAAAAGAGAGTCTCTGTGAATTACAGAGACTGAGATTTTTCAGAAAGAGTTCTTGAAAACAACAGACTTTTCCAAACACATCTAAAAATTAGTTTAAAATTTAAGTGAATTAGGGGCACCTTGATGGCTCAGTTAATTAAGTGTCAACTCTTGATTTCTGTTCAGGTGATGATCTCACAATTCATGAGATTGAGCCCCACATAAGATTCCATGCTGACAGCACAGAGCCTGCTTGGGATTCTTTCTCTTCTTCTCTCTGCCCTTCCCCCCAAGAAATCAAAGAAATAAATTTAAAAAATTAAGTGAATTATGCTACTTAGTATGTAAAATATTTCTCTAAAGCTACTTTCAAAGGAAAAACATGTTGTGGTATTATGGATGCAATTTCTTTAAATAGTAAGGAGAGCTACTATATTTATAAATTATTTCCATCCAGACAATTGTTTGAACAACTTTTACTAGCACTTAACAATGTGTTGCTACCTTAATGGCACAGAGCAATGGATTGCAATTCTGTGAGTTTGTGTTGATAAATATGTCATTTACCAGTGGTTAGCAACTAATTTTCAGACCTTCCTAATGCAAAGCATATCCCATTAAGTTTAAAAATTCATTAACATTTCCATGCGCCAGATGGCACAATGTAAAAAATGTTTGAAGTACCCACCAATTAAAACTCTTAAACATATAATAACCTAGCTGGCAATTTGTTATATATATTGCATGTTAGAACACCACAAAATGCTGGCTACATAATATCCATCTGTGAATATATTGAATTTCTAAAAACATAAGTAAATAGATCAGGCCTGGGATAAACTCATTTCTGATTTCTAAAGACTACAGATACTTCCATTTAATTCTCTAAAGTTACAAGGCGCACAACTGCATTTCTAACTGATTGGAAAAGCTCAGAAATATGTAGACACCAAGAATTTAAAAATTTATCTTCAGAGACCAACTGGATGATTTGCCTAGGAATAGAAAAAGCATTAAAAAAAAAGCAGTGCTCTTATAAATATCCTATTAGAGGAAGTATGGTTTTGAATAAGGAAAGCAATCACAAAAATGCTAAATTTCAAATTTAATATAGTTTTTTATGGGCTAGATTTTAAATCTGAACAGTAATTCATTTGAGTCTACACTGATTATATTCACCAAAACAAATATACTATCTCTGTACCCATGGCAATCCACAGATTACCTCAATTATCTAGTTAAGAAATGTTGCTTATCTAAGACGTATTTGAGTGATTTGGGAATACGCTTTTCACTCTATGCATTCCTCAGTCCCCTTTTTATCATTAACTAAAGTAGTTTGCCTTTTAGCCCTATATTACTAGGTGAAAATGTCTGCCTAAATTCAGAATATGTTTGATAGCCTTAAATCCTCTGCTTCACTTAAATGAAGTGTTGAATAGATATTAAAAACTTCCTATATTTTAGGCAGAGCCAATCTATTTTGAAGATGAAAGTTTCTTCATCTCTAACAGGAAACAATTTATGAAAATAATAAAACAATTTAACTGTCTACTTACGCTTAAGATCTACTAGACAATGTGCACTCATTTTTAAATTTTACTTCTATAACATACCTCTGCACTCGATTTTATTATGCCAGTTTTACAGATAAAGAAACTGAAACTCAGGAAGGTTATATAACTTGCTTAAGGCCACAGAGTTAGTAACTTGAAAAAGTAAAATTTAAAGCCCGATCTAATTCCCAAAAGGTGCTTTTTGTAAAAATGGTCTCTAGAGTCAGATTATCTGATCTGGAAGCCCAGATGACAACTATGAGCAGCATATCTTTGGGCAAGATACTGGGCAGAAATCTCTAGAACCATGATTCTGTTTAAACCTATACTTTATCAGTATGTGGCAAATAGCATAAATTTACATTAAAAGACAACTCTATTGTTTTTTTATAAGAGATAGACACTAAGAATTTTAGTTTGGTTGGAAAATAGAGCATTCACATAAGAGGGGCTTTAAATATGTCAAATCATAAATATATGCTGATGTATGTGTATACACACACATACAAAAGCTCTAGAGAGATAGAAATACTGTTTTCAGGGGCACCTGGGTGGCTCAGTTGGTTAAGCATCCAACTTCAGCTCAGGTCATGATCTCACACTCCATGAGCTCGAGCCTCATGTCAGGCTCTGTGCTGACAGCTCAAAGCCTGGAGCCTGCTTTGGATTCTGTGTCTTCCTCCCTCTCTGCCCCTCCCCTGCTCATGCTCTCTCTCTGTCTCAAAAATAAATAAAAACATTAAAAAAATTAAAAAAAGAAATACTATTTTCAAATGACTGCAAAAGAACTAATTGAAAGTCTATGGAAGCACTTGAATTAATAGCTTGAATTAAAATTTAGTGAATTAGAAAATTAAATTCCTGGATTATTTTCCTAGATCATAATTGTCTTAAAACATAAGCCATTTGTAAAATTAAAAACAAATCCAGTATACTAAGAAATAGTGCAATTTGAGTATTGCTTACTTCACTGATTATAATACTAACATAGTATTATATATTAGTACATTAATGTACTAAATATTAGTGTAAGTATAATAATGTTAGTGTATTAATACTAATATAGCATTATAGATCGTATTAAACTAAGAAAAAACTTATGTCCTGATGTAGTATGTAAATAATTATTTCATTCCTTGACTTAGCTACAGACTGTATTTGGAAAAATTCCAGTAGTGTGTTATAAGCCCTATCCTTTCAAATATGCCATTCATGTATGATAGAAAAGTAATCTCAAACTAAACTATTAGGAAAATTTAGAAAAATGGATAAGAAAATATTATTTTGTAACTCAAACTGTAAATATTGGTCACATTTACAAAAATCATTTTGGTAACATGTATGAGATTTATATGAAACTACAATAAAATCTCAATTTGAAGCATTATTAAATCATTGACAGTTTGATAGTTCCGTTGATTACTGATATGATGTGATGATTAATTTTAAGACAGAAAAAAAAAATCAGTTGTAACCAAAAAATTCAGATGGTTTTGATTCAATGGAAACTTTGTATCTAATTTAACCCCATCAATACCAGTTCATAAACTTGATCAATATATTATACATAATTATTTAATGAAATATTGCCTAGCTAGCTAATCTGCCTTTCCCAGAGTTCCTGGAAATAACTAAAGCCATACTTAATTAAAAAAATAAAGAATAAAACAGGAGCACCTGAGTGGCTCAGTCAGTTAAGCATCTGACTCTTGATTTAAGCTCAGGTCATGATCTCTTGGTGGTGGGATCAACCAGGGCTTGATAATATCCCAATGACTTATTTATGTTATGATGGGAAGTTTGCACCCTTTGTCCCTTTTCTCTCATTTGCCCACTCCTCAATCCCCCTCCTCTCTGGCACTCATGAATCTGTTTTTTGTATCTATAAGTTTGTATTTATTTTTTGATTGTTTGTTTGTTTTACAGATTCTACACATAAGTGAAATTATATCATATTTGTCTTTTTCTGTCTGACTTATTTCATTTAGCATAATATCCTCCAGTTGCATCCATGTGGTTGCAAATGGCAAGATTTAATTCTTTTATTATGGCTGAGTAGTTTTCGTGTGTGTGTGTGTGTGTGTGTGTGTGTGTGTGTGTGTGTGTATCACATCTTCTTTCTCCTATCAGATGTTTATCCATTCATTCAATAATGGACATTTTGGTTGTTTCCATGTCTTCTTGGCTTTTGTGAGTAATGCTGGGAAGAACATAGGGGTGCATATATCTTTTCAAATTAGTGTTATTTTCTTTAGAAAAATACCCAGAAGTGGAATTGCTGGACCATATGGTAATTCAATTTTTATTTTTTTGAGGAACCACCATACTGTTTTCCATTAGTGACTGTACAGATTTACATTCACATCAAGAGTGAGGAGGGTTCTCTTTTCTCCACATTCTCTCCAACACTTGTTATTTCTTATCTTTTTGATAATAGCCATTCTGACACGTGTGAGGAGGTATCTCACTGTGGTTTAAATTTGCATTTCCCTGATGATTATTGATGTTGTTGCACCTATTCATGATCTGTAGGTTGTACTGAAATTTTTTAACAATAACAACAAAACCTCACAGATATTTCTGGAAATCACACTTTTTGTAATAAGTGTAACTAACTTTACAGAGGCAAAACTTCACATGCTCATGTTCTTTATGCTTAATACTCTGAAGAATGACAGATATTTTAAGATCTTTTTATATCCAATAATAAATTCTGAAAAATAAAGGTGAGGAAAAATTTATTTCTGATAAATTATAAAAAATTAAAATACGTAGGAAATCTTAAATACCTGGAAATATGTTCACATAATAACTAATCAGGTAAAATAATCTGTAGCACAATTTTGATCTAAAACTTTTAAGAATCTTTAGCAATTTTATTTATCAATGTGAGTGTTTAGGGGAAGAATGTATTTTCCAAACTGTCCTCAACAGTACTTTTTACTCTATATCTTCTTCTTGAAACTTGACGTCCCCGTCAAGAGGAAGAGTGTATTACCCTCCTTTTATATACAGGTGGCCCAGTGGTGGTAATATTCTTGCAAAGATTGAAACTAGAGCCTCAATTGTCCTCTTCAGCTGGTCTGCCATGTTCTAGTTACAGCTATCTTCCTTCTCTTTTCCATCACCTCATTTTCTTATTTTCCTTGTTCTATAAAGGATGCTGATGACCCAGAAGAAGGTGTACTGATCTTAACTGGCTTCCCCCTAGAGTAGTGCATATTACCTTAGAATTCTAGATGTTGAACATGTACTGAACTGTATTAGTCATCATCTCCACTTTGGTTTTGCATCAGGTAAGTTCATGCTCAATCTTGCAACACTTGTACAGTGTAATATTGTGTGGAGTTTACCTTCTAAGCAAATATAGTGCCCCATATTAATATGTGGAGTCTAAAGTTATTATCATTTTTCTTTTCAATTAAATTGTCCCTAATGTAATGGAGATAGTTTTGTGATTTAGTGTAGAGTTCAATACAGCAATGTAGGTTGAGACATCTAAACAACATTTCATAAATACAGATGCTAAGGTCATAAATATAGACCTAGTAAATCATATCCAAGGGTGGGGCATGAGTCAGCTTAAATAGTAGTTTCAAATGGTATTGTTGATTCTCGTTCTGGTTAAAAATTATCTTTTGGTGTAATCAATGTATTTGGGAACTTGGAAAAACCATAAACCATATCTCTTATGAATATCATGGGTCTAATGTAGAAGGAAGTAGTATAGAAGAACGTTTCATCAATTATATGTATATGTATATGTATATGTATATGTATATGTATATGTATATATATATATGTATGTATATAACTTTAAAAGAAACAGAGTTTTTAAAAATAATCTATTGAATTGAAATCCACATAATATAAAATTAAAGTGAACAATTCAGTGTCATTTAGTACATTTGCATTATTACGAAATGACCATCTTGTTTACTCTTAATAGCCTCTTCATTCACTTGATGAAACTGATTCTGAGTATTCTAAGGCCTGTTTCTACTGTATATATGTTTGTTCAGGGTCTTGAGGATTGTTCTCCTATTTAAAAAATTATAGAGAAAGGGCAGGCAGAGGAACAGTAATTCCACCCTTGAACTGACTCCTAGATGAAAGAGTTTAAAAGGCTAATTCTTAAACCCTTGTCCTTTTGACAAATTTTTGTCTTGCATTACCATTTCAAAACGTTATAAAGGGAAATGCCTGCTTCAACCCAAGGTGTAGTAACAGAGGCCAGATTTGCCCTGTCAGTCAAAACAAACAAAAAACAAAACACATGAAGCAAAGGTTTCAAGACAATTCTTCAGGGAATGAAGGACACTGATCCCTAAGAAATGAGACACATTGAGGCGAGCCCTACGATTGTGCCAGCTTCTTGCCTTGAGGGAATTCCTAGAAAGGAGAACAGGGAGGCAAAATCCAGATAAAGCACAATGGATCACCTACGGAGATGGATCTAAGAGTCCAGAAAGCAAAGCAACTGGAGTTCACAAAGCAAAATATAAGAAAGGAAACTGCTACATAGAGAGAGAACTCCAGAGATTTTCAAAAGCTTCACCATAAACATTCAGCTGAGGGCAGTTCAGTGCACAAGTGTGAGATAACTACTCAAGGCCAAGGAAAAGAACAACTCAAAAGTATTAGAAGTAACAGTGGCTGGCCCTGATACAGGTTCAGTAAGAGTGCCTGTTCCCAACAGATGGATGGAAATCTTATGATGTGCTTTGGGCAGAGCAACAGAAGAACAGAGAGAAGCTAACAGAGAGAGAGAGAGAGGTATCCTCAGATCATGTATTCTCAATAGAGGCAATATCACCTCCAACAGGCTAAAAATCAATTTCTGATTTAAATTAATCAGAGTCAAGAAAATCTGAGATATCCCAATGTTTTATATACCTCTAGTGAGTCACAGTATATAAATGGAAATACTGTATATTTGCGGCATTGACTTTCATGAAAGGAAAGAAATTAGGGAAAAAATCCAAAAACACTTCCTAGAGGATAATAAAAAATATTTAAGAAATATTGCCCTTAGGCTGACCTCTGCTCTGTTCTAACAAGTATTAAAAGAAAGACTAGAAAGATTTAAACTATTGTAGGTAACTTAACTGCATGCTACAATAAAGCTTAAGAATATTTATAGGAATGCAAAAATACCTACCACACAACAAGAAAAAAAGATGACCAGAAATGCGAAGTAGTAAGAAAATTAAAAGTTTCTGCTTTTTTAAAGGCATTATTAAGAGAAAGAAAAGATAAGTAACTGGCAAAAAATATTTGCAAATCATATATCAGATAAAGAAGTTATCATCAGGATATATTTTTTGAAAAAATCAAAAACACCGATTTTAAGAAAACTAATAAATACCCCAGTAAAATATGAGCAAATTATTTGAATAGACATCTAACTAGAAAGATGATTGATAGATAGATAGATAGATAATAGAAGAATGGCAAATAAGCTAAGAATGTGAAAAAAATGCTAATATCATTAGTTTTAGAGGATTGCAAATTAATAAAATGATGGAATACCAATGTATACTTTTTAGAATCGCTAAAAATTAGCAGACTAACTATACCAAGTTTAGGGAATTCAGTGGAAGATCAGGAGCTCTGATATAGTGCTGATAGGAATGCAAAATGATAAAACCAATTTGGAAATAAATTTGAGAGTTTACAAACATTAAACACAAACTTATAATATGATGATGCCTTTTCACTCTTAAAGCATTTCCTCAATAGAAGTGAAAGCATATGTCTATAAAAAGACTTGTACATAAGGTTACAAGGCATCTGTATATATAAGTGTGTCTTGTATCGAATGAGTTTGGGTTTGCATTCTGTATTGACATTGTCAGGATGCTCTAAATATCCTGCATTCAGATCATTTTTTGAAAAATTACATAAATTCAACAATTAAAACTCATTTTTTTACCACAGTAACTTAAGTTTAAATACTTCAATGTCAAAACTACTTCAATTTATTTTTAGTTTGTAACTTTATTAACTTTTAATAGTTCAACTCTGTTTATGACCAGTTAGTTATGAGTTAGGAATTAGAGTGACAGATGCATTCATGTGGCCATGAGATAGTCAAAATAAATTTTTTCCAATTCTTGCATTACTTCCTATCATTTCAATTTCTGTTTTTACAAGTTTGAATGCCAAAGGGCCAAAACACAAGTATAAATTTCACGTTGAATATTCTGAACAGTAGACAGAGAAAAGGAGAAAAAAATGTGAAGCTCTTTGTGCATTGGCAATTTTTCACTCAATCTCAGAAGTCATGGGAAGTCAGATATAAATAAGCATATACTGGGTATATCACAGGTATACATAAGAGATGTATGATTTCCTTAACTAGTTCCAAAATGATTTTAACGAATAATTCTTTTTAAGAGAAATTCAGATGAAGAAGATAAAATCATCATAGCAAAAGATGTGATGACCTTCCAAACTGCATACTACCATTGGTCTTCTAGCTCAAATGATTGTGTAAATATATGTCTACTAAAAGCATTTCATTACTCCAAAAGGGCAAGCAAATTTTCAAGTGTCTTGGACAAAAAAACTGCAATAATGAACAGTCATTATTCCATACATTTATGGCATAACCAGGGTATAAATAATCATAATGCAGAAAGGAAATTATGGTTTTGTAATATTTTTGTCATAAAAAGGTTAACTTATAAGTCTATTGCAAGTAAAATTTCTTTCAGATAATATTTCAGAAGCAATAGCAAATTTTTGCAAAAACTTATTAAAATTTGAGTTAATGAGAAAAATCATACTGTTTGTAGTAGTGACAATATGAATACAAGTTTTGTAGATGTTTGTATGATGGTACAATATTTATTCAAAGTTGAAAGAAGGTATGGATGATTCTCTTGAAGCTGTTAAGGTGTCCTACCCATATTCTGAATAATGCTTCTCAAACAACGTCTGATGTCTTTTCTTTGGCATTGAAGTAATCGTCATGAAATAGTACGCTGGTTTAATTTACATTGTTTGAACTGAGTAATTAAATGATATTTGTGATTTTCTTGATATTCTGTATTTTAAAAATTTTTGTGCATTCAAAATTCCATTGACTCTCTTAAATACATGAAGTTGAAAGAAAAGCAAACTGTGTTATTGAAATACTCCATTGCTTAAAAGAAATTGTTGAATGTGTTAAAGAAAGAATTGGCCAAAAAAATTCTCCTTTTAAGTGTTAAGGCTGTCTTTAGAAGGGACAACATTACTAATAAAGAGGAAAATGAATTCCAACTTTAAGTGAATAAATATTATGGCATTTGCCATGACTATTTCTGAATAGATTTCATCCCTTGAAAAATTTAATCATTTTACCTGGATGTTGCTAAATACTTTTCCAGCATGGAAATACATGAAATCATCACATGTGCTATTGGAGAGAAGGGAATAAACTTTATAGCAATGTTCTTCTTTTTTTGTCAGTAGACAATATTTTTAAAAGTCTTGACCAAGAGATGCAATGGAATCTTGAGGACAGAAACACAAGCTATGTCTTGAACAATTATATTAAATGTAACAAAGACAATGTGATTTATAAACATCAAATTTGAAGATTAATTCTCAAAGTTGTTAACTTTATGTCAGATGATGTAGCATGCCAGCTCACAATACTAATGTGTAATGAATTTTCTCATTATAAATGTTCAATGGACAAAAAAAAAAAATTAAGTTGGGTATAACCACTTACAGTGTAAATGGAACATAGACCATAACTGCAAGGGCTCTTTTAGTTTACTTAATTTGAGAGAGAGCAGGGGAGGGGAACAGAGAGGAGGGAGAGAGGGAGAGACAGAATCCCAAGCAGGCAGTGCAGAGTCTGACACAGGGCTCTATCTCATGAACCATGAGATCGTGACCTGAGGCAAAATAAAGAGTCAGGCACTTAAACAACTGAACCACCTAGGCCCCCCTAACTGCAAGGTTTTATATGCAAATTATGAAGAAAAAAGTTTAAGAGGAGTGAAATCTGCAGAGAAAATTAAAGAAATTTGTAGTTTAGATAATTGTAACTTATTTAAAATAAACAAGAAATAAGTTTTACTGTAGGTGCAATATTCTTCTTCTATGCCAGTGCACATATGCATAGGCAATCAGAAATAATTCAAAAGTAACAGGGTGCCTTGTATTTTTATTTGCTAAATATGGTAACTCTATACACGAATGTTCATAATAGCTTTATTTTCAGTAGTAAAACCTGTGAACAACCCAAGCGTCCATTGTACTCTAGCTACCATAATAAAATACCACAGATTGGATGGTTTAAACAACAGGAATTGATTTCTCACAGTTCTAGCGGCTGGGAAGTCCAAGACCAAGGTGCCCGCCAATTTGTTCCTTTTGAGAGTTCTCTTCTTGGCTTGCAGGTGGTTGCCTTCTTGTTACATCTTCACACGGCCTTTTTTTCTGTGCTCACTGAAGAGAGAAAAAGCTCTCTGGTCTCTCTTCTTATAAAGCCACTAATCCTATTGGATCTGAGCCCCACCCTTATGACCTCATTTAACCTTAATCACTTCCTTAGAGGCCCTGTCTCCAAATACAGGCACACTGGGGATTAGGGCTTCAGCATATGAATTTGAGAGGGACTCAATCCTTCAGTCCACAACATCCCATCAACAGATAAGTCAATAAACAAGCTGTGGCCTATCTACACAACACAATGTTATTTGGAAACAAAAAGGAGCTATTGATATATGCTATCACAGGAATGACTCTCAAAATAATTGTGCTGGTAGAAAAAAGTCAGACCAAAAAATACATACCACATTATTCCAGTTATCTGAAAATCTAGAAAGTGCAACTAACATGCAGTGATACAAGTAGATTAGTGGTTGCCTGACATTGAAGAAGAAAGATGTGGAAGTGTGGAAGGCGGGAATTATAAAGGAGCATGAGGAAAACTGTGATGGTGGTGCATGTGGTTATTATCTTGACTGTGGAGCTTATTTGTTGACGTATATTTGTTATGATAACAAAACTGTTTTTAAAAAATCACTGTCAATCCCTGAGAACCACTGTTAACATTGCTGCCTGGGGTGTGGTCTCAAAGTGAGCCAGACTGATCTTTTACCAAGTTCCAGAGGCACAGGTCTGCATAAGCACTACTCAGTAGTTCTCTTGTGGCTTTCTTAGTCAAAAACAGCACATGCCCTAGGCAAAACACCTGTTGCCTTTATGGGTTTTTCACTATAAAGTTAAATCATGGGATTCTTTCTAACTGACACAATTTCACCAGAGACAATTGGGATTTGAATAGTTACTTTGGGAAACTTTTGAATATAAAGAAGATTGTTTATTTGAGAGATCACTTACAACAAAAAGAGGAAAATCAGCCTATGTGATTGTCTGCATTCTTTACTCAGTATGAGGAGGCTTCCAAATACAAGTTGAACTCAAACATTGGCTCACTGATTAATTCTTTAACACCAATGAAGTCTGTTAATACTTAAAATTGCTTCATTTGTCAATCTCCCCAAATGGTGTACCCTTCCTTGATCTTTCTTCTCTTTAATTTTTTCTCCCCTTTCCCTTTCTGAGCCAGTTACTACCTCAGTGTTCCCCAAGAATATAGCCCCCCCCCCCAGGGAAAAGGTATTGGTTTCAGTAAACTTAGATCCCTATGCCATTGTTAAAGACTTCCTAAACACCAGGACTTAAGGAAAATTATTATTTAAGAGTTCAACTTGTTCTAGGTTCAGACCCTCTAAACTTTATTGATATATACCAATTAGAATATCTTTGGATAGGGGCGCCTGGGTGTCTCAGTCAGTTAAGCAACCGAATCTCGATTTCAGCTCATGTCAAGATCTCATGGTTCATGAGATTGAGCCCTTTGTTGTGTTGGGGCTCTGTGCTGACAGCATGGAGCCTGCATGGGATTGTCTCTCCCCTCTCTCTGCACCTACCCCATTCACCCTCTCTCTGTCTCTCTGTTTCATAAATAAATAAATAAATAATTTACAAAAAGAAGAAGAAGAATATCTTTGAGTACACTAAAGTTTTACAGCAATTAGATTGAGAAAAGTAAATTGTCACAGCCTTGTATATATTTATGGCCTTGGTGCTGGTGATGATCTCATGGGTGTATAGTTATGCCCAAATTCATCAAGTAGTATATATTAAATATGGATAGCTTTTTTCATGTCCATCATACCTCAAAAAAGTGGTTTAAAAAATAAGTAAGAGCTAATGCATTTTTAAGGAACAATAAAAAAAAATTAAAGTTAAAAAATGAAACATTTATTTTAATTAAAACATTCACATATTATGTGTATATAATATGCAGATGTAGAAGGTGATATATGTGTATTATGTATAATACATTTGATATACACAAACACAGTTATCCAGCAAATAGAGAACAAATGTGGTATAGTGGTAAAAGACCATACAATTGGCATTAAAATATGAGTTCTGACACTTGCAAACCTTACTAGGTTCAAGAAATTTTAACATCTCAACATTAATATTTATCTTCTTTCAAAAATTTGGCAAGAGAAAATAGTAACTAACACTAACCTGATTTTCCAAAGTTGTTTTCAAATTATGCTGAGTATGAACACACAAAGTTTTCAATAACAAGTGATATAATCCTATGCAGATGAAGGAAATTATTATTTTAAGTGAACTGTAAAAAGGAAGCACTGAAATAGCTTTCATTCAACCACTAATCATAATTATAACCATTCTTGAAAAATAAATAATATATGCACTTGTCTTCCCTTTTGCAATTTTTACTGTACTTAACGATTTTCTCTTTTAACCATAATTTTGACCTAAAAATATATCTTCTTTTCTATTTCTGCAGGCTGAAACTTGAGACCCATTCCGAAAGCAGTGGCTGCTTTTTCCTCACTTTAACTTTCTGTATCTGCACAGAGAATTCATCTCTTGACTTCTCAAGCAATTTTTTCCCTTCCAAATTTGTCTCTCTTTCCTTTTACTGATCCCCCATGATTTCTTCAGGGTTTGCTTAGGTCAACCCCCAGTGTCTAATCTTATGAGTTGCTTCAAGAACTACAAATTTGTTCAGATTCCTTTTGTCTGGATTCCTTTCAATCACAGGAAGTCTTATGCTTTTCAATTTCTTTATTCTCCCTGAGTATTCACTCCTGACCCCTTCCATTGAGTTTCAGCCCAGAGTGAGCTTCTCATTCTCTGAATTCTATTGACCTTAAAATCAGCATTCACTCTTTAGCTCTTAATTGGTCTTCACTTATTTTTTCCAGGTTTTTTGGCAAAGATAGTATCTTATATTTTGGTCACTCTTATAGATCCTTAACATACTTTGGGATGTACAGTTTGCATAAATACTAGCTTGTTTGCTTGAACTAATTTGTAACTTACAACTCTTACATATATTCCTAGTAGTTACTTATAACTACTAGTGACAAGGAATATAAATTTATAGATACATATTTGATTTAATATAGATGTGCAGTTACTAAAAAATTAAGTATGAATAAATACTGTCAACTAAATCATAAAGAAATGAGCTCTTCCCAGATAGATCATATGGGAGAGAAATGCTATCTGATAAGAATATTGAATATTTAATAGGTTGACAAAGCTAGAGTGATACAGGACAATCAAATGGGCTATAAAACTCCCATTTCTAAGAACATATTATATATACTAAATTATCTATAAGCCACTACTTAAACTTTATGTTGTAAATTATTTACTCTTCTCCTTATAAAGATTTAAAGTCTCCTTTGATCACCAAACCCGAATCTTCTCCTTGTCCCATTAACCACAAATTTGCATAGATAGTGTACTCTTTAAAGTGTTACAGTGAAGTTTAATATGCAATGTTTTGTGATATTGGAATTTACTTTCAATTGAAATTGGCAATTATCAGAACATCGTAGGGAAGGGGATGTATAAGAAGTAAGCTCCAGAATTGAATTTAATTTTTTTACTTGTTAATAGCAAAACTATTAAAGATTTAAATATATGATTTAGAAGGACATCATCAAGATAGTGACATATGTTTTTTGTGACTTCACTTTCCCTCACAGAATAACAGCTAATATCTATTTGAGAATGATACACTACTGAAAGAATCTTACAACATGAGAGTTGGGCTGTAGTGACTTCAGCATCTCAAAGACCATAAAAGACTATATTAGAAGGTAAGAGAAGTGGCTACCTGTGTTGTATTACCCCTCCCCCCCAGGACAAAATGGCACCATGTGGAGAGATCTCCCTTAAGTCTCTAGATCTCTCAGTGGGAGAACGGAAACCAAAGAGAACAATCAGCCTCCCCTAGAATTATAGGTGGCTTTGTGGGAACCCTTACTCTAAATTTGCACCATGGAAATTGCAGAGTAATCTGTAAGGCCCAGCTACTAGGAATTGGATGTTATAGAAAAAAGGGAAAGAGCTTGCAACAACTAGCACATAGATCTTTGTAGATCAAATTCATACCTGCAGTACCGAAGTAGAAATCATATCTAGCAGTTTTTTTTATCTGCAGAACCAAACTGGAGTGTACTTTTATCAGGGAACTCAGTAGGTGCAGACTGACCTGACTCAGTCCTCACACAAGGAGTTTTGCTGGCCTTAGGTCCTGGTTTGTCTACCAAGATAAGAAGCTAAGTCACAGCCCCACCTACTGTGGACAGTACCTTCCAGCCCCACCTGATCAAAAGGGCTGATGACAATTCCTGGAAATAAGGAGGCAAGAAGGCAAAGTTGATTGCCTTCAAAGCAGTACTGGGTCTAGAGTCTTCTCATACAATACACAGGCAGGGAGATTAATTCCTAAATAAGACTGAAGGTCTTGTTGGCCCCTCCCAACAAGAAAGCTTGTTTGGGAAATTGAGAGTTCCTTCTCAAGGAACTGTTCCTTGAGAACAGTTCCTTCCCAGCTCGCCCAGGCAAGGGGCAGAGGGATAGCCCCACCTACTATGGAGTGTGTCTTCCAACCCCATCTGATGAGAAGGGCTGGTGAAAACACCTGAAAGTTGTGTGACCTAATGGCATTTGAGCTGAGAGAAGGTCTGACAGTGATAGTTTGCAGAGAAAAACCAGTGACTATGTTCAGCCAAGGAACTTAGGGTGTGGATCAGTTTGAGTTAAGACAATAAAAAAGGAGCTTCATCAGTTTTGGAAGAGCTTCTCTTGCTCTGCCTGAGCAAGAAATCTAATTCATAGCCCCGCTCATCACTGAATATAGTCCCAAGCACATCTGACAAGGGTATCTAACCAGGGACACAGGAAGTGCCATAGGCCATTCAACAAGCCTCCATACAGTGGCATTGGAACAGAGAGCACAGACATGGTTTCCCTTGTCTACAGATCAAAACCAGTGGCCTCAAATGACCAGGGAGTTCACTGCACACTCAGGCCTGCTTAGAGCCCCAAACAACATACTACACAGCCCTGGTTCCTGGTCTTCTGCCCTGCCAGAATAGGGGAGTTAATTCATAGTGCCTTCTATTTTTTGAACATAGTACCCAGTCCCAACCATCAAGTAAGCCAGACAAGGGAACTGAGGGAACCACAGAGCCCATCCTACAGCCTCACCTGGGTTGGGAACAAAGTAGTTTTATCTAACTGTTCTCTGTCAGTGGGAAATTTCCCTATCCCTCTCCTCAGAGCTCAAACAGTTGCCCAGTCCAAAAACAGACTATAAGAGCAGGCCCCATCTACCCAAAGAAATTATGAGCAATCACACTTAATTGCCACCTGAGCTGACTGGTGAAGAACTATCTCTGCTAATGCAAATCTGTGAAGTCTGGAAAAGGAACCCCATTACCCAACTGCACAGATACCAATGTAAGGAATTAAAGATCATGAAAAATCAGATAAATATGACACCACCAAAGGAAAGTAATAAAACTCTAATAACTGATCCTAAAGAAACAGAGATCTATAAACTGTCAACAAATTCAAAGTAACCCTTTTAAGGACGTTTAGAAAACTACAAGAGAGGGGTGCCTGGATGGCTTAGTCAGTTGAGCATCTGACTTCAGCTCAGGTCATGGTCTCGAGGTTCATGGATTTGAGCCCTGTGTCGGGCTCTGTGCTGACAAGTCAGAGCCTGGAACACGTTTTGGATTCTTTGTCTCCCTCTCTTTCTGCCTGTCCCTTGCTGGCACTCTGTCTCTTTCTCTCAAAAATAAATACACATTAAAAAAAAAAGAAGAAAACTATAAGAAAACACAGACAACTAAGTGAAATTAAGAAAACAATGCATGAACAAAATAAAAAGCTTGACAAGGAAATAGCCACCATCAAAACACAATCAAGAGTGTTGAAGTCCTAAAGTTGAAAAATACAACTGAACTAAAGAATTAAATAAGGAATTTCAAAAGTACATTTGACCATGCAGAAGAAAGGATGACCTGATAGATAACACATTGGAAATTACCCAGTCACCAGAGCAGAAAGAATAAAAAAAAATGAAAAATAGTGAAGAAAGTCTATGGGAATTGTGAACCACGATGAAAAGAAATAATATTTGCATTAGGAGAATCCCAGAAGGAGAAGACAGAGAAAAGGGGAGAGAAACTATATTTAAAGCAATAATAGCTGGAAACTTCCCTATCCTGGGGAGAGAAATGGACATCAAGATCCATCAGACCCAAAAGACCACAAGTAGATTGAACCTGAATAGGGCTACATTGAGACACATTATAATTAAATTATCAAAAGTCAAAGAAAAAAATAAAATTTAAAGCAACAAGAGAAAAATGTTACACAAAAGGGAACACCCATTAGATTATTGAAGGATTTCTCAACAGAAACCTTTCACATCAAGAGAGAATAGAATGACATGTTCAAATATTGAGAAAAAAATAACTGTCAACAAAAATGCTACACCCAGTGAAGCTGTCCTTCAGAAACAAAGGAAGAATAAAGATTTTCCCGAACAGATAAAAATTGAAGGAGTTCATCACCACCAGACCTGCCTTACAAGAAATGCTAATGGGAGTTCTTTGAGTGGAAGTAAAAGAACTCTAATTATCATCATTCAACCGGTAAAAGGTAGTAAATCTCACTGAGAATGGTAAATCATAGTTAGATTGTGCAATATGGTTATAGTGGTACATGACTCACAACTCTGTTTTAAAAACTTTTTAAAAAATGTAGCAAAAATAACCATAAATACAATAATCTGCTATTAGTTACACAATATAACATATGAATTGTAACAATAGCCAAAAATGTTAGGAGAATTAAAAAATTAAAGTATATGAATTTTATTGAAGTTATTATCAGTGTAAAATACAGTATTATGAGTTTTAGATATTTTATATCAACCTCATGGTAACCACAAGAGAAAACCTTATAGTAATTCCACAAAAGAACATGATAAAGATGTCAAAGCATACTACTACCAAAAGACACTTGAACACACACAGACAGCAGCATAAGAAGCAAGGAACAAAACAACCAGAAAATAATTAACAAATGGCAATAATTAGTTCTTAACTATTAATAATTACTTTAAACATCAATGGATTGAATTCTTCAATCAAAAGACAAAGAATGGCTGACTGGATTTAAATAAAAGTACTAATAATATGCTGTCTACAAAGGACTGACTTTAACCTTAAAGACACACAGAGGCTGAGTGAAGAGATGGGAAAGATATTTTTATCAAATGGTAACAACATCAACAAAAAAGCAGAAATAGCTATATTTTTATGAGATAAAATAGACTTTAAACTAAAAATGATACAAAGAAACAATAAAGATCATTATGTAATGATAAAGGGGTCAATACATCAAGAAGATCTGAACAATTATAAATATTTATGCACCCAACAGAACACCTAAACTTATAAAGCAAAAACTAATAGAGCAAAAAGGAGAAATAAACAATAATACAATAATAGTTGGAGACTTTAACACCCCACTATCAACAATGAATAGATCATCCAGACAGAGAATCAGTAAGGAAAAAGTGGGTTTAAACATTACTATAGACCAAATGAACCTAACAGACATATATAGAACATTCTTTCCGACAACACCATACTCAAGCACACATGGAACATTTATAGGTAGACCATATGCTAAGCCACAAAACAAGTCTTAGAAAATTCAAGAAGATTGAAATCATACCAAATAGTGTCTTGAATGACAATGGCATAGGACTAGAAATCAATAACAAGAGGAAAACTGGAAAATTTGCAAATACTTAGAAATTAAACACCACTCTCCTGAACAACCAATGGATCAAAGAAGAAATTAAAGGGGAAATAAGTTTTCTTGAGAGAAACAAAAATGGAAACACAACATACCAGAACTTACAGGATGCGGCAAAAGCAGTCAAAGTGGCAAGTTCATAGCAATAAATACCTGTACTAGGAAGCAAAAGAGATTCTAAATAAACAACCTAACTCTATGCTTTAGGGAACTAGAAAAAGGAGAACATGCAGAGTCCAAAGTTAGTGGAAGAAAGAGCATAATAGCAATTACAGGAGAAATAAATGATAATCGAAAAAAATTAACCAAACTAAGAGTTGGTCTTTTGAAAAGGTAAACAAAACTGACAAACTCTTAGCTAGATTAACCCAAGACAAAAGAGAAAGGACCAAATCAACAAAATTATAAATTTAAAACGAGACATTACAAATGATACCACAGAAATTCAAAGGATCATAAGAGGCTAATATGAACAACTATATGCCAACAAACTAGACAACCTAGAAGAAATGGAAAAAATTCTTAAAAATGTATAAACTACCAAGACTGTAACAATAAGAAATAGAAAATCTGAACAAATTATTAGTAAAAGAATTGGATTAGTAGTCAAAATTTTCCCAGTGAAGAAAAGCGCAGGACCAGCTGGCTTCACTGGTGAATTGTACCAAACGTTCAAAGAACTGGCTAACACCAATCCTTTGTAAACTATTTCAAAAAATCAAAGGGGAGAGAACACTCCCAATCTCATTATCTTGATACCAAAACCAGAAAAGAACACTACCAGAAAACTAAAGGCTGATATCCCTGATGAATACAGATGCAAAAATTCATGATAATATACTAGCAAACCAAATTCAGCAGTATATTAAAGGATCATGTACCACAATCAGCTAGGATGTATCCCTGGAATACAGGATGGTTCAACATACACAAATCAATCAATTTGATACATAAATGTTAACATGAGCTTGTAGATAAAAATGATTGATACATACAAAAATATCCTAGTGCTTCTAGACTCTTGATATAGCAGCAAAATAGAGGAGTTAGTCCAGAATAATAATTAAAGGTTCAAACTGAACCAGAGAATTTGGTTCAAATGCCAGTTGTTCTACTGGTAACTACTTGTCCCTAGGTAACTTATTTTACCCCTCTTTGCCTCTGTTTTCATACTTAAAAAAATTAGAGTTATGACACTTTTATGAATTGAATTAAAATATACAAAAATATTATTTTAAATTAAATCTGACCTAGCATAAGTATAAAATAAATATTTGATCTAAATTGTGTAGATTTTAAGAGTTTTTATTGAATTATATGAAGCACAGTTTGCTGAAGATTTTTATTTCAGCTAGTTCAAATACTTACCTTTCATATATAAATTCTGTGGAAGGAACAATTTATGGTAACTTCCTGAACTACAATAATTTAATAAATTTAAAAGATAATTTGCACTGATATGCTTTGGTAATCTAGATCCCTGCTGAAACAAAATACTAATTATAAATTTTATTTTGTTTAAATGCTCATGGTGGCTATTGCATAATAAAAGACCTAAAATATGAAAATAAAAATGCACAAGCAAAATAAAAATAATAGGGACTTAAGTAGAAATATCCATGTTCTATCCCATTTAATAAACTGTCAGTTACAACCATAACATTTCCATTTTCAATCAGTAATATATCTAGTTAATAGTGTTTATAGGAAAGTTTTTTTTATTGCTTTTATCAATCCTAAGGTAGTATGATAATTATGCAAAACTCTTAATGATATTTTAATTTGATTTTAATTTACTTAACAGAGACAAAGACTGAACACATAAATTTTTTTTTAAATGAATGTAATCTAGGGGCACTGGGTAGCTCAGTCAGTTGGGTGGCCAACTTCGGCTCAGGTCGTGATCTCGCGGTCTTTGAGTTCGAGACCGCGTAGGGCTCTGTGCTGAGCGCTGAGTCTGGAGCCTGCTTCTGATTCTGTGTCTCCCTCTCTCTGTCCCTTCCCTGCTTGCTCTCTCTCTGTCTCTCTCTCTCAAAAATAATAAACATTAAAAAAAATTAAATGAATGTAATCTATTTTTTACCTAAGTTGGATTCACATCTCTTTACTTATAGGTATAATGATGAGGATATTGTAAATCTGATCATGTTGGATATCGTATTGAAGATCATGTTAAATGCACCTTTTAAAATGTAAAGATTTTGTTCATTTCATGAATATACTTCCCTCCCATCTCTGTGATTCAAAACACAGGGAAGAATAGGTGTCCGTGATAAAAATGGCAGCCAGGTTCTTCCAGTGATTCCTTTACTCCTCTGAAAACTGAAGGAATGATGAAAAATTTCTCACCAGTTTACTACATTCACTTTTTATCCATTATCGATATAACAAAAACACATGCACGTGCGCATGCACTCACATACACGGAAATACACACACACACACACACACACACACACACACACACACACCCCGCATTCGAAGAGAATTAAAATCAGGGGAGAAAGGGTTTTCCTCAAATTATATTACTAAGCTCAGCAAATTTCTGTACTTAAGCAATGCCATATAAACCTCAAAACAGTCACAGTTTTGATAAATGCGCTTAGTGAGAAAGAGTTCCACAATATTAGGAGACACTTTATTAAAGTAAGAAATTTTTGGAAAAAAAAAAAATGTATAGCTTTAGGCAGTATAAGGTGAAATTGGGAACCATGCCTCATTCATATGTGCATTCATTTATTCATTCACTTATTTACCATACTCTCCACTCCCTATTCTCTCATTTGAGGGTCTGGAGTTAACAGAAACAACTCCAACCTCACCACTTAGAATGGTGTGAACTGAAGGTACTTGTTTATCAGGATTTCATACTATTGTAAAGACTGCTGCAGCAATGAACATAGAATAAGTAGATTAGCATAGACTCTGGTACATAGTAAGTGTTTGATGTATTATGTTGTCTTCTTTTGCAACCATTCAATGCATTTTTGCTGGTCAATAGATGATGTGAATAAGGACTTATCTCAAGCAGATGAGAATATCATGGAGACAAGGAGATTTCATAAACAGTGGTAATATAAAGTAAAAAGTAAAAAGAAGAGTATCAAAGACATATATACTATATGGGGTGCCTGGGTGGCTCAGTGGGTTAAGCGTCTGACTCCGGCTCTGGTCATGATCTCATGGTTTGTGGGTTCCAGCTCCATATCAGGCTCTGTGCTGACAGCTCAGAGCGTGGAGCCTGCTTCGGATTGTGTGTTTCCCTCTCTCTCTGCCCTTCCCCCATTTGCTCTCGCGCGCGCGCGCTCTCTCTCTCTCTCTCTCTCAAAAATAAATAAACATTAAAAAAAAGAATTATATACTATAATTTAGCAACTTAGAGGCAGTAGAATGTTTGTGGCATATACATTTGACTTCTACTCTGAATTTTTTTCACCTAAATTTTTTACCCCTTTCCTCACATGAACAGGTAAACAACCAAAACGTCTTCAAATTTCATTTTAGAATTCATTTCGTTGCATCAGAATCGACAAATTGAAAAATTCCAAACATGATTGGAAAGGCCTTACATTGTATGTTAATGAATAGAAATAGGCAATTTCAATGTTAGTTGACTTAAATTTTAGACCACTAGTAACATAAATCTAAAAGGTTTTTAGTAATATGTTACTGACCAAAATATTAATTAGCAACAAAAATCAGAACATAAATTTGTTAGCTATTTCAAAGTTCTCAATAAATAACATTATAGATATGATTAGGAGGTCTGTATTTCTCAATCCAGATTTTTAAAATCCAAATCCTGGTTCCACAACTACTCTCAGAACACTGGGCATGCCAATCACTCTTTGACTCAGTATTTACATCTAAAAAATGGGCATAAAATTAATATCAGACTTATAGATTTGTCAAGAGGATTTAATACGATAATATATGGTAAGTACTTTGAAATGTTTCCTTCACATCCTTTTAGATTAAGAAATTTTAGCCATTATTATTACTAGTACTATTATTAATTAAATACCTACTTTTGTTACTGCCAGTAATTGGCCTGTCCTGACCACCACAAAATTCTGGATTGGTAGAGATTTTTCAGGCAGAAAAGTAAGTTGTTAATGGATATTTGATTTTTTTTAACTTAATTCTCTTCACCTGTGTTTTTGTTTTTGTTTTTGTTTTAGATTGAAAGCACCCAATTTTAAAATGTCTGCAGTTTATGAATCTCTATGCATACATTTCTTGACGAGGGCATCTTCTTTATCTTGGCATCCTAACCAGCTATCCTACCCTTCTTAAAAAGACAGGCAAGCAAACTCTTCAGTTGTCCATCCTAATGTCAATTAACCATAAGACCTCTTTCCCATTCCATGAAGAGTCTACCTTTGCTTACCCAATCTTGCAACCCACATCTTGGATTTCATACCTACCTGAAGTTAACTTTCAAACATACTTCACATGGATAAAATTTATGCACCTGTACCCACACACAAAACTGTTTCTTTGTTTTTGTTTTATTTTTGTTTTCTCTTTAATCCTGTACGTGAAGATAATTTTATGATTATTGAATAAACCCAGGGAAATTTTTACCAACAGGAACAGGTTAACAAATGTTGATGCAGCACACTACATTGTATGTGTCCAAGGTGTGACATTGGTACAGGGCATAATATACCTGGAAGTTTTTTTGTTTATTTGTTTGTTTGTTTGTTTGTTTTGTCACAACATTCAAATAAAAGACCTCGATTTTACACGAGGGTCATTCTCCTAACAATTTTAATTTTCTAGTTTCATTGGAAGATAAGAATCATGACAATATTATTCAGTATATGAGTGTCATGGCCGGTCTCATTGGTAAACTACCCTCATCATCTTTTCCATATTCATTATAGAATACAAGGCAATAGGATAATAGGTGGAATTGAAAATGACATTTATTCAAATCTTCTTGAGATTGTAAAAAATAACCAGGTAGAGTACACTTTGTTTGTTCTTCATTTGTGGTGGATCATTTTAATTAATGTATAAAGTTCCAGTTATATAAAAAGACCTTTCAAACATTTGGCAGAATGATAATTTAGAGTAATCAAATTTCTAATCATAGAAGAAACACAGGGTTTTTATTATATGCTGTTATACAATCTGTGCTATTACATCTAATGCAATGATACAGAACACACTTCAGCAGCCTGGGTGTATCTGCTTCAATGCAAGATTTCACACATGACAGATTGCAAATTATTATTGTGCAGTTCTATCATATAATCAGCTACCATTATCGCATAGTAACCACAGAAAGCTGTATTTTAAATGGACTTCAGAAAACAAAACAAAGCAAAGCAAAAACGTCATTGAAGCAGTTTTTAAACTAAAAGACATCACAGAATTTTAATATTTTAGTGATTTATTTTAGAAACCTTGGCTTTAGAGCAGTTTATATTCTAACTATTACTTTAATTTCAACTACATAGAAAAATTAAAATTTATGGTTAAATGCCTTTACTGGATAGGGGACTGGGTGAGAGTACCACCCATATAAAACTCTAAGCTGTTCAAGTAAAGACAAGGACTCATTTAAATCCAAATATGTTATTCTTGATGTCCCAGTAAGCGTTTTTATTTACATGGATTAAATTTCTCCTGTTGAAAATAAATGCACTCAACAACTATACTCTGGGGAAATTGAGAATAGGTTTACTTTTTACATCAGCTCATTTTCAAACCAGGTATGTAAAAGCACTGACATAGAAACAACAAAGTGATTCATTAGTAACAGGTTTGTTCTTAGAAGAGTTTGTGAGGGAACTCGTTGGAAGAGTTCAAGCTTCTTCAATCATCTTTCTGTGATACCTACTGCCCCCTGCTGACTCATCACGGAAATATACCATTGCTTTCCTTTGTAAATTTACACAAAAGCTTTGAATAATCGAGGAGACTAATGAGATATGTATGTTCATTAAAATTTGATACTGTATACATCTTTCTCCTCACATTACTATGTATGAAAAATATTTTTCCAATATCTAACTTGTGAAATGCCCCTATTCAACTCGTCTTTTATGTGTTCTTCACTGATTTTCTAATATCCTCCCTTTGACCCAATAGACCAGCTTATGTCATAAATCCAAAGCTAATGAAAACATAATTAGAAGAGACCACTTGAAGTGTGAAGAGCTTAATGTTTTAGGGCAATTGAGCAAGATTTATTCTGTAAATCAGAAATATATTTTCACTGAAAGTGGGTGTTTCATGGTGTTTAACTTCAGACAGCCTCTTGGACATGATCTCTTATTGGATGAAGGTTATAAATATATGCAGTAGATGTATGTGCATAGCACATTTTCACATGACTAATGATAGAACCAAAATAGGCATGGATTAATAATCATAAAAAATGTATCTTATATTTTTAAAATAATGCACAAAATAATCAATGAGATAATTCCTTTTTAATCACTTATGCCATTTGCTAGTGATTTGAGCATTTTAAGAAAAAAAAACATAAGCTTGCTTTTTATAATTTAAATGAGGATTAATGTAAACTTTTGTTTCCTAACACTGATTAATCTGTAAAATGGAGTTTATTTCAACTACACTAAAGAGTTGTTATAAAAAGAAAATATTATCCAAATTTAGGTCACAAGTCTATCCTATAGGAGATGAAGTGTTCTAGCAAATTACTGCTGACACTTTCAAGAACTGGAGCCCAAGAGGAATCCACAAAGTGATACTCTAGTAGGACTTCTAAGGAGTCAGTCATGATTTAAGTTGAGAATATAACTGCAGGGACTCTTCATTCTGTATTGCCAACTGTAAGAACAGTGTTTCATTGACTAAGTGAAAATAATACTTTTTATTGACAATAATCTTTAAGATTATCTATACTTAAAATGTTCCTGTTTTACTTGTAAATCCTATAAGAATATGTTATTAAAAACATTAAAAAGAGGGGCACTTGGGTGGCTCAGTCGATTGAGTATCTGACTCTTGATGTCTACTCAGGTCATGATCCCAAAGTCTTAAGATCAAATTCTGTGACATACTTTGCCCTGGGCATGGGGCCTGCTTAAGATTCTCTCTCCCCCTCTGCCCCTTCCCTGCTCATGCTCTTCTTCTCGTGTTCTCCTTCTCTCTCTTCAAAACAAAACAAAACAAAACAAAACAAAAACATTAAAAGGAAACAAAATCTCAGCAAAAAAAAGACATTAACAATTGTTAACTTTAAGTAAAATAATTATTTTCATTTGCTTGTATTTATTATTAGCTATTTTAAAAGAATGCATATTTCAGAAGTTACAAAATTTAAGAATTAAGTATTAATAAGTAAACACTCCAAATTACAGTACATAAAATCGAGTTTTTATTTTTTTTTAATTTTTTTAACGTTTATTTATTTTTCAGACAGAGACACAGCATGAACCGGGGAGGGGCAGAGAGAGAGAGGGAGACACAGAATCGTTAAGGAGGCTCCAGGCTCTGAGCCATCAGCCCAGAGCCCGATGTGGGGCTCGAACTCACGGACCGTGAGATCGTGACCTGAACTGAAGTCGGACGCTTAACCAACTGAGCCACCCAGGTGCCCCATAAAATCGAGTTTTTAAATGAGGCAATTGGTATTTAATTATTACATACTCATAAAGGATTATAGGGATTATAAATAAATACATGACAAAGATTTTTGTGTTTCTATATTACATTTATCATATATAAGTACTAATGTTTTTTAATTTTAACTTTAGAGAAAGAGAGTGTGTAAGTGGGGAGGGATGCAGAAGGACAGAGAGAGAGAGAGAGAGAGAGAGGGAGAGAGAATCTTGAGCAGGCTCCACACTTAGCATGGAGCCTGACACAGGGCTCAATCCCATGACCCTGGAATCATGACCAGAGCTGAAAGCGAGTTGGACACTCAACCAACTGAGCCACCCAGGCACCTCATTTACTAATGTATTTTTGTTTAAGCAAGGCACTTATATTGATAAGCAGAAGATTACTGTTTAGTAGAAGCAAATATTTGAAACCTACAAGATCATATAACATTCTATGATTCAATTTTTCTCATGAAATTAGGAGTTATAGTACCAAATATTTCATGCTCAAGAATCAAAAACATTTGCCAACTTTATTAATTGCCCTTAGATTATCCACTCAGAAAAGATCAGGGAAGTCTGATGAGAGAAGAATCTACAAACCAATTGTACTTACCTCAGCATCCCCTTGCAGTGAGTTTTTCCTTAAATGCCACCAAGTTTTTCTCCTCAAACACTGATTAAAAGATTGTGTGTTTGTGGGTGTGTGTGGATGTTTGTATGTTTGTGTGTGTGTGTGTGAGTGTAAATTGAACACTCATCTTGAAGATGTTTAAAGTGATTAATCTATGTATTTTCTTTCTAGATTCTGGATATTACAAATTATTTTAATATGTCTCTGTATGCATGAACATATATGTGTGTTTATTCAACTGACTTCTTTTTTTCCTGAAGAAAAGATAGGTGATAAAACTATAATCTGAAAGTAAGCACATAGCTTTCTTGAAATTAGTTTTAAACTTTTAATGACTCTTCAGAATATAATATATGGAATGTAAAATACCTCTAGAACTGAATTTTGCATATGACTCTCGAAACAGATGCTGAGAATGTCTTATTGAAAGACTTTATAGGGTAATTTATTATTTTCATCACCATTACAGTTAATACTATTTACTAAGAATATTTAAAGAAATCCTTTCTAAGCACTGATTTAGATATTAGGAGTACTGGATTCCAATATTGTCATGGTTTCTAATAATCATGATAATTCATTATACTCTGTGATCTTTACTTTCCTTATATGTAAATGAATACTTTCGGAAGTCACTTTTAGTTATATATTTTCTTGATGAACATTAGCAAATTTCCCTAATGGTCTATCTTCCAACCTCAATTCCCATAATTGGTCATAATCTGAGTCAACTCATTGACTCCTCTGAACAACCCTGTGAGAATGGTGGTTAGTGCCGTTTCACCAGTGAGAAAAGTGAAGTTTGGAAAGGATAATAAGCTTATTGGAGTTCATACAGGTGGTAAATGGTGGAACTAGGTATTTACCTTAACAATGGAAAATAGTACTGTCAGTGAGAAAGCGGCTTTCTCAAAGAGGCTTTTATGGTAAAAGACATTTTTCTAAGAACAAAAAATAATCACATAGATGAATTATTACTATTACCATCTAAGGTTGGGTAGTGGTTGTTTTCTATGTAAATATATAGAGAGATGATAGATAAATAGACAAATAGATCGATTTGTATCACTGTATACCCAAAAATTTATTAAGTAAGCTTGAAAAAAACTGTATAAATTCATAGAAAATATCATAGATTTATACATTTAAATAATAAAATATATCTGTTAATTTGCATAACAATAATATAATGAAATTTTAATAATAAATTAATTCAGTGCAAGTAAGAAAAAGGGTTCTTGGGTTATTTGGTTTATTACATTGGTCCAATTGATCAAAATGGACCAGTAACTAAGACAGATTCATTGTGGTTTTTCAGGGACTGAGGTCAGAAGAGAACATCTCTTCTGGATATATGGACTTTGCTGTCTCATCTCATAGAATTTCTCAGTATTTAAATTATTTCTGTCATTTAATGGATTTTCACTTAAGAGTAGAATCTCATTACACTAAATTGCAACCAACCTGAAATTTTACCTTTTAAAATTGTCTTTTTTCATCATCCCTGACTAATCTTCTCTAAATTTCCACTTCATTTGCAATTCTCTTTTTGGTCACTGAGGATCTCCAAAATGAAGTCTATTTCATTATATGCCTCATTATCAATATTACCATAGCTCCATTATGGTCATTTACATCAATGACCTTTGATATCTTCAATTCGGTCTTACTCATAAGAACCTTGGAAATGCTACAGCCAGATGATTTGGACCATTTTCAAATCTCAGACTGATTTTACACTGATAGACAATAAATCTCACGGGTTTTTCTCAGAAAAAATAATTTTTCCTCCACCCTTTTAGGTTCTTGGCTGAGACCCTCCTGTAATAAAAGGCAGATTAATGGGAGGAAAAACAAACAGAAATTTAATAACATGTATACTTCCTGTTTTATTTCCTTCAGGAAAACTGAGTAACTCTCTGAAATGGCCCAAGCCATCACCTTAAATACCATCTTCAGCTAAAGACAAAAGAAAGATGTTGAGGGTGAGGAGACTCAGTTATGTAAGTTATTAGGGAAAACACAACAAACAAGGGTATGGTTATTATGCAGATTTAAATCTATTCTTTCTTCTCTGTTAAATTTTTATAAAGATTTAGTCATCCTACAGAGATGGAGATACCATTACAAATGGAGATTTCTCTTGTAAATGTACATGTGTCTTACAAAAAGGTAATCTCTACTTGGGTTTCAGAGCTTCTTTTGTGTCTACTGTTTTTTGTTTTTGTTTTGTTTTGTTTTGTTTTCGCTTGTTTGTTTTTAAATATTTACTTATTTTTGGAAGAGCGCAAGTAGGGGAGGGACAGAGAGAAGAGGACAGTAGATCTGAAGCTGGCTCCACACAGACATGTTGACAGCAGTGAGCCGGATAAAGGGTTCTCAAACTAACGGGGAGATCATCACCTGAGCCAAAGTTGGACACTTAACCGAGTCACCCATGTGCCCCTTTTTGTTTTTGTTTTATACAAATAACCAGCTTAACCAAATCTTAATATTAAAGAGACATATTTTGGGGTGACAAATTCGGCTCTCCTTAAGTGGGTCTCCAGGAAGAATAGGAGTGAACCTATTTTCTCTTCCTTTTTTATTTTAGTGCTAGAGATTTAAAGCCTTTCTTATTATTTTTGCTTGATTGCTGTTTTTGTTTATTAGTTTTGGTTTTGTTTTTGCTTTTGTTTTTGTGTAGAGCCCAATGGAAATTATATATCTAGACAGGATGTTTACCTTAAAATTATTCAGCTCTGTACTCTTATTTTAGGTTTATTTTTTTTATTTTTTTTTATTTTTTTTTAAATTTTTTTTTTCTTCAACGTTTATTTATTTTTGGGACAAAGACAGACAGAGCATGAACGGGGGAGGGGCAGAGAGAGAGGGAGACACAGAATCGGAAACAGGCTCCAGGCTCTGAGCCATCAGCCCAGAGCCCGATGCGGGGCTCGAACTCGCGGACCGCGAGATCGTGACCTGGCTGAAGTCGGACGCTTAACCGACTGCGCCACCCAGGCGCCCCTTATTTTAGGTTTTTATACAACTTATTCTTTTTTTAAGTGTTTTTTGTCTTGTTTTGGTTTTAATAATTTCACAATAAGCAGATTATTGAACTACCCATCTACATCACTTAAAAAAATTATTAATTTGCATGATCTCACCAGCAGAAATTAAAATACTAACCTTGAATAGAATTTTTTATTGCTCACTTTAACATGTTTCTGATCTGATTATAAATACAGAAATATAAATCAGAGCTATAAAACTGTGTAACTGAGGTTAGCAATACTATGTTGATATCTCTTTTTAAAAAGATTAGAAATGTAGGGGTGGCTCAGTCAGTTAAGAGTCTGACTCTGGATTTCAGCTCAGGTCATGATCTCACAGTTGTAAGATTGAGCCCTGTGTCAGGCTCTGCATTGAGTGTGGATACTTCTTAAGATTCTCTCTCTTCCTCTCCCTCTGTCCCTCCCCTAGAAGCATTCACTCTCTCTGTCTCTCAAAAAAAAAAAGTGTGGAAATGTAAACCATCATCATTATTGTTTAAATTATCTAGTTTTCATAGCCCTACTTTTCATGAAAACCTATATGGCATAAATTAGATTTTCAAACTGTTCAAGATTCAAGTTGACTGCATTGATTGCTATTGAAATATCTTTGAGATTTTTTACAAAATGATGGAAGAACATTTTTCTGCATTATGATCTTGAACTAAAGGAAAATATAACCCAACATTCTCCTAACAGAATTATTTTCTTACTGGCATTTTTACACAACTATAAGAAAAAAAGGAAATTCCTGAAATGTTACATTTCCAAAAAAGATTGAATTCTAAAGACAACATTGAAATTTGTTCACAATAACATAATGTTTTTAGTATTATAATTAAAATTCATGTTGTTCAAATTATGCATTGTATACATTTACCAAGAGGGCCTTAACATTCCCTCCAAGTTCTCTAGATTTTAGATTGGTTTCTTTCTGACTGCTAACTCCTGTCCTCCTTTCATAGAGCATTTACTTTAGAAAATTTTCCATTATAAATTCTTTATCTGCTCCTTTGAGATGCAAATATTTTATAATGCAGAAATATATTGTCCTGCTCTAGGACCCAGTAGACATCCCTTTGAACTATAATCATTAGAAAGATAAGGCCTTTATCTCCCAGTCTCTGGGGGAGAATAGAAGTCTCATTTTGATAAGTACCAGTTAGCGAACACTATTAGGGAACATTGACCAGCCCTCCTCTAGGGTCTTCAGTATTTTTCCATTTGTCCACTTTAGAGTTTGAAAATACTTCTGCCTTCTGTTTCAGTGGAGTTGAGTTCAATTTCTTTCCCTTACAGTCTTTTTTTCAGAGTTTTTATTTAAATTATAGTTAGTTAACATATAGTATAATATTAGTTTCAAGAGTAGAATTTAGTAATTCATCACTTACATATAACACCCAGTGCTAATCACAAGTGCCCTCCTTAATTCCCATCATCCATTTAGCCCATCCCCTACCCAGTTCCCCTCTAACAACCCTCAGTTTGTTCTTTATAGTTAAGAGTCTCTTAGGTGGGGGGCCTGGGTGGCTCAGGTGGTTAAGCACTTTACTCTTGATTTTCAGCCCCGGTCATGATCTCACAGCTGGTAAATTTGAGTCCTGCATCAGGTTCTGTGCTGACAGTGCAGAGCCTGTTTGGGATTCTTTTTCTCTCTTTCTCCCTCTCTGCCCCTCCCTGACTCACGCTCACTCTCTCTCAAAATAAATAAATAAACTTAAACAAAAAAAAAAGTATCTTATGGTTTGTCTCCCTCTCTTTTTTCCCCTTCCCCTATGTTCATCTGTTTTGTTTCTTAAATTCCACATATGAGTGAAATAATTAGGTATTTGTCTTTCTCTGACTACTTATTTCACTTAGCACAATACACTCTAACTCCATCCACATCATTGCAAATGGCAAGATTTCATTCTTTTTGATGGCTGAGTAATATTCCATTGTATATATATATATATTTACATACATAAATATATACATAAATACATTTATATACATACATAAATATACACATAAATACATTTATATATATATATATATATATATATATATATATATATATATATATACATCTTCTTTATCCAGTCATTAGTTGATGTAGTTGATGGATATTAGGGCTCTTCCCATAATTTGGCTATTGTTGACAATGCTCCTGTAAACATCTGTGTTCATGTGCCTCTTTGAGTCAGTATTTTTGTATCTCCCCTATAGTCTTGACCTTTATTGCAATAATCTGGAATAGATCCATTCTTGCTATTTATAACAAGTGTCTCATGCAATTTCCTTTTGACAGTTCAATGATTACTTGATTAATGTGAAAGTTCTATTCCATGATCATGTTATATTAAAAATATATGACATATTTTAAAATATATATTCCAATATATTCATGTTATTCATCTCAAAAAGTAATATTTTAATTAAAAATCTCAAGAGCCAAAGCTCAAGCAAATCTCATTAAATCAGAGCCCCAAGATGTGTACATATAGCTCTCTTCACAGTTTTCCTCTGTTGTCTCATGTATTTGGTAAACCACATATGATTTTACTGGGAAAATATCTCTTGTATTAAAGTCATATACAAACTGTGCTCTATACTCCTACAATCTTGTTTTTTTTTTTTTTTTAAGATTCTGTTTATTTCAGATTTGCTGTTAGAACATGCTTCTGATGTGTTTTACACTTTACATTTTGACTTCACAACAGGGAACAGCTTATTAGTGGGTGGTAGAACTGGGATCCAGATGTGACTGAGCCAATATGTATATACCCATTAACTAGCTCTTTCTCATCTGGGAATATATTAGATGAAATAACTTGAAAGTCACATACACCATGAGGTAAAGTAGGAAACATTTGAGAAGAGAAAGTAGTCTATGCTGCTAGCTTACCTCGCCCCAATTTTCATCTGCTATTGACATGATAGAAAACTTGTTTCTGTTTCTCTTTTCAGTCTTTCTTTCTGATTACTATGAATAATAATATTGCCTCCTTTATCTAATACTGCAATAGTGTTATCTCCAAGCAATGTTTTAGAATCAGCTACACAGATAAATAAAACAGCATCAGGCAACATTTGAAGCATGGGTTAAATTCATGCAGTGTCAAATCCTGTAAAGATAAAGATGTTTTGTGAAAGCAATGCAACTGCCCAATATTTCAAAATGTTCCTTCTTAACATTTTATTAAAATATCAGTGGGCTCATGCTATAAATTATTAGTTATACAAAAATATTACAAAGTAGAAGTCATCATGTTACCATATTACATACAAAACAAACAAACAACACTACATGTTCTAAAGATCTTATAGAATAGAGGGGAAACAAACAAACAAACTGCTTAAAAAAATAGATGCAGATGCAGAATGGGAGAACGTTTAAAAAGACCAACTAGTCCATGCTTACAGAAGGATGGGAGAAGGATGATTTCTTAACAATGGTGAATTGTAAGAGTTTAGTAAAATCAATAAAAAATAATGTTTATAATGAAAGTAATCAAGCCAGGAGTGATGGTGCTGTTTTCAGATGTTTCCAGATTGAAAAATAATTTTGATCTAAAATTTCAGTTCAACATACATGAGAAAAACAACAGATTTTAAGGTCAATGATACAGATTTTGAATGCCGGTTCTATCATTTAGCTGTGTGATTTTTTTTCTTTTCTTTTTTCTTTTTTTTTTTTTTTTTTTGTTTTTTGTTTTTGGTGTTGTTGTTCATTACCAAATCTTATCTGTAAGACTAGAGATAAGCTCTATCTCACAAAATTTTGAAGATAAAATTAGGTAAGTTTTGCAAAGTGTGTAGCCTTTGTTATTCCTGATACATTGAAGTATTCAATATATATTAGCTTTATTCCTCTTTTTACAAAACTATTTCCATGATCTGAAACATTTCTAGTGTTGATCATAGCCTAGTTTCTTACTGCTGTTTTAACAAATTACCACAAGCTTAGTGGTTTAGGACAACAGAAATTCATTATCTTACAGTCCTGAAGGCCAAAAATCCTAAAATCAAGGTATTGACAAGGCTGCATTCCTTCCAGAAGCTGTAGGGAAGAATCTGTTTCTTAGCTTTTTCCAGCTTCAGGAGGCCATTTGCAATCTTCAGATTTCTCTGATGTCTTCTTCTGTTGTCACATCTCCTCTAATTGACTGTCCTATCTTCTTCCCATAGTAATGACTCTGTTATGCTATTGGGCCCACCCTGATAATTCAGGATATTCTCTCCATCTCAAGATTATTAATCAAATCAAGGCTCTTTTTTAATATGACATAACATGTTCCCACGTTTTAGGGATAGGCACATAGACAATAGACAACAGACCAAACTAAAAAAAAAAAAAAAAAAAAAAAAAGAACTTTTGAAAAATAATAAAATAGCTTACTTAAAATAAATGAAATGAGATTAATTCTCTTTATTCCTGATAACTTCCCTTCAGTTTGACTACCCAGAGACCAAGGAATGCAATTACATTTGTATTGTGAGAATTTTATACTGAGAGATTCATAGATTTTTTTCAAATTATAAAAACAAATAAGCAAGCAAATTGAACACAAAACATAACACAAACATTTTCAGATAGCTAAAAAATAAAAACACTAGAAGAAGGGAAGATAAATTTGTTTCTAAAGGAATTTCAGTGGAAAAATATGCAAATACTTGTGAAGATTTTCTGATGAATACAATGAAAGCCAATCTAAATGTTATGTAATTGAGTTGGTATAAAATCTTAAAACATTCTGAGTTTAAGTTTATTGAGGAATTTGCTCTTCATATGACATCTCAACAAAGAGAAAAGTGTGTGGTCAGAGGATTACAGCAGAATGTTTTTTTACACCCATTGCATAGTCAGAAATACTGTGCAGAAAGCATAGTCCTGGAGAAAGAAAAACTTGTTTGAATATAATTTTATCTTTGCATGTGATGAGTCCATGTTTAAGCATGTGATCTTGGCTGTTGTTTCTGAATACCCTCTTCAGTTTAGGTCTAAGGATAAGGTTATCATAAATGCAGCTATCTTTATTTCTGTCAAAGCTTGGACTGAAATGATCTCACTCTTTGTCTACTTTAACTTTTTCTAATATCAACACTCAATATTCTATTTAGTATTAGTCCTATTGGACTGCCTAATTGTATACTGAAGCCTCCATTCACCTGGTAGGCAAGCATTATGCAGACAAAATTTATATACAATCGAATATAGCAGAGGAGAACATGTAATTGAGGAAGTATTACGGTTTATAAAATATATAAAGCAAACAATGAGTAATTTATTCTACTTATATAAGAAGTTTCAGAGAGTTTTATAGAGAATGCTTGCACAGCCTTGAGGAATACAGAGAGGGATAACAAGAAAGGATGAGGAGGACATTTCAGGAAAGAACAGTAAGTTCAATGTCATGGAGATGAGAAAGAACGTGTTTCCAAGGCAAGAAGCAATTTGCTAAGGGTCAAGAAAGCAACAGATGGGAAATGCTTATAAAGCAAACAAGGGAAAATATTGGAGGAACATGTCTGAAATGCTATAGAGCTTGGGTGTAGTCTTTAGAGGACAAAAATAACAATAGCAGAAGCAGTCTGGAGGATAAATTAGAAGTAGGAATTTGCAGGCTTGGCGTGAAGATAACCACTTGATCGATTCTTGGCATTGCCATGAATATTGAATAGAAAACAACTTAAGAAGGTAATGTTTTTAGAACATAACCATAAATTTAATTTGATTTGTTAGTTGGCAACAGAAAGAATGGCATTTAGGATAATTGCCAGATTCCTATCATAGGTGAGTGTTGATTACATTTACTGTGTTAACAAATACTGAAGGAAATACAGATTTGGGGGTGGGTTAGTGTTAGGCTGTATTTGAGGTATATTAAAAATGAGATATTTTGAGAACTTCCAACTGAAAATGCTGACTTCCCAGGTTTTATAAATTTAAACTGGTCATAATCAGGATTTATCAGTGTATATGTTAAAATAATGAATGTGCATAATACAGTCTAGGAAAAAAATATGCAACAAGGTTAAGAATAGAAATTTGAAGACATCACTATGGAAAAGAAATCATTGGCACAATAGTAATTATAGTTGCAGCAAAACTACATTCCAAGACAGAGTTTTAAAACTCTATTGTAAAATTTAATAACCAACCTTCTAGAATTAAGCAAACCGAAATTGTAAAGCACTTTGAAATCTCTGTAAATGCAAATGTGAACATATGCAGGTATACAAATATTGAATACAGTCATAAAACACACCCACAAAAAATACACAGTATTTCTATGGTTTTCAGCAATATCCCTGCTTGCCAGAATTCAAGACTAACCTTATTTTCTTTGTAGAAAGGCATTATCTGTGATCACAGTATCTAATTTTTTTCTTTTCTTTTTTTTTTTTTTCAACGTTTATTTATTTTTGGGACAGAGAGAGACAGAGCATGAACGGGGGAGGGGCAGAGAGAGAGGGAGACACAGAATCGGAAACAGGCTCCAGGCTCTGAGCCATCAGCCCAGAGCCCGACGCGGGGCTCGATCGTGACCTGGCTGAAGTCGGACGCTTAACCGACTGCGCCACACAGGCGCCCCTCTAATTTTTTTCATAAAATAAAAAACCTGAATAGTAATTTTTCCCTCAGTAATTTCTTCCTTTACAGCTGATGTTTGTATATCACCTAAAATGCTGCTGACGGGTGTGAATTAGGAACATTTCACTCTTGTATTCCTGATTATATTTTCCAGGAATTTATGTTTGTCCAATTTTGGCTTAAGAAATAAAATCTTAGATGTGGTAATGCTTTTTCTATTTCTATTAATTTATAACTGTTTTATTTATTTATTTATTTATTTATTTATTTATTTATTTATTTTAACGTTTATTCATTTTTGAGAGACACAGAGAGACAGAATGTGAGGGGGGAGAGGCAGACACACACACACACACACACACACACACACACACACACAGAATCCAAAGCAGGCTCCAGGCTCTGAGCTGTCAGCACAGATCCCGATGTGGGGCTTGAACCCACGAAGTGTGAGACCATGACCAGGGCCGAAGTCAGATGCTTCACCAACTAGTCACCCAGGCACCCCATTCTTCTTCCTCTTTTTAAATGTTTATTTTTTATTTACTTTGAGAGAGAGTGAAAGAGAGTGAGTGGGGGAGAGGCCGAGAGAGAGGGAGAGACAATTTCAAGGTTGATTCTTGATGCAGGGCTCCATCCCAGCAACCGTGAGATCATGACTTGAGCCACCCAGGCATCCCTGTTTTCTTTTTTAATTAAAAACATTTATAGTCTCTGAGTCCTATCATGTATATATAGTTTACCGACACTAATAATGAAAACTTTACAGATGATAAGTTAGCCACTGCCAACGTGTTTTAATCTACATTATTCAGGTTTTTCCTTAAGATATTATTACTTGTGGTTTCAACTATAATAAGAAATATTCTAGTTTTATTAGTGCGAATAGTCTGTTGTGCTGAATAGAAAATTCATTTTGAAAAATGCTTTTAGTTTTTGGCTTTACATAGTTTCTAATTTTTTTTTTCTTAATTCATTGAGAGTATCATTCTGGCCAAATACTTAAATTTATGTGAATAACCCATTGAACATATAAATGGAGGTCTAAATGTGAATAAAGGGTAAGGATTTCCAAATCAGTTAGTTTCATTATGTTGATTGGGTTGAACAGATCCTCTATGTATTAAAATCAACGTATTCTTTTACAAGATGAAATAATGATAATGTGTTAATTTGTGCCAGTAAAGTTGGAAATCCGTTGGCTCATTTTTAAATGGCTGTTATTTTTAATTTAATGCATATCATTTGGTGCATAAAATTTAAGATTTGTTTTGTATTTATCATTGATTGTGCTTCTCTTCTTCTATTATTTTTGCCTGACATTAATATTGTCATCTTTTCTTTAATTGGGTGCAGTTTCCATAATATATCCTTTTGACTTTAAGATCTTTGGCATCATTTCATTGTAGGCTAATTATTTAGAAGCAGATATTTTCCCAGTTTTGTATTCTGATATAATCTCAAATGTTTGCTTCCTATAAACAGATTTTAAACCATAACATTTTGCCATATCTAGCTTTGTAACTTTTTTGTTATAAAAATAATTCTGAAATGATTTGGAATATACATATGTTTATTTTTAATCCAAATAAACTCTAGCTAAGTATTTGTTTTACAAGTTTATTTTAGAAATACATTTATCTAATTATAAATCCCCAGACAATATTTTTTTATTTTTCAAAAGTTATTTTTGTTTAATTTGTTTTTTTTTATAGTTAGCTCTTTAATTTAAAAAAAAATTATTTTCCTTTCATTTTCTCATTTAAAAGAATAATTAATCCTCTTTTTAAAATTATTTTGTCTTTATTTCTGCTATAAACATATAGCAGTACTTAAACATAAAAATAAGATAAGTAATTTATTTTCCTATTTTTACCTTATTCATTTGGCTTAATTATTCATGACTATTTTTAGCAAGACTTTTCCAGTTTTAATATTACCATATTAATATCTTAAATATTTAGGAACATTTTTGGTGAGTTTTTAAATGTCTGGGCAATGTATTTTCTCAAAATTTGAAAATTTGAGAATAATTTTTGACTATCTTAAAAAATGAAATACACCTGGCTCTGACTTCCTTGAATGGCAACCTTGATATTACTCTAGGATCTTCTGGCTTTTATTCATTCTTTGTTTTTACTGTTGTTTTGATGGTTGTTTCCATATTTTCTCTATATTTTTCCTTGCCAGGTTTAATATTTCAAATCTAAATATTGGTATTCATATTTCTGCAATATGACATGAAGACAAAGGTATTTGTCCAGCTTAGGACAGTTTCTCTTATAGATTTGATATTGGCTCCTGCCATTGTTTTTCTAGTTTCAGGAATAAATAACTTCCATACACTGGATCTTTCTAATCTTTCTTCTATACATTTTTTGGTCTTCTCATCATTTTCCATACTTTATACAATTTTGCTGTATTCTCAAATATGTCTTATTCATCACCAGATTTATGTTCTGTAATGCCAATCCTGCCTCACTAAAATGTATTTTAAAAATATTTTTAAGGTATAACATACATGCAGAAAAATGAACTTATAAATACATAACTTAAAGAATTTTCACAGTGAACACAAGGTCCGCACTGCAGATTTTATTGTTGTTACCCTAATCCTTTGATGTATTTTTTATACTAGTCAGGATCTGAAGTATTTTTTCTGTTTTATATATATATATATATATATATATATATGATATATATATGTTATATATATACTGTTATATATGTATGCATATATGTATATATATACACATACATATGTATATATAATATATACATATATATGTATATATACATATACATGTATATGTATATATACATATATATGTATATATAATATACATATGTATGTGTATATATACATATATATTATATTTCATGAAACAAATGATTAGTGGCTCATATTACATCATGAGAGGTATAGTTTTCTGAGTACACAGACAAAAAGTAAGTTGATAGGCTGTGCCGCATACTCTCTGAGAACTCTGTATTTTCATAATTTCTAATACTTTTCACACTTAATATTTTTAATGTACTGCCCAACCAGACATTAAGCTTCATAAAAGTAAGTAGGAAAACTTCATTATTTATTCCTGTATTCCTCATGTCTTTCAGAGTGCCCTGAATATAGTAGGCACTTGATGAACATCTGAAAGCAAGGATGATTGAACTAGTGGGGAAAAAAAAAAGAAGAATGAATGAAAAAGTTAAGGAGACAGAATTTTCCTGTTGAAAGTAGGTATTAATTTACTATTTTTCTGAATGTATGACACAGAACTACCAGTATCAAGACATAGTAGAGTGTGAAAAAACTTACAACTCACCTCATCATGGCAATCCATTTTAAAACATAGTTGTATTTCTACAAAACAAGTTGTATTTCTAGCCAAGCTTCATTGTTATGGCACAAAGCAAAGAAATTTGCCAAACCTTTGTATATTTTTAATCATTATCATTATAGTCTATTGTCTTTGTTTATTTTACTCAAGTGTCTTCATAGGTTTTTGCAAAGGAAATGGGAAGAAAACAAGGAATTTATAGCCTTCAACCATATTAACAAAGAAAACAACTTGCATCTCCGAAAGAATAGATATTTTTTGAAAGTTGTTTTGTTTGCACAAAGTAGCTATTTAATGAGAAGATTTTCCTTCCAATTCCTTAGAAAAAGTTTCTTTTTCCTCTACTGTGATTTTTTTCATGAGCCCTTAAACCATGAAAAATATAGTTCAGTCAAGTGTAGAACAATAAAAAAGATGAATTTTCTCATTTTTTCCAATGATGTCTGAAGTTAAAAGACACAAAGAGATATGTGTGAAACACCTGGCTCAGTTTTCCAGATATAGCCGTCAATCAGCAATTCAAAATGATGTGTCAACTTAAGGCTTATAGTTAGTACTATTCAGATGAATTTCCCTCCACACTGATTGGAGAAACCTTTCATGGGCCGACCTGCACCCCTGCGGACATACAAATTAACTTCGTATTTGGTCTTCATTTTATTCTAATTCAATGATCACATGTACAAATTCTATACTTAAGTTTCCACTACTGAATATAGCTGTAACTTTTGCTTTCATATTGTAACTAAACCAAACGGGTATAAATTAGGTACATTTTTCTTTGACATGAGTTTAACATGAGTTTACTTACTCTGCCATTGAATAATGTAAAAAAAAAAAAAAACATTAAAATCTGTCTAAAATTATATGTTAGTTTTATGAATGGATTTTATTTCAAATGATTTAAAACCCTTGAGCCATCTGATATACATATTATTTTGCACCCCCAGATTTGGTGCTTTTAAGAAGTAGATTAGTCACAAATGCAGTATGGTGCCCTCACTCACAAACAAAAGACTGAAACACTGTATAGTCAGTCTCTCCAAACTCACTATTTCCAAAGTTAATCACATTCATGTATATTTTATTTTACTTTTTAAAATGGAGATTGTGCTGTATTTACTGTTGTATTGCAACTGTTTTCTTTCCAGGATCATGAGTATTGTTGCAAATCCCCTTTGTTATTTGCGTAATTTGCTTAGTTTTATATTTTAAAAAGGGCCATCATAATGTGGTACAGGTTTTTATTCTTATACAAAATTTAAATCACTAGTTATTCTCTAATACTATAATTGCCGATGATAATATCGTCTATGTAAACCTGGCAATTTTCACTTAATTGCTTCCATGTTTATAAAAGACATAACAGATGATTAATGCCTGGCCTACTGTGGAACAGGCTTTGGAAATTACTTAAATAACTTTCAGTTAATACCTTGGGCCATAATCACTAATGGCTCATATAACTTGCAAATGATTCAAATCATTTTTTCTACAAATAATAAGCAAAACAGTAGCAAAAATGTGCCTTAGCTCAAAACTGACATTTATTTATTGAGGGCATTGCATAATGTAAGCTAATTATGATCCTTAGTTTTAGATAAATGCATTACTAAGTTCCCTTTGACTTTTAAAATAAACGTTTGTCAAATCAACTTGCCGTAGAAAACTTTATATAATCTTATTTAAAATCATCAAAATAAAAAAATATGCTTCATAATTCTCAAATACTTCTATTTTCTCTTCGATTTACCTTATTTATAGTGAAAAACAGAATGCTATGTTGTAACACAGGCACCAATGATCAATGATATAAAATTTAACTCAAAAGCTATGACTTAATTTTGGAGATACTGTAACATTGAGCACTTAACCTTGAAAGAATAGTTCCAGTTAAGGCAGTGACTTTGCCATAAATCGGAAACATCTGATTAATGCTTAGCTTTTTACTTTGTTAGGTCACATCTAGATGCTCAGCTTTTGGGTGTCATAATAGTCATGGTGAAAGGCTGACCTGTAATAATAATAATAATAATAATAATAATAATAATAATAATAAAAGGAAAACAGAGAGATAGGATGAGTGCAAGTGGTGTATGTAAAAGTGTCACCTGCAGATCACTTTTACTTCTCTTGGGTTTTTTATTACTTTTCTAGACAGGCAAAAGACATCTTTCACATTTTTCCAGAAAAAGCCAAGTCACCAATATCAAATGCATAAACTGTCTTTAAAAGATAAGATGTACGATTTTTATTGAACTGACAGTATACATTTTTAAAAATTAAACTACCCAAAGCTAACTGCCTTAGCTTACTCCTACAAGAGAATAATTTTTTCTAAAAGAGTTTAAATGATGATGGTTTTAAGGAAATCATCACCACCCTCCACCACCAGGTCTGAAGTAGGTGCCTTCCTGAGTGCTCACATGTTAATAGTTATTTATCATAACACTGTTAAAATGCATTGAATGCATTATCATGTCCTGATTGCTAATAATAATAATAATAATAATAATAATGTCTAATATTAGACACTGAACTTTGGGAGACATGTCCTTTATCAATCATGTTAGTTTAGCACCCAAAATATTTATTGCTGCAAAATAATTGCTATAAAATATTGTTTTATCACAAAAGTAGTAGGTATAGTATAAAACTTTACATGGGTCTTCAAATTCATGGATTATAATAAATAATTACACAAAACACAAAATATATGATAGTGTTATCATCGAGAGTTATCATCATTAAAAGCCTTTAATTTTGTGTTATAAAACTGGTTAAAACTGTATTATAAAACTGGTTAAACTAATAGCTCTGGAATGATCCATTAAAGAATAGAACTATAAATTTGAGAAAATATTTTCTAAACTATAAGATGTAACAAAATTATATTCCTTGTTAATATCATTATAAAATAGTTAACCTTGAGGATTGCCTTATATTGCATATATAATGAAATAGATTCATAGGAGTTGTTACCAATTTGCACGCATGACCTCAGCAATAACAAATGATAATTTTTGGTTCTTCTCTATCTGGAAATAATTATATTGGCTAATTATTGCTCAGAAAATACTAGTGTTGAATTAATTATATTTAAAAATGGAAACAATTTAATTTCATAGTTATTCTCCAATATTTAAAGTAACAATTTTAAGTAAGTCCACAAGGTAAATTCATTTAAAAACTGTGCATCATGTGGTTACCATCTCAGAAGACAATTAAATATTTAAAATGTCGCATCTTTCAACAGGTTGTTTGAGACATGTGATGTTTGAGTGAGACAATTTAATGTGTATATCAACTATTGGTCAATCTAAATCACTTAAATTTACAAAAAAAAAAAAAATTAGCAAAATCAATGTACCTGGACCACAAGAACTTGGTTCTCTAGATAAATGTCTTTATTATTTATTAATTTAAAATTTAACATTGTGGGGCTGCCTGAGTGGCTCAGTCAGTTAAGCGTCTGACTCTTGATTTCAGCTCAGGTTATGATCTCACAGTTGCTGAGATAGAGCCCCACATTGGGATCTGTCCTGACAGTGCAAAACCTGCTTGGGATTCTCATCCACCCTCTCTCTCTGCCCCTACCCTGCTTGCACATGCATGTATATGCATGCTCTCTCTCTCTCACTCTCAAAATAAATAAACCTTAAAAAGATAAAATTAAATTAAATGTTATGTAGAAGAACAGGAAGTTTGAATTTTTACTTCTTTCTAGGCATTGGGACTTTGGACATTTCACTTGTTCTTTTTAAGCTTTTTGTCCCTGTAAAATGGAAATGCTAATAATTAGGTAACTTTTATGCTTGGTAAATAGAACCCACCTAATACATGATAATCACTAAATAATCATAATTTTTTATTATCAATCATAATTAATGTCCATAACAGCAGTATATTCACTTCATCGAAGCAAAGATGTGGTTCAAAAAAAAATCACCTTCATTACTGAGAAAGTTTGGCTGGAAAGCACAGCTAAGGTATGCAGGAAAAATGTGTTTCCTAATACAGAGCCACAGAATTTGCTAGAATTAGTCATTGACAGTATGGGAATGTGACAGTCCTGCTGTACTCATCCCTTACTCCACGCTGAGCTGATTGGGAGTTTGGAGGAGCATTTACTTCCAAAACTCTTTGCTCTCAAGCGAAAGAAGAGAAAAGAACATGGTGCCTCAGTTTCTTCTTCTAGCTGTTATAGAGACTCTTCTACCTTCAAAAGAACAAAATGAATAAAGGGGTAGAGAGAACACATGAGTGATATTTATAGACTTCTTTCATATGGAAGTACATACCAGGGTTGGAGGAGAAGCATTTAGGTGAATATATTATCTATTAGGTTATCCTGTTAATTTTATATGAATAAACCCTTCTAAAACATACATTTATTTTATTTCTGGACTGCATATATAGGTATATATATGTAAGTATATATGTATATGAAGAAATGAGAAGGTTGTATCAGAAATAGCAAAGATGCAACCAAGATCAAGGTGATGTTTCTAAGCTTATTGTAACCAAAGGATAACTCAGAGTTAAATTCATGTTTAGAGTGGTAATGTATGTGACTCGGATGATCTTAGAAATTATTCTTTGCTTGGAGAATGGGTATTGCTTTTGTAGTTTTTTTAAAATTTTTTTTTTTTTTCAACATTTATTTATTTTTGGGACAGAGAGAGACAGAGCATGAATGGGGGAGGGGCAGAGAGAGAGGGAGACACAGAATCGGAAACAGACTCCAGGCTCTGAGCCATCAGCCCAGAGCCTGACGCGGGGCTCAAACTCACGGACCGCGAGATCGTGACCTGGCTGAAGTCGGACGCTTAACCGACTGCGCCACCCAGGCGCCCCGCTTTTGTAGTTTTTATTAAGCTTTATGCTATACCCAAAGCATTACACGCACACACACACACACACACACACACGCACATGCACACTCACACACACAGACTCACACATGAAAAAGGAATCCCAAAGTTAGTACTGAAATTTTCAAATCTCATTCCCATGCCTCAACCTGGGTTTCCTAGAACTCAGATGCTGAAGTGAAGACATGCATTGTTATTTTAAATAAAAGTACACACCCAGGGGAGGGATTGAGTAGAAAGGAGGAAGGGAGAATTAGAAAGGTAACACTTTCTTTTTTGAGTTGTTTTTTTTTTTTTTTGAAAGGGGGGTGGGAGGGGCAGAGAGAGGGGGAGACAAAGAATCCCAAGCAGACACCACAGCACATAACCCGACTCAGGGCTCGAACTCATGAACTGTGAGGTCATGACCTGAGCCAAACCAAAAGAGGGGCATTTAACCAACAGAAACACCTAGGCATCCAAAGGTGACACTTTTGAGGAACCTTCTGTGAAATGTTGGTAATGATTCAATCATGAGAGACTCTTCTGAGAAAACAAGAAACTACATTTTAAGACAACCCTTCCAGTGATGTAAAAAAAAAAAAAGTATTTATTCACAGGTTTCTGTGCCCCTTAGGGCAAAGGTTCATCCCATGGAATGTTAAACCCCTTGTTCTCATGGGTGCTGCATTCATAGACACTAAACTGCATCTTGTAGTGTCCCAAACCTCATTATCTACTGGGGAGGCTTTGACTACATGCTATGTACATGAGATGAAGTGCTGTCAGGCTGTACCTGCATTATATTAGAAAGGCCATACCCAGGAGCACCTGGATGGCTCAATTGGTTAAGCATCCGACTCTTGGTTTGGGCTCAGATCATGATCTCACAGCTGGTGAGTTCGAGCCCCTCATCCGACTCTGTGCTGACAGTGCACAGCCTGCTTTGGATTCTCTCTCTCCCTCTTTCTGCCCTGCCCCTGCTCACTCACTCTTTCTCAAAAATAAATAAACATAAAAATAAAAAGGCCATACAAATTTGGTCACCGAGGGATCAGAGATTGCCCAAACCAGTGCATGAGCTATATCTATTACAATCCAGATCAAATTTAATGTTTAACCATTTGTTGATTCATTCAAAAATTGCATTGCACTCCACTAACTAGAAGTTGTTCTTTAGCTTTATAGAACTTTATGCAGAACAAATTAATAAATCACAAATCTATCAACTAAAATATGCATTGAAAATGTCCTATGTACCTTAGGTTCTGAAGTAGACAGATGTCATTCTCTCCAATAAACAAGAATATAGGGGCCCCTGTGTGGCTCAGTTAAGTGCCTGACCCTTGATTTTGGCTCAGGTCATGATCTCACGGTTTGTGGCTTTGAGCCCTATGTCAGGTTCTGCACTGTGTGGAGCCTATTTGGAATTCTTTCTCTCTCCCTTCCCCATTTGCTTGCTCTCTCTTGCTCTCTCTCTCTCTCAAAATAAATAAACTTAAAAAAAAAACAATATAATTGGGAAGACAATGCATGCTGTTTTCTAAACTAATATATATGTTTTAAATTTGGTATTGCTTTTTTTCATAATAGGAGTTTCAAAATTTTATTTTTCTTCTTTAGTTACTATTAAGATAATGAAGTTCTTCACTTTTTGTGTCTAGTTCTTAAAAGTTGATTGGCTTTTTCTTTTCTAACTCCAAAGCTGTATGGTATTTTCCCCCTCCTGATTCAAAAGTCACATGTAAACAAATCAAAATAATTAAACTAAGGTAAAACAAGTAATTAAGTCAAAGATACCACACAGCCAGTTACATGGAGTGGATTAAATCCCACCAGAGTTCTATTGAAACCTGAAAAGGTTGGAGTCTCCTTCACAACATACCCAGTACAGCCCCATGACATATTCTTACTTCTGTTCCAGTTTGACTAGTTCCTCAATTCTCCCTGATTTTTACAACACACTTGAATTGAGTGAAAATGTTTCCACTAGGTACGTTATTTCATTTGTTCAAGCCTTCACAGAGATTCTCTTCACAAATTTCACAGTATGCTTTGGAAAGCAAGTTCCTAGGAGCAGGAACATTTTAACTTTTTCACAGCAGTTGTCAACATCTTCATAAAACTGATGCCACTGCTTGACAGACGAGTCTTTGCTGGAATTGATGGTGACCGGATGGTAGTAAATATGAGAGAAGAAGCCATAAATATGGACAGCTGCATTGACAGTGTTTACATTTGTCACGTGATATTGGGCAGGCGTGTTTCCAGACCAGCTCCCACTCTTGTTCTGTTTCTTTTTCTAGGAGACAAGTGGTTTTGTCTCTTCTACCCACATGTTCCCTTCACTTCTCAATCTTTTTAAGTTTCCCTTCATGATTAGAAAAGTTTGCAAACCCCTTCCAGCAGGAGAAGCAGGACAAAAAGATGGAAGGTGTGAGGAAGGAAGAGGTGGGAGAAAGGTAAGGAACACCTGAAAGCCCATGTTTAGGTGCTGTCTTTTAGATACTCTGGCTGTGCCTAGGTTTTGTAGTCTCACTAAGTTCTGTGTGGTTCTCTGTACATTTGACCCATTAAAGTCAAGTTAGAATATGCTCCACTGTAATACTGATAGGCACTGCTTTGGGATACATTATATTCTTTTTAAATTTTTTTTTTCAACGTTTATTTATTTTTGGGACAGAGAGAGACAGAGCATGAACGGGGGAGGGGCAGAGAGAGAGGGAAACACAGAATCGGAAACAGGCTCCAGGCTCTGAGCCATCAGCCCAGAGCCCGACGCGGGGCTCGAACTCACGGACCGCGAGATCGTGACCTGGCTGAAGTCGGACGCTTAACCGACTGCGCCACCCAGGCGCCCCGGGATAAATTATATTCTATCTGGTTTTTCAACTCATCCATTCCCTTTGAGAGGCTGTATGCAAAATATAGTTCCCAAGATGTTTCATGAGTGAAGTAACAATATGGTCTTATCAGGTGTTGCCAACATCTACTGCATTTTTAAAAATGCTTATTTATTTGTTTGAAGAGAGAGAGAGAACGAACAGGGGAGGAGCGGGGGCGGGGGGCGGCCGGAGAGAGAATCCCTAGCAGGCTTCACACTGTCAGCACAGAGCCCAATACAGGGCTCCATCTCATGAACCATGAAATCAACCTGAGCCAAAATCAAGAGTCAGATGGTTAACAGACTGAATTACTAGGTGTCCCCCTCTACTACGTTTTTAAAAAGTTTTCATGAGCCAATTCCCAACTCCTTTAATCCCTAGAACCAGTTGCTCTACAAGATTTAAAAAATATCCCACTTACTTGAATAAGAAAAAAAAAAGTATATTATTTGATCACTTGGATATTCTATGCAATGTTGAATGACTGGCAGCATATCGATCAGTCCAGAATACACACATAATCTTTTCCCTAGGTATGTGAATATGATCTTCCTCTGAAACTAGGAAGTGTGAATTAAGGTTGAAAAATTTTGAAAATAGTTTTATTGAAAGGCCTTTCTTACAATTTTGCCCCAGTGATCCCTCACAAAACAAAACCACCAGGAACACAGAATAATGTTTTCATACAAATATATTCAAATCTGTGGAGGAGCAATTTTTATTGTTATAAATTTAAAATAAAGTCATATTATACTATTATTAAGACTTTAAAATAGATTAGCATAGTTTTATATATCCCATTGTGAGAGATTTGCTAGTAAATTTTTTATGAGTACTTTTTGTACATTTGGGAGAAAATTGGAATAAAACTTTTGATATAAAAGAGATGTAATTATTCAGTACATGCTGTAAACATGCCCACTGTGGATTTTAAAGTACTGGTAAGTGAAGTAATAAATGTAGTTAACTATTGACTACTGCTAAAGTTTCCCTACTGGAAGATAGTCCATCCATCCAGGTATCACTAAAGATGTTGTTTGAATTAGTTTACTTCTAGGATTACGGGATACAAGAACACAAACACCAAATAGTGGGAAATGTCATAAACCAAAGTTTGTGCCTGAAACAATGTGTTATTATAAGATTCAAAAATGAATGCCATCAAATTACTACAGAATATTGATTGTTTTTCTTTGCAATTCTGACCTTTTGTTATTGAATAGATGTAAAAAAAGTATGCCGAATAGATAAGTAAAATATGATTTTTAACAAAGTGAAAATAAATGTGTATATTTCTCTGATTTCAGTGATAGATTGGGTAATGTTTTCAGGTATTTAAGAGCATAAAACAAGCATATGAATCTTTAATCCAAAGAATACGATTTGTAAAAACCTTGCTGAATAATTTTAAAACAATTGTAAATGCCCTGTGTCTAGGCTATAAAGTCAACAGATCACCTAAGGACTTTCAGCAAGCCCCATATGCCAAATATTTTTGACCTGTATATTGATACAGCATCTTTTTTCATTTTATTTGGAAAATACAGGTTATGAAGAATCTATCATGTGCCTTTTGCATATGATTATACTGGTATTTCTAAGTCTTTTCCTCCAAATCCACAATTATGTGAATTATTATAGTTCTATATTATTTTATGTTTATGTTAATATCAGTGTAGGAATAATAAATGCTCATATAAAATTTTGAATATGCATTTAATAAATATGTTAATAGACCTTGATAAATTAAAATAATGAATAGTGAAAATAATAAAAGGCAATTATAATAGATCTAAATATTATAGAATATAGATCTATATAGATCTATAATAGATCTAAATAGTCTATAAATGGCCATGTATTAAGAATCTCAAAAATATCTGGAAATTATTTTTTGGAATAAAGTAAGAAATATGCAATTTTTGCTGCTTGTGAAGCCATATATATATATATATATATATATATGACGTATATACATATACATCTCAATAGTTTTTCTTTGCAACTCATATCTTTTGTTACTAAATAGAAGGAAAAAATCATACAGGATAGATAAGTAAGATACCATTTTAACAAAATTTAAATTGTTAAGAACCTAAAATCACAGAGCAAGGGGATAGTATAGCCAGATTTCAACCCAGAAAGTCTGAGCTCTGTATCTGACTTTTAATCCATTGGACTAGAGGGGGTTATTGTGTGGAGCAGTTGGCCAGGTCCCTTCTTCCCTTCTCACAGCTCCCTCACTCCCAACATTCACTTAATTTCAAATCTAGGGAAATACGGCTCCATGTCACGTTCAAAATACCCCTCACATGCACAAATTTTATGCTCAGTGTTGCTTATCAATGCACTTTGCTAAACAAATGACTGTTGCAAATCTTCAGAAAGGGATCATGCAAATTCCTTGGAGGTCGAAAGAAGAGGCCACTGTCCTAGGAATATTCTGGCTTGTTCAGACATTCAAAATCTAGATTTAATCAGCAGACCTGATTGTCATGTAGACAGACCTACTTATATGTAAACCTGTGACATTTCTCTCTGACATAGACTAGAGATGTGCCAGAGCATAGCAAATCATGCTTTAGCGTTTTGCAGACTAAATCGATGTTAACAGCTACAGAAATATTGTGTAGATGGCATTGCTTCAAAAATGTTTTTAGATACAATGGAGATAAAATGCCAAACGGTTGCAATATTTTAGACTTGATGTTGGAGTAAATAATGCATTATTAACTGCAGTTAAGTAACTTTTGAACATAGTAGAAAATTACATGTTCTAAATTTAGAACAAGAGCCTACTACTTCTGAATTTTACTTTTCTCTTTGAAAACATGAATTAATAATAGCTCTTTTTTTCTGTCATTCTAAATTATATCTGAAATACTAAAAGGTATGATTTTCAAAGGTAGAAGTATGGCAGTTTTATATAAATGATTTCCATCCAGTTAGAATGGTAACCAGTATATTTATTTGAAACTTTGGATGTTAAAGATAAAATAATTCACAAAACTTGAAATAATTATTTTTACACTTGATCTTAGCCAAAAGGCTGAGAAGCGATTGAAATAATTATTTTTCATTAATGACTCTAAGATTATTGTTGGGAAACACTTGAAGTCGTAATGTGACAAGATACACATATTATACATGTTAATGAAAGGAAGAAAAGGACTTGTATAGTCCTTATGACATTATGCATGGATATAATTCTAAGCTTCTGAAATTGTATTTGGTGGGTTTTTTTTTTAAATATTTTCTCCAATGGTAATTCATAAAATTCCTCAGCCTCAATCTTCTTATTTACTAAATGGTGATAATGACCTTAAATATTGCTTGAATTTTCTGAGACCAGTTTTGATCCTCTGTAAAATGGAGCGTTTGTAAGTTCAGCACCTACATTTGAAAGCTGTTGTGGCTTAGGTAGTGAAAATATATATGCAAATTTCTCTAGGCACGTGAATAAGACCTTTTGGTGAATCATTGGCCAATCCTCTCAAGGAACCATTTCTTCTCTTAAAAGTGAAAATTGACTTTGGGTGTGAAGTTTGGTGAGTTCTTTATAGATTTTGGAAACTAGCCCTTTGTCTAATGTCATTTGCAAATATCTTTTCCCATTCCATTGGTTGCCTTTTAGTTTTGTTGGTTGTTTCCTTTGCAGTCCAGAAGCTTTTATCTTGATGAGGTCCCAATAGTTCATTTTTGCTTTTAATTCCCTTGCCTTTGGAGATGTGTCAAGTAAGAAATTGCTGTGGCTGAGGTCAGAGAGGTTTTTTCCTGCTTTCTCCTCTAGGGTTTTGATGGTGTCCTGTCTCACATTCAGGTCCTTTACCCATTGTGAGTTTATTTTTGTGAATGGTGTAAGAAAGTGGCCTAGTTTCATTCTTTGCATGTTGCATGGTGCTGGGTCCAGTTCTCCCAGCACCATTTGTTAAAGAGACTGTCTTGTTTCCATTGGATATTCTTTCTTGCTTTGTCAAAGTTTAGTGGGCCATACTTTTGTGGGTTCAATTCTGGAGTCTCTATTCTATTCCATTGGTCTATGTGTCTGTTTTTGTGCCAAAACCATGCTGTCTTGATGATTACAGCTTTGTAGTAGAGGCTAAGGTCTGGGATTGTGATGCCTCCTGCTTTGGTTTTCTTCAATATTACTTTGGCTATTCAGGGTCTTTTGTGTTTCCATATGAATTTTAGGATTGCTAGTTCTAGCTTCGAGAAGAATGCTCGTGCAATTTTGATTGGGATTGCATTGAATGTGTAGGTTGCTTTGGGTAGTATTGACATTTTAACAATGTTTATTCTTCCAATCCATGAGCATGGAAAGTTTTCCCATTTCTTTGTATCTTCTTCAATTTCCTTCATAAGCTTTCTATAGTTTTCAGCATACAGATCTTTTACATCTTTGGTTAAGTTTATTCCTAGGTATTTTATGATTCTGGGTGCAATTGTGAATTGGATCAGTTTCTTTACTTGTCTTTCTGTTGCTTCATTATTAGTGTATAAAATGCAACTGATTTCTGTACATTGATTTTGTATTTGCGACTTTCCTGAATTCATGTATCAGTTCTAGCAGACTGTTGGTGGAGTCTATTGGTTTTTCCATGTATAATATTGTGTCATCTACAAAAAGTGAAATAATCCAGTGAAGAAATGGGCAGAAAACATGAATAGACACTTTTCTAAAGAAGACATCCAGATGGCCAATAGGCACATGAAAAGATGCTCAACACCACTCCTCATCAGGGAAATACAAATCAAAACCACACTGAGATATCACCTCACACCAGTCAGAGTGGCTAAAATGAACAAATCAGGAGACTATAGATGCTGGTGAGGATGTGGAGAACTGGGAACCTTCTTGCACTGTTGGTGGGAATGCAACCTGGTACAGCCACTCTGGAAAACAGTGTGGAGTTTCCTCAAAAAAATTAAAAATAGATCTACCCTATGACCCAGCAATAGCATTCTAGGAATTTACCCAAGGGATACAGGAGAGCTGATGCAGAGGGGCACTTGTACCCCAATGTTTATAGCAGCATTTTCAGCAATAGCCAAACAATGGAAAGAGCCTAAATGTCCATCAACTGATGAACGGATAAAGAAATTGTGGTTTATAAACACAATGGAATACTACTTGGCAATGAGAAAGAATGAAATATGGCCTTTTGTAGCAACGTGGATAGAACTGGAGAGTGTTATGCTAAGTGAAATAAGTCATACAAAGAAAGACAGATACCATATGTTTTCACTCTTATGTGGATCCTGAGAAACTTAACAGAAGAGCATGGAGGAGGGGAAGGAAAAAAATGTTAGAGAGGGAGGGAGGCAAACCATAAGAGACTCTTAAAAACAGAATAAACTGAGGGTTGATGGGGGTGGGAGGGAGGGAAAAGTGGGTGATGGGCATTGAGGAGGGCACCTGTTGGGATGAGCACTGGGTTTTGTATGGAAACCAATTTTACAATAAATTTCATATTTTTTTTAAAAAGGCACAGATTAAAAGAAAAAAAAGTGAAAATTGATTTAAAGCCTTTAACTAATGACCCCATCTTCTTCCCTTACACTTATCACTACTTTTTCTTCCTCCCTTTTTAGGTTAGAAACAAAACTTGCTAGAGGAAGAAGTGCTCTAAATCTGAGTACACAAGGTATACAAATCATATATCTAATCCTGGTCTGATGGTCCTTAATTCAGGATAATTTTGTTTCATTAACAAGCTGCAAATTCAATTAAGCTTTCCCCTCTTTATAGGTGCGGTATTAAAAATAAGGATACTTTGTAAATTCTAAGTTATTAGAAACATGAACAAAATCAAGCAGTTCTTTTAAGGCCTTCTAGACATTAATTAAATTCACCAGCCACTGACTAAGCTCTTTACTGTTTATAAAAGTAAGATTTATTTTGCCTGCAATATATGCCAGGTACTTTTTAAAGTGTGTAAGTGTATTTATCCAATTATTAACTCTACTTCTCAAATGAGAAAACTGGAACACATAGAGATAAGTTGTACAAGTTCCTAATACTACTAAGAGGCAGAATCAATAACTGAATATAGTAATTTGTCTTTAAAGCCATGCCATTAAATACCATTCTATCCTGTATATCTAATGATCTGTATCTCCATTTGAAATCAGTAGGAAGTACCCAAATGTTATTTCAACATTTTTTTTTTTTTTATTTTTGGGACAGAGAGAGACAGAGCATGAACGGGGGAGGGGCAGAGAGAGAGAGGGAGACAGAGAATTGGAAACAGGCTCCAGGCTCCGAGCCATCCGCCCAGAGCCTGACGCGGGGCTCGAACTCACGACCGCGAGATCGTGACCTGGCTGAAGTCGGACGCTTAACCGACTGCGCCACCCAGGCGCCCCCCAAATGTTATTTCAAATAAGACACAATGATGAACCACAGAATGAATATCCATGCATTCATTCACATATTTATGTATTATTATTCTCACATATTGAAGACATGAGTTTTTAGAGTTTTTCCAAATCTACACAGTGACTTTTAACCAAAGAAAATAAGAACTTACCAAAACCCTTATACCAACTTATACCATAAATTGCATCTGCTGAAGTAGAGAGTTAGAATATATCAGCATTTTTTTTCATTCATCTGATATGTCCCCACCCCTTACATTCAGAATCATCTACTTTCTAGTTTAATTCTGTATATATATCAGTATTACAGAAACATAATCTGTGGGATTTCCACAGAAACCTTTACACACCATGTTTAGAATTCCCCAAAGTTATATTTTCCATCCTTTGTGTTTTCTAAGAGAAAAATAGGTTTTAATATCACAAAATAAAAAAGTATTTATCTTACTGTATGTACAATCAATGCATGCATTTATTGTTCTCTATAAAAGCACTCATTTGAAACCAAATACAATGCAGTTTTCAAACATTCAAAACTATATTTAAACAACATATTACTAAAGCCTTTTCAATAAAATGTGTGTTGAAAAAAAATAAAAGCTAGTTACCAGAACCCAGAAGTTACTTCATTCCTGTGAAAAATCCCCCTTTCTATGGATGCAAAATATAACTGGTTTTTCCTGAGTAACCACTCATGCAAGAAAAGAAAAAAAGAAGCCAGCAAAAAATTTAAAATAATGATAAACAGAAGAATTTACAAAAAATAAAAAATATGCCCACTTATGTTTTAAATTGATGCTTAAATTGCCATGCATTTTCTAAATGCTACAGGATATCTTGATTAAAATTTACTCTCCAGAATGTGTTCTGGAAACTCAAGGATAATAAAGCTTTATTTAGTATTAAGATTTGTACTTCTCAGAATAATTTTTAAACAAACAAAAATCAAACAGCCCCTAAAAGTGCTTACTGTCTACTTGAATTTATGCCAAGCCATTAATTTATTCTGGTACTTGATAAAGGATGCACCATATAAAATCTTCTTGTCATTACTTCTTATCACTCTTTGTCATTTTCCTAGAAAATATCTCATTTGGAATAGCACACTAAAGTTTAATTCTACCAAATCTTATATGTGGGGAAAAGTCAGTCATAAACATTTTTTAGTAATCTATTCTCTCCAATTTTTGCATATGTTTTTCTTCTTTTTCTTTTGTTTTCTCTTATATCTAACCAAAGTTGTGCTATCCACAAAGTTACATGTTCTCTCTTGAAATACTAGTATCTACCTAAGGTGCCATTTGGAGGTTTAATTCCAAATTTTCACTATTTCTAAAGATAAAATTAATCATCTTAATAATTGTAATGGTAAGATAAATGGGAAGCCTAAGAATCCAATTTAATAATTATTTAAAATTATAAACTTCTAAGTTTTCTCAAAAACCAGAGCAATGATACCCATAGCGTTAGGTGAAACCCATCTGCTATTATTAGTTATTGAATATGTTTGTTATTTACTGATAAGAAAGTTTAATACACTGTAGTTCTGAAATTCTATAATTCAACTCCTAAAAAATACAAGTATTTTACTTTGTACCAGCTTCCCCTCTCTGTTTCATTTCTAGAATTTAATCTTTCACAAATGAAATATTCTGAATTTGATATATAAAGGTATTATTGTTTCTTTTTGCCACACTAAGCAAAAAGTGTTATATTTAACATATGAAGACAATACAAAATTAAAAAGTAGTGTTTTTGTTGTGTTTGGCACTATCTCACTTTCATCAAAATAAAAACACATTGGATTTTTCTGTAAGTACAATTTTGAATCTAGTTACTGGAGGGTTAAAAAGGCAGCAATTAATTTGTCCAATTTTAAAGCTTCGGAAAGACACATGAGAAATTTCGCTGGGTACTTTGTTATATTTGGGTCTTGAAGGACCCCTATGATATATATGTAAACGAAAAAACTGAGCTCTTTTTAAAAAAAATTTTTTTAACGTTTATTTATTTTTGAGACAGAGAGACACAAAGCATGAATGGCGGAGGGTCAAAGAGAGGGAGACACAGAATCTGAAACAGGCTCCAGGGTCTGAGCTGTCAGCACGAAGCCCGACGCGGGGCTCGAACTCACGGACCGAGAGATCATGACCTGAGCCGAAGTCAGCCATTTAACCGACTGAGCCACCCAGGCGCCCCAAAACTGAGCTCTTAAACCAAGAGCAGTAACAAAAGTATGTAACATAGATAGGGTCTAGTTTGAGAAAAGAATACACACACACACACACACACACACACACACACACACACACATATACTATTAACAAGATTTGACTGTTAAATGTAATGTGAGAAGGAAAAGCAAGTTATAAAAATGACTCCCATTTCTTTCTTTTAGGCGAGTTGGAATATTACAGTATCACCAATTTAAAAAGAAGACAAAACTGGGTAAAAAGCAGTTGAGGTAAAGATGATCAGGAAGCATTTTGGCATCCTAAATTTGAAGTGCCAACTGGCAACAGTGTATACAGGAAACAAACACTTAGAGATAGAAGACTTTAATTATTAAGAACATGGACATTGGGGTAGAATTGGGTTAAACTTCTATGTCTTTTTTATTCTTCTGTGACCTTGATTTTTCAATCATTTAGGACCTTAGTTTCACCATCTGTAAAATACAGGTACTGATTATACATCCCTTAAGGAGTTGTTCTCCAGAAAAAATGAGATAATCCACATAAAGCACTTCATTCAGTATCTTTACCTAGTAAGTGCTTAATGATCATTACCTAAGGAAGCTACCATGAGGAGTATGAAATTGAAATACACATTTTGGAAATTTAACACAGAAATTGCAGACATAACCATGAAGTCAGATGAGATAATCTACAGAAAATGCATAAAATAAGAAATGGAGGTGAATTTCACCTTAAAAAATAATTTAAGTTTAATTCAGAATTCAGCCAATAAGATAATTAAAAGGAGACTCTTCTAGAGTCTCTAGATAAACACTCCGGTTAACTTTTCCCAAACTAATATATAAGTTTAATTCATCAGACAAATTGCAAAAGTTTATCTGAATGATAAACAGTTGAAATATAAGTCTATCTTGAAAAAGAGAAAATTAGGAGGGACTTGGCTGTCAAATGTTAATATAAAATACAAAGCTTCAAAGAAAAGGATTGGTACTTACATGAGAATAGACAGACCTATCAAAAGAAAGCCAGAGAATCAGATCCTTTCAAATCAGTGGGAAAAATAGCTCAAGGAAAATGAGTTGAATATTTGAATCAAAATCAAATCAAATTAAGTCTTTATGGCAACATACACGCCCCATGCATGCGCACACACACACACACACACACACGCACGCACACACACAGCTAATTTCTATACAGCTAACAGAATCATTATTCTTTTTTTAAATGTTTAATTATTTTTGAGAGAGCACAAGCAGGGGAGGGAGAAGATAGAGGCTGACAGAGGATCTGAAGCAGGCTCTGCACTGACAGCAGTAAGCCTGAGCCCCATGTGGGGGTCCAAACTCAGGAACTGTGAGATCATGCCCTAAGCCAGAGTCTGATGCTCAACCGACTGAGCCACCCGGGTGCCCCCAGCATTATTATTTTTAAAGAAATACTAAAAAAGTAGAATACCAGTAACCATTGGAAGTTTGTTTTGAGAGATCTCTTTCAGTAAGAAATTATTTCAAAGGAAGAAACCATAAAGGAAAATACAAATAAATTTGACCTCATAAACATTTTAGAAACTCTAAGGACAGAACTGAAGTAGAAATATCGTAAATAAGTGACCAAGTGTAAGTTGTTTAATATACATATTACCTATACGTGATCAGTGAGAAAAGTATTTTAAGAAGACAAAGGACACAAAGAAGCAACTCATCATATAAATGCATTAGAAATAAATGTTAGCAAAAATGGAAACTTTGTCTGGATAAATTATTTATCTCTGGCTAAAACAGTGTTGGGTTTTCAAAAAATGGCCACGAGCGGTAGTAGCATATTGCTACCCTGAAGTGATACGAGAACTGGTACTGTTACTGTGGGGGCCAATGGTGACATCCTATGTAAATTTTAAAGTGTTTTTCCAGCAATTAACATTTAAGAAATTATCTTAAACAAATAATGACAGACCCATGAAATAAATGTTTTAACCATACTCAAATGATTGTCTGACACGACTGTCTGATGCATCTCCCTCAAACCCTGCCCCCAAACAAAACACAACAAAAATAAAAACATGTTCATCTAAAAAAAAATGATTTGACTGCCAGCTCCGTCCACTCCAGAAGTAGGAAAGATTGACCTAAAGAGAAGGTCATTCCCGTGCAAGTGAGTGGTTCAAAAATGAGTATTTTTACTCATTTTTTACTCTATAAGATACCTGGGAAAATTTGCAGAGGTTTCCTGGAAAACTTTTACATCTGCCAATAGAGACCATATAAGAGGTTGTATTTTTTCTTCTTCCTCTTGTGTTGTCATCTTTTACTGTAAATCCTGAAATAAGAGTATTCCCACCACAACAAACCTGAGGGTAAAGAGAACATCAAAAATAGCAGAGACAAGGAAATGAAGGAATCAGGGGATATGTAGGGCCTGGCTGGGGGCTAAATAGCCAGCTTTAAAATCAGCACTACATCTAGATTTCCTAAAAATGTTTTTATTGTGTAAATAAAAGATCCCGTTGGTTGTAGCCCAAAGTTTCCTAATTGAATCTATAGTTCACATGTTGGGAGCTATAATTTAGTGTTTGAAGCTAAATTGCCATTGTTAGAATTATAATCCAAAAGAGTACAGTTTCACTGGACATTATAAAATTTGGGTGATTGTTCAGCAAGTCCTCCTCCTCCCCTCCCACATTAGGTGGGGTGTACTATTCTACCTCTGGCCTAGTAACTAGTTCTGGCCAGTGGCATGTGTTATCAGCTGTGATCTCAAGCAACAATATGTTTCTCTTTGCTTTCTTGAGCTTTTGCAAGCGCCATGAGGACATGCCACGGTATCCTGTTATGCCAGGAAAATGAAAGTCATGTGAAGCAGATATAGACCAAGTTTACTGAAACTTGATCTAGAGCAGCTGGTCCTCAACCACGATACAGACATGTAAGTGAGAAATGCTCATTGCGTTTCATGCTAGATTCTTGAGGTGTTTGCTATGAAACATTTGTCTTTAGCTGACTGAGATAAATGAACTCTGTTGATTGTAGAATAATGCCACAAAATTAAAAGACAATGATGGAAATCACTCTGAGATCAACAGTATAATTTTGGGATTAGTGTGCAAAATGCAACTGTATGCGTTATTCTGAGGACCAAATATACCTCTATTAGTTATTGAAAAAGCCTAAAAATTCCCCTGTAATACTGAGATTTAAAACAAATTTTAACACCATCTCCACAAATACTTCAGAAATGAGCCTTTTTGGACAATGTGGACCATGATGTTAGACATTCATTGACCTGGGAGCCTTTGGTCCAAATTCTACAGGCACTCAGCTCCTGATAGGATACTGGACATGTAAAGTTTTTGGAACATGTTACCAACACAAACACAAAAAAATGGAAAATTTCAACATTTACTCTTGTATAGCCTGAAGGACAGAGAAACATTTTTAGAACACATTATAGAAACAAAGGTGGATAATATACTTCAAATGCAGAGAAATGCCATCAGCTATGTAAGGTTCAGCAAGCTGTGCCATTGACATTTTTCATGGACACAAAACCACGAGAGACCCCATTGATCACTGACCTAGAAGGGACACGCAGAAGGACAAAGCATTGTTAAGATTCATGTGAGGAGTAAAATGTTCAGATTCAGCAATTTGTGCAAACACCCATTCCCCTTCCGGCAGGAGGTTGTGCGTGGCTTGCAGTTTTGAGCCAATATGGAAGAGGAAGAGGAAAATTGAATACAATAGAATGAATTAAGTTGATCTGTGTAAAAAAGAGCTAAGCCACAAATATCTGGGGGGAGACACAAGAGAATTTCCTCAGTCTTCTCTCTACATGATTTGATGGAGATTAGAATGAAAGTGAGGGACAAGTGAAGAGAGACAAGGCATCTTTTCCCTTACGTTTTAAAAAGCTCTTCTGTGTATTACGAATTTACTCTCCCCTTGGTATTGCAGGAAAATTTACTTTATTCTCTATTATTTTTGATGCTGAGCTGCTATTTGTTTTATTTTGATGTTAGAAATACATGCATATTGGGTTTCATAGAGACTATTTTTTAATAAATTAAACTATTTCATATTTTGCATTGTAATGTATAATTTCATTTAATGAACAAGATGGGTTAAAATACCACCAGGGTGGTGAAAGCAGGATTTGCTATACATAAGTAAGGTCATCATTAATTTGCAAAGGAGAACATAGGAAATTTCCTTACCTCTATTTCCTTTCCAATTCAATTTTTATTCTGAATCAGATGAACTATTGAAATCCATATTTTATCCTTATTCACTCATTTCATTCTAGATTTAGCTTCCACACTTTCATATTTTTTAGTTAGTATAGAAATAAATTTAGAACAAATAGTTACAACTGCAATTCGCCTAAGATGTTTGTCATAGACATATGAAGGAAGAAAGAGGCAGACCTAAAAATTATGTTGAAAATACTTCAAGGAAAAAAATTAGAAGTAAAATAATGTGTTATACTTTATAAAAGCCTTTCTCATAATGATGGCCTAGAAATGCTGATCAGGACACTGGTGGTTCTTAAATGTTGAACTCAGAGGAAGTAAACACAAAATATTTTCCTTTAAGCTATTGAATTGTAATAAAAAATTCTGAGATCTAGTGCTGTATCTGTTAATATGTAATATGTACATAAATCATCATGTCAGAAATTAATGTTGCAAATAATAAGATATAAGAGAAAGACACGGCCCAGACTGAGCTGAGAAGCCAAAGCGATGGGGATGGGAGGACCAGTAGAGGAATCCAGCAATGTAGACAGCAATGAAGGGCCCCCCTCAGAACTCGTAGGTCAAAATATGGCCTTCTTAGAGCGCTGATAAAATTTTTTTTATCATTTTCTTAAAGAAAAAACATGGAAGGATAGAAATTTGAGAAACTCCAGTTATTTGTTGATGAAGCTAAAACACAGTTATGTTGTTAATTAAATAATTTGATTGCAGAACGGAGTGAGAATCAGGTCAACAAACTGTAACACTGCCTGTTATAGAGAAAGGAAGATCTTTAGTCTGAACAACAGCATGAAAATCCTTGGTTCCAGATTAAACACACACACACACACACACACACACACACACACACACACACACTTTTTTAAAAAGCCATATACACTTGTTTAAATTCAAAAAAAGCTTTTTGATTTAGTTTTTGCTCTGTCTTGGCATCTTCTGTCCTTGATCCTAAGAGAGTTATCTCCTGAACTCTGGTCCATCATACTTTATAACTCTGCAAGTGTTTATTCCAAGGAATTGTAATTAAATTACCCAGAAACGTAGCCAAGTTTCTTGTCCTCGTTATTACCTGATTTGTTCTGTCCATCTGCAGTTCTGCTGGAAGATTTTCATTCAGCCACATTTTTATCCAGTCACAAAAATAATTCTCTTTAGATAGTAGCTTAACTAAAGTCCACTTGCAATTATCAATACTTCTTTCTCAAGAAAATAGGATTAATCTATGCATAGTATTTTCTTGGTAGAATTGGTGCTTATTATAGAAAATTTAAAAAGATAGAGTTGTCGTGAGAAGTTATTGAAACTAGACTAGATTGACACTGAAAAAATCATACTGAAAACCAGATGATTCTAAAAGGCATTTTTATTCAGTTATATAATGCTACATCATTTCATTCTATATAAATTCAAAGAATAATTGAATACATATTACTATTCCATTGAACGTACTAAAATTAAACTTAAGGAAATGTGAGGTGTAAAATGTTAGAGATATTTTAGACATTGTTCCCCAAACTACCTGTGTATGGTATACATCTGTAACATAACTAACATACACAATGAAACAAAAATCATGAAATTATTCATTTGGTTTTGCTTCAGTATGCACACCAAACAGTGCTAATTATAAAGCTGCATCGGTACAGGGGCACCTGGGTGGTTCATTCGGATAAACATCTGACTTCAGCTCAGATCATGATCTCAAGGTTCGTGGGTTTGAGCCCCGTGTGGGGCACTATGCTGAGAGCTCAGAGCCCGGAGCCTCCTTCAGATTCTGTGTCCCCCTCTCTCTCTGCCCCTCCCCGACTTGTGCTCTATCTCTCCTTCAAAAACAAATAGAACATTAAAAATAATAAAAAAAAAAACTGTGTTGGTACAGATATCAATCACAGAAGATATAAAACTTCTTTGGTTCAGATTTTCAAAAAATTATTGAAATTTTGGGAATGGGTAATGAATCTATACTTCTCAACTTTTAAGCATTCAGTTTGTGGAAAATACTTATTACAGATCATAGTTTCAATGATATATATGGATTAGTTTTCTATATTCTATGGCCAGACACTGAAATCTTAAGATTATTCAAAGATATTCAGAGGTTACCTGGGTGGATCAGTCACTTAAGTGTCAGACACCTTGATTTCACAGCTCAGGTCATGATCTCAGGGTTTGTGAGATCGAGCCTCACATGGGGCTCTGCACTGACAGCGTGGACCATGCTTAAGATTCTCTCTCCCTCTGTCTTTCTGCCCACCCCCTGCTTGTGTGTACACACACTCTCTCTCTCTCTCAAAATAAATAAATAAAACATTAAAAAAGATATTCACAAATGCATAATTCATAAAGCAAAAAAAAGTAAAACTGAAAACCTTAAAGGCAGGGGCAATAATCTCATTTAGGCATTATTCTTCCATGCACAACACAACAGCCAACACAGATAAGCACTTACTTGTGATAGGGGAAAAAATAGAATGTAATAGAAATGGAATCATGCATTCACTCAATACACACATATAAACATGACTAGAAAACAAATCAAAGCTTACTGGTTTTTACTCATGAAAGAGCATACATATCTATGCCCATACTAGTTTTGGACACCCATCTTCGGTATTTCCAATACCTGACTGTAAAGACAATATTATCACTAGTGGAAAATATGGATGTTAAATGGGGGAGGGGAAGGAAAAAAAAAAGAGGTTAGAGTGGGAGAGAGCCAAAGCATAAGAGACTCTTAAACGCTGAGAACAAACTGAGGGTTGATGGGGGTGGGAGGGAGGGGAGGGTGGGTGATGGGTATTGAGGAGGGCACCTTTTGGGATGAGCACTGGGTGTTGTATGGAAACCAATTTGACAATAAATTTCACATATTGAAAAAAAAGATAAAGCATTAGTTAAGAATACTACTTAAACGTTTTATTTTTAAACAACTAATTTAAAATAAAATTTGTTTTTTAAAGCCATAAACAGTAATACACTCAGTAATTTAAATTTCAAATCTAAAATTCTATGTGTTCTACATATTTCATTGGCATACATTTAAAATGCAAAACTGCATAAAACCAGTACATTACAAGGGATATTGCAACATGAATCTAATAAATTCTTAGGCACACCACGTTTTATTGAATCTTTTCCTATATGAGATGCATTTAGTTTTTTAATCCGATAACCATAGTACCTAATAATGTAATTCTAATTTTTTACTCGAGAACAGACTTTCCACAAATAATCTGAGTTTCTTACTATGACAAAAGTGTATGTCAAAGTTTTAGGATATCTTCACATATCATAATTTTGAAACAAAGTATGCGTTATATTTTGGGGATAATTTTTTTTCTGATTCCATTTAATTGCACAATTGGAATATATCTTAAAAAAACCAGTGGACATTTAAGAAAACTATATATAGCAACATTTAAATGCAGTAAAATGTGTAAAAATGTGTATTATGGCATTGATTGTTTCAGAAACAACACAGAGTTCTTTCTGATCCTGGCTTGTTTGAAACTCATTTGATCATGATTTTCCTGAGGCAATTTATAAGAGTGGTTTCACTTGCAGGCCTGTGAACAAATTATAATTCTGACTTTGTAAATCTTTGGGATAAATTTTCTCTGCATCTATTCTGGGGTTACCTCCTCACTCAATGATAACAGGAAATAATTAGCTTCACTCCACAAGCTTACATGAAAGAGTTAATATATTTTATGCTTAAGTGGAAAAAAACAAAGGGATAAGTTATGAAAAATATACTCACTTAAATTATGCATCTAGAAACTAAAGTTTAGATGTAGAAATTGGTGATATGTCAAGGTTTTTACATATTTAATGTTTTTTTTTCATTTTTTATTTTTGAGAGAGAGTATGAGCGGGTGAGGGGCAGAAAGAGGGGGACAGAGGATCTGAAGTGGTCTCTGCACTGACAGTGGTGAGCCCAACGTGAACTCAAACTCACAAACCGTGAGATCATGACCTAAGCCGAAGTTGGACACTCAACCGACTGAACCACCCACACACCCCAAAGTTTTTACAGATTTAAAATCATTTATTGAAAATTTATTGCATTTATTTTATAAGACAGTTGTACAAATTAGATGCTGTTACTAGTCTGATGATCTGGGAAAACTGGTAAATCATTGCACGCTATACACTTTGCTGTTTTAAAGAGGGAAAAAATGACAGTGGCACAAGTGATCGGACCAAAATACAATGGATGTGTTTTTAAATATGGCGCCAATTGCTCAAAATATTTATGTTTGCTAATTCTTACTAGATAATTTGGTCTTCTTGCAAAGAGAGACAGAGCGTGAGTGAGGGAGGGGCAGGGAGTGAGGGAGACACAGAATCCAAAGCAGGTCACAGGCTCTGAGCTGTCCGTGCAGGGCTAAGCGGGGCTCGAATTCATGAACTGTGAGATCATGACCTGAGCTGAAGTCGGATGCTTAACCAACTGAGCCACACAGGCACCACATCAGAAAAAAGACTATTGTTTTTCATTCTGCCTTCTTCATTTCTTTTCCCCCTCACCTTGCTGGCCTGGCATTACATCTACCAAATCACCCACTGGCAGTTAACCCTTGCCTCAGACTTTGTTTTAAGGAAGTGTAGGGTAAGACTATGGATTGCATATGAAATTACTTATGCTATTTCTATCGGGAAAAGTACAATTAAATTGACCATAGTAAATAATGCACTCATATGGGATTTTCTTTAGAAATATTATCCTAAATGCACAGATTTTGATTTCCAATCAGACTTACTAGTTCAATATAACAAAAATTATCCAAAGTACTATGTCAAAAACATTCAAAGAAACTGAAATCTTGTGTCTGTATGTGTAAATAATATACATTTGTATTAATAAAATGTGATCAATAAAAGAGAGCATATATTTTATAAGCAACAAAGAAAATAGTGGGAAAAACTTACCTCAGTGGTTACAAGTAGATTCAATTTTTAAAGATTTCCTATATTACACACTTCGCAGCAACCAGAATGTAGTTCCATGATATATTAGAGGTGTGCTGAAATGAGAAGTACATCAGCCAATTGTTGATATTCTCATATACTCTGACAATGAATTCCTTCAACTTTTATTTAAAAAGTTTACCCCATGGTATCATTCACAAAGATGACATCACATCATATCATACACTCTTTTTCCAGATTTTCCAATCATTACTTTCAATTTGTTGAATTTTAGATAGAATCATTTCACAAATGAAACAATTAGATCTAGAAGAAAATTTTACTTGGAGTACTTAGTTTGGTGGAGTTTTTTTTTTTTTTTTCTCAGAAACCCTCATAAAATATGACATTACATATTAGCCAACGAATTCCATTCATTTCAAATTTCAAAAGGAAACTAAATGCAGCCAATAATAATCCACATTTTATAAAATTAAATTAAAATATTAACTTTATTATTTGACTAGCAAGACTGTTGATAATTTGAAGTTTCTTTAAAAAAATTTTTTTTTACATTTATTTATTTTTGAGAGACAGAGAGACAGAACACAAATGAGGAGGGGCAGAGAGAGAAGGAGACAGAATCCAAAGCAGGCTCCAGGCTCTGAGCTGTCAGCACAGAGCCCGAAGCAGGGCTCAAACCCACAAACCATGAGATAATGACCTGAGCCACAGTTGGACGCTCAACCAACTGAGCCACCCAGAATCCCCGATAATTTGAAGTTTTAATCAAGGCTATTTAAACTATTAATGTTAACTCTATCATAACATATAGTTACGTGTAGTATCATCTAGGTAAATGATATACCTTAATATATTATCTTCCTATTTTGAGAAGAAATCTCTAGAGAAAGAAATTGAAATAAGTTGTTTATTGCATACCACCATCATTCATCAATGTAAAGCCCATCATATTTTATTCTGTGTGTTTTTCTTTCTTTCTAAGTACCTATGTCCCTTCTCCTTCATTACAGTTGGGAGGTATCACAGAAATCGTATCTTCCAACAACCTCATTTCAGAGAGGAGGAATCAAAAGTACAGAGACTGACATGGTCAACATCACATGCTAGTGTTGCAGATTTGGAAGTAAAACTCAAGTCACCTGAGCTGGTGTTCCTTCTTTTTTTAAAAAAAAAATTTTTTTTAACGTTTATTTATTTTTGAGACAGAGAGAGACAGAGCATGAAGGGGGGAGGGGCAGAGAGAGAAGGAGACACAGAATCAGAAGCAGGCTCCAGGCTCTGAGCCATCAGCCCAGAGCCTGACACGGGGCTCAAACTCACGGACCGCAAGATCGTGACCTGGCTGAAGTCGGACGCTTAACCAACTGCGCCACCCAAGGCGCCCCTATGATGTTCCTTCTATAAGTGATGTGGGAAGGTGTGGTGGCCCAGTGTTTAGAGCAGGGAAATTTTTTTTCACCAACATTCTTGTAACTCCTCTAGCCTCACAGTTTTCATTTGCAATATTAAGAAAGCTAAATTAGATACAATTCCCTTTCAACCTTAAAACTGTATGAAACTGGAAATGACTTTCTGTATTACTAAGAGTTAGAGTGACAAAAGAAAAATATCAAAATTCATTTTATTTGTTTTCATTTGTTTCTTTTCTACAATGCTGATCACTTCCAATTGTCCACAAGGGTAGTCCCTTTCTAAATTGTCTAGGTAGCGACATCCAAATCAACCAACTAAATTTTTTTCCAGTAGATCATGTAAGAATAGTCTTATTATTACTTTTCAGGTCATAAGCACAAAGTCAATTATCAGTGATTTAGTGAACTGCAAAACAAAAACAAAAACAAAAACAAAATTTACTATGAACCTCCTTTATCTTTAGTTTATGCATATGAGAGGACATATTTGCATAAAAATCTGAAGAGTATATCTCAATATTAACATTTAATTGAGTACTCATAATTAAAATTTTAATCCTGCAGAGTAATTAAGTTTTCTTCTGAAATAATTCTCAATTGATTCTTTCTGTGACCACATTGAGAAAATGCTTAGAAAGTATTAAAGATTTAAAAAATTAAGTGCTAGAGGCTCCTAGGTGGTTCAGTCAGTTGAGCATCCGACTTTGGCTCAGGTCATGATCTCACGGCTGGTGAGTTCGAGCCCCGCGCCAGGCTCTGTGCTGACAGCTGAGAGCCTGGAGCCTGCTTCTGCTTCTGTGTCTCCCTCTCTCTCTGCCCCTAACCCACTCGCGTTCTGTCTCTCTCAAAAATAAATAAACATTAAAAAAATTTTTTAAATAAATAAAAAATTGTTTCTCCAAGGTTTGTCACTTTCTTATTTATTGGCTTTGCAGAGCCTAAGAGATGCACATTGCTTTAATTATTTGTTTTGCTTTCCACATAAATGCGAAGCATTAAAAATGTCTCCCAAACAACATGAAAAAAAAAGAGATGATGTGATGGTTAATTTTATGTGTCAACTTGATTGGGTCGCAGAATGCCCAGATAACTGGTCAAACATTATTCTGGGTGTGTCTGTAAAGGTGTTTTTGGATGCGAGTAATATTTTAATCAGTAGACTGAGTAAAGCAGATTGCCCTCCCAAATGTGTGCTGTCATCATCCAATCAGCTGAAGGCCTAAATAGAACAAAAAAGCTAACCCTTCTGTGAGTAACGTTTTCTGTCTGACTGCTTTGACCTAGGACATAGGTATTTTCCTGCCTTCAAACTTGGGATATAAACAACAGCTCTTCTTGAATCTTGAGTCTGATCACTTTCAGACTGAAACTTACACCACTGGCTCTCCTGAGCCTCCAGGTCCCACCTGCAGACCTTGGAACATCTCAGCCTCCGTAATATGTATTCAGAGATCTTGAGACGTCTCAGCCTCCATAATATGTAATATGAACATACATTCATACTCATATCAATCATATACATCTATATTCATGGTGGTTGAATATGAATTGATTCTGTATTGATTTTGTTTCTCTAAAAATCAATACAGATGGTATATCTAAGTCTTCTTGCATTTGTTAATCTTGTTATCTTTCTATATAGAGAGGAAAGCCAAAAAGAAGGCTTAGTAAATCAAATAAAATCTTCAAGGAAGATCACTGCTCATGACTTCAGGAAGATACAAAGAGAAATGGGAAATTGAAAAGAAGAATGTAATTTAAGAAATAAAGGACTAGGACTCAGAAAATCAGACTTGGAGTCACAGCTCTGGGGACTTGGCCAAAACTATACCCTATCAGCATCTCTTTTTATTCACTGAAGAGTATGGGATCAGTTCATGCATCTTACAGACATCATTAATTCATTTACTTATTTGTTCAAGAAAGGAGATAAATGTGCATTTTAAACCCAAGTTGCCATGTAAAAGTAATGTCCGCATTGACAGAACTAAATAATGATAATGCTAATAAAAATAATTAAAGAAGTAGAAAGGAATATGAAATTCTGACTTTTCCATAAATGTGGAATGAGCACATGTATAGATCAAAGGGACACGTGTAGGGAGAAGCCATATAAAAGTGTTAATTCTCTATACTTTTCAGAAAGAGCATTGTGAAATTGGCTTACCCTGAGATTTGAATATTGAAAGACACCTTGCAAATTCATAAATGTTTAAGTTGTGACTATGAAATCAATTATGATTTTTTTCAATATCTTGATATTTTAAAAAGCTTATTTAACATCTGATGATGGCTAGTTACTGGCAGTAAATGGACTCTTCACCTGAGTCTAGATCTTTCCTGTCATTAGATGTCACTGACTTCCTTATCATAATATACATCTGAAGAAACTGGTAACAAAAAACCTTCCTTAATAAATTAGCCCAGTAGTGGTAAAAGTCACCAAAAAGAATAAAGAAACACAGTTGCACCCAAGCCAAATAGTAAATCTTCCAAAAATAGAAATCATGACAGTTATTAAAGAGTGAACAAAGAAATAGCACTGCCAGTAGGAAAGTATAAAAGAACTTTTTTAAAAGAAAACATGGACCTAAAATGCTAAGTGAGACAGGACAATAGGAGGATGTGTACTATTTATTTGAATAGAAAATGATAAAAAGGGTTTGCAAATACATTTCTCATCTTGGTCTCTATTTTTAAAATGTCACGTTTATCCTGTAAGAAAGCATAAAAGAAACCAGTGTGATTAGAAGGAAATGAGAAGAGAACCAATATTTATTGAACACCTTTCCCATAATAAATGGTGACATATTTTATTCTTTTTAATCCTCCCGACAGTCTCACAGTAGATCAATATTTTATGGACAGGAAAAGTGAGTCTATATAACTTGTCTCATCGCAGTGCTCTTTTTAAAAAAAAATGTAGCTGGATTAAAATCCAGATATTCTTTACTCTGAAAGTTCCACTTTGGTGTCAAGTAAGTCTATGAAAGGAAAATCAAGTATTGCTTGCAAAAATAGCTAGACTCTTAGTTCACCGGGCACAATAAGCACATAATAGCCTTGAAGTTGTCACTGTTTTTTAACTGAAAAACCACACGATATCATTTCATCAAAATGTATAGACACAAACAAACAAAATCTTGAAAAAAAAATTGATACACAGATTCTAATAAAGAAAAGCAAACCCGAAATCAGGAAGTCATTTTAAAATAGTTTAAAGATCTGTCAAAGTCAATGTGGAATTATCAGGTTTACAAAATTTATGGAGTGAGGTTAGTGATGTAGTTTGGATATATTTAGCAATAAGCAGAGTAAAGGGGTAAGGTCCACGACTTCTAGCAGTTCAGAATTTTGCTGAAGCACCTGTTTGAATTACCCATATTGATGTGTGGAATGACTCATTTAGCTTTATAAATTATTTTAGTAATGCATTTATAGAATCATTAAAAATCCAAAAGGGTCACTTATGAGCTTCATGAATTTACTTCACTTACTGAATTTTGTGACAGAAATTACATTCTATAATAGTATTGGGGGTTTTAAAGATTCATGAAATTATCAGTACTGGTCCCTTGAGGAGAATGTCAGTGATCTAGTATAAATGAAATGTCACTGTTTAGGACTGGTGGCCTGAACCCTCAGTCAATAGCAAGGAAATCAGGCCAGATTGCTTTCCTAAGATAGGAGCCCGACATTATGGTGCTGCATAAGAGACCATTTAGATGATGAACAATAGCTAGAAAAACTATCAGGAAGAACCAGACCCATTCATTTAGCCTTACAGATATTTGTGAGTTTGCACTTAATATTGGGTACAATTTTTGAATGTTACTTCTTTTTAGAGAACACCTAACAAGAGGATCTGCTAATATGTACCAGGAATGTTATTTATATTATGTCATTTAGTTTCCATGGCAATCCTATCAGACAGGTATTAATTTTATTGTCATTGCTATTTAAAGGTAAGTAAACAGAGGTTCAGAGAGGTGAAGTACTTTACTGAAAATCACACAAGTTACAAAATGCCAAAGCCTAGATTTGAATGCCTCTATATGTTCTTTCCTTCTGTTGTGCGGTCAGTCTCTGTCATAGCAGGCCATGTGAAGAAAAAAGAGAAGGAGGAAAGGGGAAGAAAAGAGGTGTAAAGGTAAAAGTTGAAATGGCAAATGATTATTTTTATTAATCTTGAAAGCTGTGGAGAATATGAACATAAAATTACTAAAATCCATTGATTCCTGATACAGATACATTTATAAAAACATGCATTTTTGTTTTTATATTAGATAGTAAGTCAGGATGAATCCTAATTTCTGATGTGCTGTGTAATGACATTACAGAAATGATTAGAAGAAAATGGGGTAACACCTATTTACATGGCATGCCTCCTGACTTTTTGAGGGTGACATAAATAAAATATGGACATTTTCTTAGAAGAGAATTTTTATTATCATTCAAAGATACAATGTCATGTATTTGTAAAGGATTATCAAACACTATCCTGGTAATCAAGAAATTTGATGACTCCAAGATTATAGTTTAAAGAGATCCACTTTGCATTTTGAATTCATGAAAATTCATTTCTTTATCCAACAATAATTTATTTGATTTTCTATTAAATGCTAGGTAATGTGCTGGCATAAGAATTTTAGAAAAGACTTTCTTAGTGTCTATTGGGTAAAAAAAAGTCATAATGCATTTTCAGTAACACAGAATACACTAAAAAATGTAAGATGAGCACAGAATCTAACCTTGGATGGGTAGTAATAATAATGAAACTTCATGAAGAAGCTGATATCTATACCTTGATGCATTAGTTACATACTGGTTGGAAGCCTACTATGGACCAGACACTATTCTAAGAACTAGCAATAAATTAGTGAACAAGTTAATTTTTAAATCCATATTACTATTGCAAAATCCATATAAAGAAGATGAAAGGAATTAATGAAATAAGAATAGAAATCAGCAAAAATGGAAACTAAGCATTAATGAGGATAATGAACCAATACCTGGTTCTGTGAAAAGATTGAAAAGTTAGAAAAGACTTGGTAAGACTGACCAAGGGTGGGGGTGGGGGGTGAAGGTGGAAAAATGCACTATGAAAAAGGAGAGATATCTATAGGTACAATATTACAAAAATAATATAATAATATTATAAAAATATACACATGCCCAAAACTGCAAAAATCTAAATAAAATGGATAAATTTCAATAAGGAATATTGTAGTGGACCTTTATTATTCATTTTGGCTGAATAACATCTGAATTCCCTTCCCTTTGTTCAAGATAGCCCTCACCTTATTGGTAGAAAGGGCAATGGAGAGATATTCAAGTAAGACAAAAACAACATGTGCAAAGGCCCAGAGAGAGGCAAGACACAATTAACAGCACTGTTCAGAGAGCATAAATAGCGTGTCTGGAGAACTGAAAGGAGAAACAGTCCCAAATCATCAAGATTATTATAAGCTATTTAAAGATTTTAGATTTTTTTCCTGGCATCAACAGACAGTCACTCTCTGTTTGGGGAAATTGGATGATCATGGTGATACTGATGATCTTGATAACTTCTAACATTGTTTTAGTACTTTTTATATGCCAAGAATAGGGTATTTAGTGCTTTATGTGAACTATCTCAATTAAATCTCATAGGAACTCAATAAGATCAATATTCCTATTATGTGAATTTTAAAAGTAAAGCAATAGGTTAGCAAATTTACAAAGTTCAAGAGAAGAATATATGAGAAAAACAAAAACAAAAACAAAAACAAAAAAACCCCACCAGCTTCTTTCAAAAAACCTGAATGACATTTGGGTTCAAATACTAGATTAGATGTCTCTGGAATATATAACATACATAAAGAAGAGAGGGATTCTGCATCCAATGCTTAGTACTAGATGAAGCTTCAGCATCTCAAGTCTGCTTATTCTCAGTTGTGGCAGGTGACCAACAGACAGTGAGAGTGCACAAGTTTGGATTTATTACTGGAAATATATAAGACAGTCAGGGGGATCCATGAGATACTTGGGGGAGGAGTTGCACAGGAAGTATTAGAAAGTATGGATTTCCCATATAACACCGGACACCATGGAAGAATTACTTGAGACTGTGGCCCATGCATTTTTAGTGACATTAGTCTGCACTGCTTCTGTTTGATTCTCTCTAGCAGTGCAAAGCAACCTGAGTTTAAGAGCAAAGAAGGCAACGCACATAGGTTGATTCAGCTGTACATTTTATGTTTGGTTAAGTGTTCAAGAAAATGAAATAGCTTTGTGAACCAATTACCTTTCTTTCTTCTACAGGTTCTACTGAAGACCAAATTATAAATGGTTAGAAGGTGCCAGGAGGAGACTTGAACTTTCATCCCTAACATAAAAAAGTAAAATAAGGTACCAATTCTACAGATGGTAGATCAGCACCATCCTGGTAAAAAAAGTAGAGGTAATTAGACTTACACATGGACATTAATCATTTGCACTTAGCATATCTTAAAATTCTTTCACATTCTTTTTGATTTAGAATTTTTTTTTTTTTGGTAAGAGAAAAAGTATTCTAAAGTCTGAAAAATTCTTCTATAATCCCTTAATACCTACATACCTACCATCTTAGCAAATGCATGATTTAAATGGAATTAAAATATTCTAGGGGCGCCTGGATGGCGCAGTCGGTTGAGCGTCCGACTTCAGCCAGGTCACGATCTCGCGGTCCGTGAGTTCGAGCCCCGCGTCGGGCTCTGGGCTGATGGCTCAGAGCCTGGAGCCTGTTTCCGATTCTGTGTCTCCCTCTCTCTCTGCCCCTCCCCCGTTCATGCTCTGTCTCTCTCTGTCCCAAAAATAAATAAACGTTGAAAAAAAAAATTAAAAAAAAAATATTCTAAAGAAAAAACTTATGAATTTGGACTGAAGATCACATATTTATGGATAACACAGTCTGTTTATTAGGCAACCTAATTATGTTTAGGACGTTAGTGAATCTCTTAACTCTAGGACTTTAGGTAGACAAAAAAAAAACAAATTGTGATTCACAAAATTCTAGCTAGCATGCTAAATTAATCGATCTATGACAGCATTGCCAATTGTTAATAAAAATAACAAACACATTGTAATAGTCTATATGTGAAACTCTATTTTATAAACGAACGTTTCTTCTGAGCATTCAACATTCAAATGCACCCTTAAAATAAAAAATCTCTTATATCTAACTCAAACTTGGTAGTCACCACTTGTGAAACTGAAAAGAAATATTATTTTTCAAAAAACATTCCAACCATTATTAAATGCAAAAAAATGTTCACATGTAAACAGCATTTAAATGAATAAAATGGTCAATATTTGTTTTATGTCAAATAAAAATAATAGCTATTATTTTGCCAGTTTCTATATTTGGTTTGCTCCATTACCCAACAAGAAGTTATTGAATGTTTATTCGACTAGGAACTAAAAGTAGAAGATCATAATCATCAGACTAAACTATCAAACTCAGCATTGAAAAATGAGTGCAGTCATACAAAACTGCTTTTATCTGTCTTCTTTTCTGTAAAAGTACAGAGGAATCATTTAGCGAAACAATGCTAAATTATATAAGCATTCAAATCATTTTAAAAATAGCTATTAAAGTTGTTAAAACTGCAGAGAAGCAGTTATCTGTTGATCCAAGTTATATGGTTTAGTACTTCCTACCAACCTAAGTGAATATGGAAAAAAGATGCTGTATACATGACAATTATTAAAAGGAGAATTAATGAAATCACCTTCCCTCACTCTTTATCTACATACCACTCTTTACAAAACAAGTACATATAATTTTTCTCCCATATGTTAATTTTTGTTAATATAGTCAGACTTTAAGGTAGTTCATTACTTTGAAAATTTAAAAATATATGTCTATTTCCCTATTACCTTTCAGAAACAGGGCCTTTTTTGTCTGTCTCCCTCTGTATAATGACAAATATTCATAGGCTTAGTATTATATTTGTATCCATATCCCAACGCTCCTATGTAAACAAATCCATAACATGACAGAGATAGAGTGGCCAGGACAATCAGGGTCTACCCATTCTACTGATGAGTTAAACCTGAGCTGTTTTTGGTTTATGTTACTTTTTTTAGCTGGGGGCAGTGACCCTATAAATTGCTAACTCTCCTTGGAGTTTCCTTTAGTGTTTGCCTCCTCTAGTACTTACTCAAAACTGAAGTCAGTTACTGAATCATAAAGCAATAGAATCTGAGACATAGAACTGTTGACGCCTCCTCTAATGTTCTAAAGGGTGGCCCCCAAAACTATATGTGCATGTCCTAAATTTGTACCTGTGGATATTACCTTATGTGGCAAAAGAGAGGTTTATGATAAGGCTAGAGAAAATGAAGCAGCTGACACCTTGATTTCAGACTTCTGTCCTCTAGAACAGGAAGAAATCAGTTTCTTCTTTTAAGCTACCAATTTTGTGGTAATTTATTACAGCAACTACATGAAACTAATACACCATCTATTGCAGTCTTGTGTATCTTCAAGGGAGGGATTTTTTTGACAAATGGATGTCCAGTTTCCCCTTGACTGGTTCAAGTATAAGCTGACCTCTAGGTAATGAAAGAGGATTTTCTAGCACTACCTGGCTTAATCATCAGCATAGTCTTTTCACCAAGCTGAAATCTGCTTCCTGACTGTCCCTCTACAGACCCACTACAATTTACAGGTGACACATTAGTTCTCTGTTATAACATAGATCAACTCTCTTCTTATAAAAAATCCCTTTGCAGATCTGAAGACAGTATTAATCCCCTTTTAATTTTCCTTGCATAACCTGCAATGCTACCTATCTCGCATAATCTAGCTAAAAGCTGTCCTGTGAACCTCTCTCAATGGTCTTCTCTGGACTTCTTTCCTTGAGAGTGAAGGATACTTAATTGTGAACCTGTACGCCCATGATACTTGGCACATGAAGACACATGCAAACATGAGAATACAACATCTTGAAGTATCTGGAGGTTGCAGTGTGTGAAAATGGAGGCAAAGCAATGTTTCTAAGAATAAGAAGGAGCAGAAAGAGAGATAGAAATAGAAATATATAGGTAGGGAGACCATGATAGAAATAAAAAGAGTGAGAAAGACATAACACAGCCAGTAGACCCATCAATCTCTCATTTGTGCAGAATCATTGGATCATAATGAATAGGAATAGGGAAAACTAGAAGTGGGAAAAGAAGATTTCCTAAGGAAAGACTGTTAGGGAGCTTTGGATAATACTAATAAATAATCATTAAAAGTTTACCAAGTACAAATCAAGCATTGTGCAAAAAACTGTAAATATAATATCTCCGTTATCATTATAGTAACTTGAAGTGAAATTTGATTTTATTATATCAAATTAAGGATTAAGAAACTGTTTGAAACTATTATTACAAATTAAAAATGAAGAAAGAGATTTAAATTATTCACTGAAATCATGCTCCCTATAAATTGTGAAGCTGGCATCTGAACCCAACATTCTCTGGTTGCTAAGATGACTTCTTAAGTATTCCAGTAATGCTGCCTCCCAATCCAAATAACCATGAATCATACTATTGTTACTACTGAACTGTATTTATTACTATTTCTTCCTCCTTAAACTCTCTTTCTATCCCCATGCCTTCTCTTCTTTGAACACCAGACTAAGGTCTGCAAACTTAACTTGCAAGCTAGAAAAGAGTCCTTGAAATGTGAAATCAGAGGACTGGAGCCATCAGACCAAAACTAACATTGAGAGCAAAATATGAAACAAGATATGTAACCTATTTATGTGTATCTGTAGCATATCTGAAAAATATTTCTAGAAAACACCACAGCACAATCTTGCCACACATAATTGTGTGACGTATATCTGGAAATAGATGTTTTATTAATACTGTGGTTTTCCTTACCTTAAAGCCGCAATCACTGCTATTTTCTTTGTAACCTCTTTCATTTAAATAAGATACAGGGTCTATTTTCTATATCTTTGTTTAGAGGCTACAGATATTATTACCCTTAATTACTTCCCTATGTGGCTTTAAATTTTTTTTTTCAACGTTTATTTATTTTGGGGACAGAGAGAGACAGAGCATGAACGGGCGAGGGGCAGAGAGAGAGGGAAACACAGAATCAGAAACAGGCTCCAGGCTCTGAGCCATCAGCCCAGAGCCTGACGCGGGGCTCGAACCCACGGACCGCGAGATCGTGACCTGGCTGAAGTCGGACGCTTAACCGACTGCGCCACCCAGGCGCCCCCCTATGTGGCTTTAAATTGAAATTACCTCTATAATTACTTTCCCCTGAAATTTCTATGGTGAAATTCTGCAAGTAAATGTTGATGGCTTCTAAATGAAGACATTTGGTCTGTGCTGTAATCATCAAGCAGGTAAAAGATTTTATTTAGTTTTGGAAAGTTTAAACATTTCGAGTAGTCCTGTCATCTCTTTTTACTCATTTATTTATGATTCAAGAAATTAATCCTAACAAAGTCTTTGATTCTGTGTGGTATGATGCTATCACAGCAACTCTGTTGGTTTTTAATAATTGATATAAAGTCTTAAATGAAGTCTTTAATTGTGTTTGCAGATAGTTTCCTGAGCCATAAATAGCCAACTGGCAAAATCTTTTTTTATTATCATTGACATTAGGTAATCAACTTGTGCATTTTCATTGAAATGAGATCCAAGGAGCTTGGTGCCAGCAAGGCCATCACAACTCAGAAAGAACAGGAGAACATTTCAGGTCACCGTGAGTCACAGAGGGCAAATAGAACTTTGCATATATTCTTACCATAGCAATGTATCCAATAATTATTTTCCCTAGAATCAGTTTCAATTCAAAACACTGCACTGATCTCTGCATGGAAATCTAATTATTCTTCCCACTCATAAAAATAGGCTACTCTTGCTATTTCTCTTGTCGCTTTCAGTTCATGCACATGAAAATAGAATTTAAATAACTGCAATGCCATTTGTTAAATGATGTCCTGGAAGAATTAGTTTTTCTTTAAAAAGTGAATACTACAAAGTTCTCTGTACCCATTTTACTACCTAAGGAAGTTATTTGCCATTTGCTGAATCAGAGATGAGCTTTATAAAATATGTAATATTTTTATTTTAATTATTACTGCATGAGTTACAGTTTTCATAAAAATCTGCCTTTAGTTTTAGCAGAATTGGCAAAGCTATATATTTTTAAATGACTGAATTTTCATTTAGAATCCTATTGTTTTTACTAAAAGATGAGTGTATTATTCATCAAATAGAAAACAGAAATTTTCATATGAAGATATGTGGATTATTTTAAAAACACTGTCTCATTATTTAACATTATTTGAGATAAAGAAGAATTAAAAGAATATATTTCAGTAGGAAGAATTAGATGATAAAATGGAGGCAGTGGTGAAGTTATGGTGCTTTGCTCTTGAATTGTCAAGACAAAAAAATTGCAAAACTTAAAGACTTTATGGGCTTATATAGAAAGCCAAAGCCTGTGCTTCTAAAATACAACAAATGTAAAACTATTTACAGAACATGATTATCTCTAATTTTATGAAAACTTCACCCTGGAAAATAGGCCCAACTTATATTTTACTTTCCAAGCACAAACTCTGGACCATGAATATTTCATAGTGTTTGACTCTGGGACCATCGAAGCTATGGATTCTCATTTGTTCTGAATGTATTCAGAGTACTCACCTAGTACTAGAAGTATTGATGCTCTAAAATGTTAAATATTTTTCGCTTCTCGTCCTTTTGGCTAAGATCAAGTGTAAAATGTTAAATATTATAAAGCAATGTGATTCCATATAAATATACCGGGATGATTTTCCTAGTGCTACTAGATATAGAGATCCTTTACTCATGATTTACAAATAATAATAATAAGTGCTTATGTGACAAATTTTTATAAAACAATGGTGAAATTTTATGTTACACAGCATCAGGTCTTTCAATACACATACAGTTAATATGGTGATCATAGTATGTGGACTCTTCAGCATGTAATGATAAAAGAGTACTCAAGTCCTAGACTGGCCCTTGTCTGATCTATCCCAATCTACTGTCTTCTCTAGACTGAAATGGTTTACATGGAGACTGACATGTTTTCCAACATAATGAAACAAATTTTAGTAAGCAGAATGGAAGAATAATGAACGAATTTTATATTTATTAAAATATGCTTTGAACTTTATGAAATACTATTATAAATAAAAGTAAACTATGAACATATCAGGAGATCAGGTGATTTATCAATTGAGGAAATGATCTTAGTCTCAATGTTTAATTTTAAAAGATAAAATTATACAAATTTACACAATTTACTTAGAAGGCTTAGACACATTGAACATGCATGACTACATTACTAAATTAAGATAAATAATAGATATTGCTTTGAAAAAAATAGTTTTTATATAGATAAACATCTCTATGCAGTCTGTAAGTAGTCTGCAACCGGGAGTCACAATGAAACACAACTAGTTAAAATTCCTTAATGAATTCTAATTATAAATAACTATACTCCACAAATGGAAATGCATAGAAAGAATATGTTTTTGTCATGGACTGTAGATAAGATCATAACTTTCTATTCTAATCTACTTGTAATATAAATTATTGCTAAATTGATGAAAGTGTCATATTAGCCTTCTATATATTTGGTGATATTTTTAAAAAAATATTGATTTATTTATTTTGAGAGAGAGAGAGAGAGCATGAGCAGGGAAGGGGCAGAGAGAAAGGGAGAGAGAGAATCCCAAACAGGCTCTGCTCTGTCAGTGCAGAGCCTGACACAGGGCTTGATCTCATGAACAGTGAGATCAGGACCTGAGCCAAAATCAAGAGTTGGATGCTTAACAGACTGAGCCACCTAGGCATCACTCAGAGATATTTTGTAACAATTCTTATTCTTCCCTTTCTTATGAATGGTAGGCTACCATAATATTCTATGAAATCACGTTTTTCCTCTGAGAAGTGTTTAACATCTGCATGGTTAGCTACATTTGGACTATTTTGAAGACCAGGTAAAATGTGATAGGTGATTTACAAATCAGAACATAAATTACAGCTTTAGAGAAACATATCATACCTTTTCTTCTTTGAAATTTATGTCCACTAATTCAAACCATTTTAACAATACTTATTGAGCAAATGTACTTTTCAGGAGTGTGAGATCCTAATGATTCATAGGAAATGATCATTGACCATCTTTTCATATGGCCCTTAGTTGTAGGAATTTTTGCCTCTGAGAGGACTGGGGCACAGATTATTCCACCATAACATCAAATTAGGAGTAGAATCAGGCTCAGCATAAGGCATATAATTTCATCTTCCACCCAGAAAGGCGAATGTTGTACTTACTAACTTCTTAACTGCGTCTACATTAACAGTCTAGAAGGCAACATCATTTGCATATATTTTCATTATAACATATGAAATAAAATAATGCAAAAAAAGAAATAAAATTGACTAAAAAAATCTTAATTCTTAGGCAATGTCAGCTTTTCCTCTGCAGTTAAATGCTTATAAGAATACCAAAGGGGAAATAATAAGCAATATTGCCATCCAATGGTGAAATTGTAACATTTAAAGTATATTAAAAATAAAGATAAAGATAGGAATATAGGACCATATCTCAAAATCACTAGAAATATCTTTCTTTTGCCACCTGCGTTTTCTGGGAAATATAAAGGGAATATCTGCATGGTATTAATATAGTAAGTGCTAATCTAAAATAAGAATTCAAGGCACCTGGGTGGTTCAGTTGGTTAAGTTTTCGACTTTGGCTCAGGTCATGATCTTATGGTTCATGAGTTTAAGCCCCACATTGGGTTCTGTGCTAGGCTCAGCTCAGAGACTGGAGACTGCTTCAGATTCTGTGTCTCTCTCTCTCTTTGCCCCTCTCCTGCTCACACACACACACACACACACACTCTCTCTCTCTCTCTCTCTCTCTCTCTCTCTCCATCTCTCTTTCTCTGTCTCAAAAATAAATAAACATTTAAAAAATATTTTTTAAATAAAATAAAATAAGAAAAATTCACTAAGGGTGAGTTTTCACCTCTTTCCAACAAAGAACAAGAGAAGCTCCACTTCCTATCATTTAATTATCAAAGAGGTAGGAGAATAGAGTTTGAAAAACTTATTAATATCATTATTTTTATTCTTTATTTTACATTATGCTTAGAAAATATTTTCCTTTCACAGTCAGTTAAGGATATTCCTGAAATTTGTCCCCTCTTAAAAGACTTTAGAACTAATCTTTCTCTCTCCCAAACCCCCAGACACATTTGCCTACACTGTTGTTTATAATTGTTTGATTTATTTTAGAATCATTGACATATTTGTTGACACACAGCTTTAATTGGGAAAAGGACAATGTCTTAATGGCTAAGAGACCAACTGTAAATAATTGTTGAATATAGAATTGTCTTAACTTTGAATGTCTCTGGATTTATAAATTTGCATGTTCATACTGAAATAGCTGTATTTCACCAGTGATGTGCATTTTATCTCATTTGTGAAATTCAAAGAACCACTTCAAATTTCCCAATATGTGGACATTTTTGCTAAGTTAAGTGGCAAAAGGAGATTACAGTAACTAAAATTGGATTGTTATAACTGATAAATAATAAAGTACTTGTAAAATACCTATTATTATGCCTATTATATGGAATGTACCCAATAAATAGTAGTTGGCAAAATTGTGCTGTTGCTGGTAATGACAATGATTATTCAAGCTGCTTTGGCTGGATTTTATTAATCTGATATCCCAGATATGTACATTTATAAAGAAGAAGTATATTTTTATATCTCAGAATTTAATACTGCAGTAATCAACTTATATATGTATTATTATTATTAAATTACATAGTATTCATTCAATTATTCAAGAAATATTTAAAAAGCGTCCATTTTCTAGCTGCTATCTGTGTTAGGTATTAGAAATGGAGGAGTAAAGCAGATAGATGTAGTCTCTGCCCAAATGAAAATAGTATCATGAATAAATGGATATTGAACAAGTAATGACAACTATGTTAAGTGCTATGAACATGGTCATTAGGTAGCAATAGGAGGTCCTCCCTACAGTGAGACACTCAAAGAACGTCATCTGAAGGAAGCTAAGGCCCAAGGATGAGTAGTAGTTAACTAGGTGACAGTTGGGCAAGGAAAGGGGAGTTGCAGGAAGAAGAAACTGCTGAAAAGACAGTTTGGAGGTGAGATGAATCTGGAACTTTTGAGGCACTAAGAGCTTCATTTCATTTAAGAGAGACAGAATGCAAAGTAGAATTGGAAACCTAAGCAGGATCTTTTGAACTATGCCAAGGATATTAGACTTACCTTAAAGGTTAGAAGTACTAGGTAGCACATGAATGCAAGAAAAATAAGTAAACATATTGCTTTGAGGGGAGAAGTGTTTTTATCCATGGGTGACAAGTGTCTGTGTAGATAGTCACAAAGAATCTACAAAAAATCTCCTAGAATTAATACATGAATCAAGATGGATGGCAGAATTCAAGGTCAGCTTACAAAAGTCAATCATATTCCTATACACAAAATTTATGTGGAAAGGCTAAGAAACCAAAGAGTCAACATTTTAAATAAGCACATTGGTGAAGGATTCACATTATCCAATTTCAAGTCCTATTAATATAGCTATAATAAGTCTGTTGAAACTGGACTCCCAAGTTTTGCTTAAGAGATAACCCCATTCATACTCTTCATTGGTGTGGTTCAGGTTGGTTGATCTCACTCCTGCTTCAGCAAAATGCCTTACGATTATGTGCACATCCCTGTGTTAAGTGTGATTCCCAAGAAGCCAACCCTGAGTCAAGGTCTTGTAAGTTATTTACTATGGAGGACTATCATGGAGGTTGTTAAATGGGTGGGGAAAATAAGACACAAAGAAGTAGGTCAGTCAAAGTCCTGAGGATGGTACCTTCAGAATGTTCCTGCCGTTAGGCCACAGATTGCCCCTACTGAAATCTGTGAGCTGGGCTTTTCCCCAGTTTCTCAGTTGGCTTCAAAGAGAATTTGGCTGGCACCCAATGCAGACTCTTGTTATTTCTTTTGCAATTGATTTGAAGCTTAGCGAATATCAGTTTTCCTCAAACATCTATGAGCATAGTGGAGATATTTAGAAATCAACTCAAAAGAGCAGAAGGTAGAGCCAAAAGACAGAAAGAAGCAATCCTATGAATGCATAACCCTGAATGCAGCTTTGCCTAAAGCCAGATTCTTCCTTAATGCTTCAATTACTCCAAGTTACTCAGACTGATATATTCTTTTCTTACCTTCTTTTTCGTTGTTCAAGCCAGTTGAATTGGGGTTTTGGTCATTTCACAAAATAGTGAAAACTGATACAGGGACAAAAAGAATTCTAAAAAGAAGTGATTCCAGAAAAGCATTTTAAAGGATATACGGGAGTTAACTGAATAGTTTGCTCTGACTTTTACAGGTTTCGAAGAGTGTATTAAAGAATTGCAGAACGTGAAGAAGTATAACCATATCAGACTTACCATGATGAATTCAAGTATTTATTTTTATTAATGTTTTAGTGTTTTATTCACTTCTTGAAAGAGAGAGCGTGAGTGGGAGAGGGGCAGAGAGATGAGGACGGAGGATCCGATGCAGGCTCTGTGTTGACAGGGTGATGCCATCAAGCCTGATGTGGGGCTTGAACTCACAACCTGAGCTGAAGTCAGAAGCTCAACGAACTGAGCAAACCCAGATATCCCTATTTTAATGTTTAAAACAGAGAAATTCATGAAGAAAATCTTGTATAGATCCATTTATCCATCTGCCAAAATTACTAGGTGTTACTATTTTGTCAATATAAGTTATCAGATAGATTTGAAATACACTTCATTCCACTTTGCAGTCAAATACTCAACCCTCCCTCCCCCAAACAATCACTACCATAAATGTATGTACATTTCCCATTCATGAGTTTATACTACTATGTGCCACAAAGTATGTGTGTGTGTATGTATATATATATATATGTATATATATGTATATATGTATATATGTATATGTATATATGTATATGTATGTATATATGTATATATATGTATATATATGTATATGTATGTATATATATGTATATGTATGTATATATATGTGTATATATATGTATATGTATGTATATGTATGTATATGTATATGTATATATATATTATATATATATATTAACAGAAAGGACACATAAGAACAAAAACTGCATATATAAATATAATAAAATCATCTTGTTTTATGCTACATTTCAATTAATATTATATTTTCATATACTCATTTATTTAATATGAAATTCCATAGAATCTCATCATACTACCTATCTCTAACTTATTTATATTTTACAAATATATCTTTTAAATCCCTTTATCTTCAAACATTATGCATTATTTTACTAAGTATATCACTTATAATCAGTGAAAAGCTGAGTTCTTAAAAATCCAATCTAAGTCTTTTTATTCTAACAGGAGAAGTAAGTTTTATTTTTAAAAATTTAAATTGGTTGCTGATACATTGAAGTTTATTATGCCATTTTAGTTTGGAATTTACACTTACAACATTTTGTTTCTTTTTTTCTTCTTTCCTGACTGCTTTTTGATTAAGTTTTCTTTATTTACTTTACTCTACCCAGTAAGCCTCTATTTCTATTTCTATTATTCTAGTAAATTATATCTAAGTGGTAACATTTCTATCTCTTTCCTCCTCACTGAAAAACAAGCACTATAGGACATAAAGTATAGTCTTAGGAAATGTATTCTCATACAGATAGGGCATTTAAAATATTCCTACTCTGGGACACCTGGATGGCTCAATCAGTTGAGCGTCCAACTCTTGATTTCAGCTCAGGTCATGATCCCATGATTGTGGATCAAGCCTCGCATAGCTTTCTGTGCTGAGGCTGGAGCCTGCTTAAGATTTTTTCTCTCTCTTCTTCCTCCACCCTTATCCTCAATTGCATTCTCTCTCTCTCTCTCTCTCAAAATAAACAAACAAATAATAAATGAATAAATATTCATGCCCTGCTGGCATAAGAAAGTCATCTCTCTTCTTTACATTGACTTTTATAAGAGGAACCAGGAACCTAAATAGGAAAACAGTTGCTAATATTATGTGCGTGTCTTGGGTGTGTGGATGTAGGATAGACTCCCACATATGGAGTAACAGGTTCAAAAGAAATATGTTAAAGGTGATTAAATTTCCAAAAGACTTTTCATGACTGAAATAGTGGACACATTGGGAATATTCTCCAGTATCAACTCAGATGATCATTCTAGCTTAGCCTCTGAAGCTCCACATGGGAAAAATAATCTTCATCTTCTTCACATGCTTTCTTTTAGCATAAAGAGACAGAATTAAATCCATACAAGAAGCTTAGAGGGGCACCTGGGTGGTTCAGTTGGTTAAGCGTCCGACTTCAGCTGAGGTCATGATCTCACGGTTCATGAGTTCGAGCCCCGCGTAGGGCTCTGCACGGACAGCTCAGAGCCTGTGACCTGCTTCGGATTCTGTGTCTCCCTCACTCTCTGCCCCTCCCTCACTCATGCTGTGTTTCTCTCTCTATCTCTCTATCTCTCAAAAATAAATGAACATTAAAAAATATTTAAAAGAAAGGAAAAGAAGCCTAGAAAGCCTATGTGGGAATAATATGGTGAAGGGTTATTATCACAGATTTTGGAAATAGATCTAGTTACAATGAGGATCATCCTCTGAAGAAAGGTAAGCTCTCACCTGTTTGCCCCCAAATGACAAAGATATGTATACATTTTGTGTTTTAAAATACAAATATAAGGTTCTAGAGTACTCTTTACCACTGTAACAGCTTTGTGGGTTTCTAACAAATAGTGCTTGTGGGCTTCCGTGAACTTATTTTACCACTGAATGCTTGTATGTAGAAGAGTGACCCTCTCAAGCATATGCAGGTGCCTGAATAATAGGCATCTTAATTCTACTTGGCATCAGTTAGTGTGTTTTATGACATAGATTGTGTTTCTATCTCAGTCATCCTGCAACCCATGTTTGCTGTTTGCTGGAAACACTGTGCCTTAGAAATGTGAGGTTTTCATGGCTTTTAAAAAAGCAAAGGGAGGAGAGAACTGGCAGAACATAAAAGTGCACTCTGATCAGATTTTAATGCATGTGCATTTGTTTCTTTGTTTGTTAGGCATTTTATCAAATGCAGAGAGGGCAAGAGGGTTCTATGTTGTCCAGTAGAGAGAGGTCATGATTCTGGGGGGAAACTATTGAAAAAGTCTAGCTTTGTCTGAAATGTTGACACAAGGATCCCAGACATGAATGAAGCCAGAAAGAAAATATCACAGGGATCTTGACTGGGTCAATTAAAGTTTGCCTTTCACAGAGCATTCTTAGGGGCATTTAACAATGGCAAGAGTTAGGAGCACAGACCATCGAGGAAGTTTGTGGAAGGGGTCACGGTGATCATTGCCTTCTCCTGAATGATGTACCAAAGAATGAGGGAGGAAAGAACACTCATTCTCCCACACAGACAAAAGAGTTCTGTTTGAATCATTTAATTCTTAAACCCTCATTTGAAATCTTTCTAGGGCTTTTTTTTAACAATATAATTTGTAAATAGCCAACATACGGAAACAACTTCAGTTTCCATCAATAGAAAAATAAATAAGGAAGATGTGGTATGCGCACACACACACACACACACACACACACTGGAATATTATGCATCCATAAAAAGAATGAGATTATGCCATTTGAGACAATATGGATGGGCCTAGAAGGTATTGTGCTAAGTGAGATAAGTCAGACTGAGAAAGACAAATACCTCATGATTTCACTCATATGTGGAATCTGAAGGCACAAAACAAAATAAATGTTTAAACCAACGATGAGCAGAATCAGACCTATAAATACAGAGAACAAACTGATGGTTGCCAGATGGAAGAGGAGGGAGGGTTGGGCAAAATGAATAAAGGGGAATGGTATATATTAACTTTTAGTTGCGGACTAAATAAGTCATAGGAATAAAAGTCACAGCATAAGTAATATAGTCAATGATACTGTAATGGTGATGAATGGGGACATAAGCTATACTTATGAACATAGCATAAGGTATAAACTTATTGTATCCTTGTATTTTACACCCCAAACCAATGTAACATTGTGTGTCAACCAAACTCATATATATATGTGTGTGTATATATATATATATATATATATATATATATATATGTATTAGAATTAATTCATTCAATGACTATTTATTGAGTGCTTACTATGTGCTAAGCACTTTTTTAAAAAATGTTTATTTTTGAGAGAGAGAGAGAGAGAGAGAGAGAGAGAGAGACTGCAAGTGGGGGAAGGGCAAAGAGAGGGAGACAGAGGATCTGAAGCAGGGTCCACACCAACAGCAGACAGCCCGATGTGGGGCTTGAACACACGAACCACGAGATCATGACCTGAGCCGAAGTCAGGTGCTCAACTGACTGATACACCCAGCTGCCCCTGTGCTAGGCACTTTTATAAGTGCTTGAGATATATAAGTTAAAATAATTAAAAAGAGAAAAAGCTGTACCTTTGTAGAACTGATATTCTAGTCGTCAGATAGTAAAAATATATTAAAAAACTAAGAAATTATCAACCAAAACATGATGAATAAGAAAAGCACATTGCTTGTTATAAGCTGGCACATGTTGAGAAATATAACATGGTCAAGATGAGGAGATGAGTTGCAGTTACTCTGCAGTTGGTCAGAGTAGGCCTTAATGAGTTCAAAAAACTTTGAAGAATATAGGGAATGAGGAAAATAATAGGCCTACAAATAGCATTCCAGAAAGAGGGAATGAGAACAAGGTCCTGAGCAGTAACATGTTGTGTGTGTCAATAAACAAGAAGGCCATGCATGCTTGAAGTCAAGTGAGTTGAAGGGACAAATAAGAAAAGATGAAGTCTTAAAAGTGACGGGGACCACATGATACAGGGCTCGGTAGGCCTTTGTATGTACTTTGGCTTTTGCTCTGAGTAAAATAGAAATTGTTGGAAGATTTTGAATATATCTTTTGAATAAATAAAACATGTTTAAAAGTCCTTAGACACCCCATTCTATTAATGTTTTAATAAGACACAATTCAGTTTGCTTTTATAAGGCTGGAATATACAAAGAGAAGCTTAAACCATTTTCTATTCAATGTCAGTTCCTTCTTCTGAATAATTAATGTTTTTCAGAGTTCATGCCTAGTGAATGGTTGAGTCTTTATTCCACTCTTGCTTTAGACTCTTTCCAACTTCTGCCTAAGGTAAACTGGCATTTGAGGAGGGATTCTCCATTCTTGAATGTGCATTCAAGCACAGAAGGTACTCCATTCTCTCTTACAGAAGAGGATTCTTATTCACACTAAACTCGCCTTTTGGTAACTGAAATGGATACTTTTCTTTTAAACAGAATATAATATTGAAGTTTGTTTTTAGTAGATGAGCAACTCCATTTTCTATCACTGTGCCATTTAGAGTCTCACTGACATTAAGGTATTAGAAAATATCACTGAAATCTTGTATATGACATGGTAGGATCACTGACCCAACATGTTTTTTCTATCCTCTCCTTGTTCCCAACTACTTTTTTTCCCATTATACCACACACACACACACACACACACACACACACCCTCAATGTTGGGAATATATAGGAAGCTACTGGCATTTTTTCATCCCTTTCCATGCCATCAAATCAATCATTTTATTAATTTGAATGATTGTTCAGTGAAGAGCATGAATCCAAAGATGGTAAGTGGACCCTCCCACTACTGCTAAATTCAGACATACACACTGATGTAACTGTCATCCCAGTATTACCTGGTCATACTCATGATGTTGGAACACACTAATTATTTCCAGATTTTATATAAATAATGTTCTTCTATCAACCTAGAAATCTGGCTTATCTTGCTCTTTAATTCAGGCTGGTGTAAGGCACTCTTATCTGGATGGTAATTGAAATTAAGAGTGTGACATACATTCTCCCACCAGAAGCCAAAACCAATATATTCTGCACTTCTGGAAAATGTTGACGTCAATGATTTGTCTCTGGTCTAATGTCACTGAGAAGACTTCTACTGAATCTGATCAAATCTAACATAAACTGTATAGATGTGATTCATGCTGACTAACGTTGAAGTACACTTATAGTTAATGATAGGACAATAAACCTTGAAATAAATCATGTAGATAATAGAGGCTTAGTGAAGAAACGCAAATTGGCATTAAAATGTACTGATGCATCAGTTACAAATGTAGTAACAACTTCTTAAAGTTATGACAAATTTGATCCCTGGGAAAAATATCAATCTATTTTAAGTAGATTCACTTATTTATAAGTAGAACGCACAGGTAATGAAATAGCTAGATTACATAATATCCTGACCACACTTTAATATGAGTTTGAAAGACTCAATTTTCTCTAAGATTCTTATAATAAATAATTTTACACATGCCTCTTATTTTGCCCTTTGTTAAGCAATCTATACCCTCTTGGCATTTTCATAATAAAGTAATGTAAAATGTTCTATTTTTAAAAGGCATTGTTTTGGTTTTGAGAATATAGAAAATGTCATAAAAGTAATTATAAAGTACAAAGAAAGAGTTGAGTTTCTGATAACATCAGGAAAAAAATAACTAGTGTGATCTTAAGTTACCCAGAATTTTTGCATTGACAAATGAAAATGTCGATCGAGCATTTGAAAACAAAAATAGGAATAGTAACTACAATCTTCAAGAATATCTACTCCTGAAAAACTAACAATGGTCATAAGTTGTCAGTTTGTTACAGAGTAAAATATTGCTACCACGAAGTTAACTTATTTTTCTTGCTTCTAAAAATTATTTTTCAATGTGGGGCCAAAAAAAGAAAAAACCCTCAACACTTCACAGCCTAAAGACATACTGTTTGAAATTACCTCGTGGGAAAAAAAAAAGAGCTGCAAAGGTGTTCTCTGAACCGATTTTGATCTCTGCAAGGATATGAACTATAATGATCAGAGGGCATTCTAAAATGCTTCAAAAATGGTTAAACCAAGGAATAACTCAGCCTGGACACCCTTTATCTTTTTAAGATTGAATGCTAGTGAGCAAGCCACAGCAATAATAGTATTCGAAGTATAAAGATGAGATATTAAGTAACTGGATGTTCTTTCAGCATAGTGTTAAGCTATTGTACATTCTTCAAGGTTTAACACACAACCCGTGCCTATAGACAGCTGTACCTTCATATGATATAATTAGAAAATATCAAATGTGTCTCAATTGAATAAGGTCTATAGTTCCATATCAAATAAAAGCTATAGTTCTGAAAGACAGTATGGTCTATTTTCTAAGTAAAACAAAGAGCTCTAAATATTATTGCAAATATGTATCCTAATTTCTTGGATTTTTACGCTCATTTTTGCATGAGAAACAGAAATAATGTATTATGCACCATTTAACTTTTTAAATGTAAAAGACAGAATAACATCTTACAAAGAGAATGTTTGCAATTAAAAAAAATATAGATAGTGCACTCTACATTGAAGGGTTCAGAAAACTTTGTTATCCACATATATTTGCCACATATTTTGCAAGTCCATTACTTGCAAAAGTCCATTACTTTTCTTCACATATGAAAATTCTGGATAAACCCATGTATAAGAGATATATTTTAATAGTTAGAATAAATTTTATTTTCCTGTTTAAGGATTTGGTGTGTACTCATCAATAAAGTCTTTGTGATATTACCTTTTTGTTACAAATAATTGCTTTGAATAGCCATTATCTAAGTTGACCCCCTACATTTCCAGTATAGTTGGTTAGTTAGTATTACCATCTATATCTACCTTTCCTCAAAAGTGATTGGAGCTTTGTCACATGAGAATAAAAGTCGAAATGGCAGGAATACATTGACAGTGTTTTAACCAAGGTAGACAGCAAGTACTGGAAATATTCATTGACCCTTTAACTAAGTATGTTCTTTGCAAATTTTTATCACTTTTATTTTTTTAAGTTTATTTCTTTATTTTGAGAGAGAGAGAGCATACACATGTGTGCAAACAGGGCAGGAGCAGATAGGGAGGCAGGAAGAGAGAATCCCAAGCAGGCTCTGCGTTGTCAGCACAGAGCCCAGCACAGGGCTCGATCCCACAAACTGAGATCAGGACCGGAGATGAAATCAAGAATTGGATGCTCACTGACTGAGCCACCCAGGAGCACCATCATTTTGCTTTGCTTAAAGCAGAGGATCATCCTAAACACTTGTCTTAAAAACAAGACATTGATTCTACTCACATGCTGTGAGCTATGTGCTCTTGGAAAAAAAAAGCAAAAACTCTCATTGTTTTGTTTTGTTTTTTTGCCTCATTTTCCTTCCTCATCAGGGAAAAAGGACACTGAGCTAGTTAGATGATTTCTAAAATCCATTTAGTCTCTAAAGTGCAATGTAATAAATTCAAATACACTTACTATTCTCTTCAGTACATATTTATCCTCTAGCTGAAAAAAATAAGTATATCCCAGTTTTGATTTCTACATACATTTCTGTGTATCAACAATGTAGACAATCAGAAACAACCTAGACAAAGAAAAAAAATCGGAACTGTTAGATAATAGGTAACCCTAAAATAACTTGAAAAGTGTTTGGCATTTTAGAAACTATGGAATTATCATCATCTTCATCATCATCATTATTTTATTCTCAGAATTAATTGAGCATGTCACATGTTCCAGATCTCATGCTAAGATGTTTGAAGCTCTATTTTATTATTGTCTTAAAAAAAAAAAAAGATTTACTACAGTCTGAAGTGTATTTATATTTTTACATTTTTATAATTTGAACTAAAGTTACACCATACTAATTACATTTTAAAATTCACATTTTAACATTTTATTACTAGATATATATGACATTTCTGGTCACATTATTACATTTTATTTATTTTCACACTAATGAAACTCTTCACAGTAAACATAATATAAATAATATTATTTGTGATTGATTTTACACACAGTCATTTAGGCCTGGTGGCTTTTAAGCATTCCTGAGAAGATTTATAAATGAAGATACCAATGAAAAAAGCAATTGGTAAATATTAATAATGTATAGAGATTTGTGAAATATTATATAGCCGTTCTTTGCCATATTTTTGAAATTACTCTGAATTTTCTTCACCACTGCTGTCAGCACAGTGCAAATCTGCATTACTTCATGTCTGTGTTTTATTAATATTCTTTTAAGTCTTCTGTCTCTGATTCTTTCCACTTCATTTCATTCAGAGAAATGTATAGAAAAACTTCACAAAATACCATACCATAGCTCCCTAATACTGAGGAGACTATGTTGTTGTTTCTCCACTTAATTAAAGGTTTTAGTTTTTTCACTAGTCTGTATAGGTCCCTCTTCTGCATCAATGTCTCAGCAGAAAGCATCTTTTTTTTTTTTTAATTTTTTTTTCAACGTTTATTTTTATTTTTGGGACAGAGAGAGACAGAGCATGAACGGGGGAGGGTCAGAGAGAGAGGGAGACACAGAATCGGAAACAGGCTCCAGGCTCTGAGCCATCAGCCCAGAGCCTGACGCGGGGCTCGAACTCACGGACCGCGAGATCGTGACCTGGCTGAAGTCGGATGCTCAACCGACTGCGCCACCCAGGTGCCCCAATATCCATGAAATCTTAAATAGTCTTTTGGAATTATCATTAGCTGAGAAGAATGTCAAAATTAATCTTCTTTAAAGCGGATTCTGCTGTGTAGTAAAAGGTATTATAGTGAGTTTCTGATGTGCTCAGTACTGAAACAGAAACTGATATGGCACCAGGCTAAACACGAAGACAGCAGAGATTTTTAAAATCCATTATATTGTAATGTCATTGACAGGAGGGAACAGGTATTTTATTCCCCTTGTAACCCTCTGTCTTTCACTATATAGGACAGGATTTTGCACAGAGTGAATGGTCAATAACTTATTGTCGTGGTGACTGCTAGATAATGAGTCATGAAGAATAGCTAAATTAGACTCAGGAAAAATCTGCAAAGCTGAAACAATCATGTGTGTTGCAATGAACATCAAGAGACTAGTCAAAGGATGGCAGTGACAGAATAAGATTTGTACACCTGGTAAAAGTGTTGCTGTGCAGCTATTCAGGAAGTAACAGACTGACTTAATGTGATGTTAAGTGCGAATTCAGGAATATAAAGTAGAAAACTCATGATCTGTTATCACAGATTTCAAAGCAATAATTACAGCTAGAAGAAAAGAAATCCCACTAGGTACCTCTGAAATTGCACCGTCAGAGGACTTTGTTATCTTCACCTTTGTACTCGTATGTTTTAAATAACATTTTTAGAGAGTTAAGTTGAATACTTCTTGTAGAGCAGCTATTACAGGAAGTATTTACATAGCCAAGTAAACGTGGAATCCAGGTATGTTTTCCATCAAAATCAAGCAGCATGGTAATTGTGTTTGTATCTTTCAAACCCAATGGTGTTTTTCATTTTAATCCCCTAGGTTTTTCATGGTATACGTATATGCTTAACAGTAATGTCATCACTCCATGTGAAATGGCAATGATTTGAAAATATTAGTATGTTCTTGGTATATTAATTAAGGTGATCTTTAAATGTATCTGTGTCTGTTTAGGCAATCCTGGACAGAAAACTCTGTAAAGGAATCTACTTTGGGGGTTGCCATTCCGTAAACCTGGAACTCAGTCAAGCAGTCATGCCCAATTGAACCTGGTGGAGATGTATGGCAGGGGAAGAAGAAGCCCTAAGTTATAGATGCTTCTATTAGCCAGCTAGGGAGTCTCTCAGCCAGACTAGATAGTAAGTTCTACCATCCAGGTAGCTTTAGCCTTACATGTAGGAAAGCAAGCAGTGCCCAGAGGAAAGAAATGGGGTTGAAAGGGGCGGAGGAGGCTGTGTGAACTCATAGTGGCTCCTTTCCCTGTTCAGTTAGAGGACACAGCGGGGGTGGATGTGGAAGGAAAGGGGAGGGCACCAATTCACTTACTTGGTTCATCCTGGCAAAACCTGAGTGTCCTAAAGAAAACATATCTGATTAAATTAAGTTGAAGTTATCAGAAATAACTGAATTTTTTCCCGCTATCAAACAGGTAGGAGCTAATGAGGAAGACCAGAAAATTTTTCATGGTCTTTATGAAAGCTACTATAGTACTGTCCATATCTGAACATTACTGTTGGACTCCTACCTTCTCCCTTTAAACCTGAAATTCATTTGATATATGCTATCATTCTATACAGAATAGAGAAAGACTTGTAAAAATATGTGTTTCCAGGTTAACTGGGTTATGAAGAAATAAAGAAGATAACCAGAAGTATCTTTACAAAGTGCTGACATTCCAGAAAAAAAACAAAAGAAAACAGAATAAACAAAACCAGAACATTTCCCACAACATTGGTATCAAACAAAATGAATAAATAAAATGACTGTGATTACTGAACAATTTTTCCAATTTTTTCTTTTATATATATGTTTTCATATTCTGAAAGGAATTCATAATTATAGTTTAAAAATTTGGAAAATTGAGACAGTAGTAAAAATGGAATTAAAAGTATCCATAATACCAACACAGCTATAATCATCATAAACACATTTTTGCATCACTTTATAGTAGTTTCCAATATATATTTAGGATCATATTGCATACATACTTATAGATTATTTTTATAATATTAAAATTAACCATTATTAAAATTATGCAATAACCTTTTTTAAATGCATAACAATATGTTCTTTGCATGTAGCAGGATTTATTTATATACGCTCATAATTTGGATGTAATATTCCATTCTATGGCTGTTATATTCAGTGAGGGCATTACCTGTCTGGCAAAATACATACCCTTATTTCTATAAAATTATTTTTTCCCAAATATTCATGAACCAAAAGAGTTGAGAAAATATTAAATTGCAAAATTTTGTGTAGGTCAACATTGTAAATTTATATTCCCTTTATCTTGCTTACCAACCATCCTCTTTCGACTCACTTCTCACCTCCTATTCAACTGTAAACTTGATAATTTTTTAATCCACGTGTCAATGGGCAGTTCTCTCTGTGCTACCACACTTGACTCAAAATGAATCTTCCCCAAATTGTATTAAAACATTCTGTGTCTACTCTTCCTCCCTATGACATAGACATCTTGACTCCTCAGATGCTCTAAACTTACGAAAATCTGCAGAGTCACTTGAGTCAATGGGATTGTAGCATGGGTAGAGCAATTGGTAGTTAGGACATTGGTTTAGGTATTCTGAGCCTTTCCCCATGTCTACTAATGTTCATTATATGGTTACACATAATCTACCTTTGCATCAATTAATAATGTGTGTCCTTCTATTTTCAGCCATATTTCACAAATTAAATCGTTAGAATCATATAATAACTTACGGAGCATTCCTTTTGATTTTTAATTAACTTAAGCACTTAGAATATCAAACTTCTCCACTGTTAAATTCAAAAATTGTCCTATAGTTCTCACATGATGGCTAGTAATGTAACTAAATGAAGGTATTTGACAGGGAGAGGAGATTTCTAATTTCTAATGATTTCCAGCTCAGGATGAGAAAATATGGCTCTGTTTGGCATGCTTTATTATTTGTGTGTTAGAGTCGTGTGATCAAACAAGCAGCCAATCTCTTGGTATTAAGATGAATTGTTGCGAGCTAGTTCTGTGTATTTTGCTATATATTTAATGTGGTGTGGTCAAATATGCCAATAAGTTATTATTTACTGTTAATACACTAAATACTATCTTCTGTTCATGCTTCTTCTTGACGTTATGTTACCATCATTAAATGTAAGAACATCTGATGGGGTTTGGTTTTGAGTACACCACAATTAGAAATCCCACTTGATACAGAATCTGCACAGAGCTAATACTGTGCTGAAAATCAATATTACAAATTTCAGTTGTAATTCCTTCGTGGTTTCTATAATATTTAGTGAGGATTTATTCTAAAATGAATAAAGACTATTTTGGGTAAGTAGAGAGCAGAGGGAAAGAGCAATCAAATGGCAGACTAAATGAAACTCAATTGTAATAAACAAATGCTGAATACAATCATTCCACTCAAGTTTACTTTCTTTTTCTTTGTGTTTATCAAAATGTATATTGCAGTCAGTAAACCAACAATTACTTAAAATAATTTATTATAAATAGTCATAGGAAAGCCAAGCTCTTCGGATAGCTTTCTTACATACTGGAGTAGCAAAAGTGCAAAAAAAAAAAAAAAAAATACACTATAAACCAGAAAAAGCTGAGAGTTGAAAGCCTCCTGCCTTATTTCTTTTTTCCATAGGCATTTCCATTTAAGCAGTTAGAAATTTTTAAGTAGATCAGAGTATTAGACTTCTTAAGCATTACAACTTATTTTGAGAAAAGCTATTTATTGAATACCTATGACATGCTAGACACCGACCAACAAAAGTAATGAAACTCATGTTCTTTTGCTATAAAATTAAAATCTCTACATATTTGCATTCTAGTACTTGAAAAAGTCTTGGATATTTTTATGTATATTTTATGGATTCAAATCTAGCATCTCTACTAAATTCAATTTCAATGAACTTAGTTTTTTGAGCAAGGACTATAAGGAAATAATTATGCTGTTGAAAGGAATATGATACAAAATGATCTCTTCCCTATTTCTCTACATTTTGAGAAATTATTAATAAAGCATCATATAGTTAAGATAAATGAGAGCTCTTAATTCAAGTAAAGATCCTCTTCATAAATAAATGCTTTGAAGTAGTTTTGAATGATGTCATGTAAAATGGAGAACATTTTGAAGGGCAATGTGGAGGAGAGGATGAGAGCTTTCCGGGTAGACTGCACACGAAGCAGCATGTCGTTTGATTTTATCTATTTATCTGTATATCTATAAATCTACATATGCATGCAGCTCTACTACTGAGTTAAAGAGAGAAATAAATCTGATATTAGAGGGAACTATAGGGAATATTCCATGACATTGACAAGAGTTGATAATTTCACATGTATTTAGGTAGAAAATAGATTGTTATAGTATGCTTTGGAGCAGAATGATAATATGGGGGGTATTATAATCTAGGAGTGTAGTGTGGCTCTCCATAAATTTGATCATGATATTTATTAATAAAAGTATTTTACTTTAAATCCCTTATATAAGCCCTTTTCATAAATAATCCCCTTATTTCTGAAAAAGTTATTTTACGAAATGCTACCTATTCTATCTACAAAGCACTTTGATATTTTCTATTCTGTTCACTTACACTGCATAAGTGTTAGTCTGCCTTCATTAAATCTATTTCATAATGTGTCTCTGGAGTTTGAAAAATATTGCCGTAGCAATAGCAACTATTGTTGATATATAGGAAAGATTAACTTGAAGAGAAGCTAACCTAGGAAGATTAGCTATGGAATAATAAAGACCTGAATTAGATTGTGGTGCACTTTAATGTTACGAGGGAAATCATGAAATACAAGAGAAAATATAAACATTAGGGAAGATATTAACGTCTAAAACACCAAAGATAGTTAATAGAAATAAATGGATTTGCTTGTGTGTGTGTGTGTGTGTGTGTGAGTGCACGCACGTGTGTCTATTTGTCTGTTTCTCCCATCTGTCTCTGTCGTCAGAATATAAGTTTCACTGAGGTAGAGACTGTATAATTCTTGTTCACTGCTGTGTCTCCAATCACTACAAGGCTATCAGGTATACAGTTAGCACAGAAATAATATTTGTTGAATGAACAAAACAACCAAGTAAGATAACTAAAATATTAAAATAGCAAACATCAGCCTAAAAACTCTCTTTACATTCATCAAGTCAAAGTGTTTTATATGTTTTTTTCTGTTTTATGTGTTCTTCTATGAAAAACTTTATAACATATTGATTTCATTCTACTAAATAAAAGCAGAATTCATTACCAACTGTGATGACAATATGATATTTGAAAAATACAAGCTCTTTTGTGATGACATAATCAACCTCAGAGACTCCACATGTGATCATACAGGATAATCAAGGGATTGTCTTGAGAAAAATAAAATATATTTATAAAGAGGCAGAAACATTATCTTATTTATTTTACTATCCTCCGAACCCAGCAATGTGACTGTCACACAATAAGTACTAAATAAACACTTCAGATATGCAAGACTAATCTTTTACTTACTTGTTTTCTTTTTTTTTCTTCTTTTTTTAAAAAAATTTTTTTAATGTTTATTTATTTTTGAGACTGAGAGAGACAGAGCACGAATGGGGGAGGGGCAGAGAGGGAGACACAGAATCGGAAGCAGGCTCCAGGCTCTGAGCCATCAGCCCAGAGCCCGATGCGGGGCTCGAACTCACGGACCGTGAGATCGTGACCTGAGCTAAAGTCGGACGCCCAACCGACTGAGCCACCCAGGCGCCCCTTACTTACTTGTTTTCTTATTGAACATATCATATATGTCTATTGCAGAGGATTAAAAATACAAATTAACAAAAAGAGTAAAACAAGTATCACTTTACAGCCAGAGATAACTGCTAATACTTGTGTATCTATGTTTACATATATGCATACACATACAATACACATACACATGCAAGTGTATTTTAGTTTTATTTATTTTTAGAAACACAGAACCATTATTGCGCATATTTTATAACCTTGTTTAAAGTTGCTTAACCTCATCAACATTACCCATTTCATGGGGTTATTATAGGGAGGAAATGAGAAAAATGCATGTATGGCACATAATACGGTTCCTAGCACATAAAAAGAAATCAACAAATGTTAACAACTACTATTGAAATCCTACTGTTTTATAATCTATTTCATATTCACTTAATATATAATAAACACTTTTGTGCCATTAAATATTATTCTACAATGTTATTTTAATAGCTTCAGCATATTCCATTATATACGATTGTATTTTCACTCATCTTATTTTCTTGGGCATTTAGATTGTCCTTTTCACTATTAAATCCTTGCTTCAAAGAACACCCTAATAGATACATATTTGCATACATGAAGCTTATTTGCTTAAAATATAGTTTCAGATTTTTTTAAAAAATTATTTATTTATTTTGAGAGAGAGAGAGAGAGAGAGAATCAGCAGAGGAGGGGCAGAGAGAGAAGGGGACAGAGCATCCAAAGCTGGCTCCATGCCAACAGCAGAGAGCCCATGGGGGCTTGAACTCATGAACCTTAAGATCATGATGTGGGCCGAAGTCAGATGCTTAAGGGACTAAGCCACCTGGGCACTCCAAGATTTTTTTAATTTAAAAAAGAAGTTATACACACAGCTTTAAAAAACATATGGTATTGCAGGCTTATGTTGTTACTAAAAATTACTAATAATAGAAATATAAGTAATATTTTTATTATAAAATAACAAGCTTATGTCTTATTTCTGCTTTTCTCAGTTCTTAGTTCTTAAAACCATAGGCAATTATATTTATACTTATTGGTACCATATTCTAAATAATTTTTCCTTCTCATTCTCTCTCTGTCTCTCTAACTCTCTCTCTCTTTTTTTTTTCTTACTAGAAATCAATTGACTTCCTAGAAGGGAAACTAAGAAATCTCCCTTCAGCACACTTCTTACCATCATTTTTGATAAACGAATATTTAGTATTTTCAATGTAACTTTTATTAACAATGGAGCCCCATGAGGTACATAAAGATGTATTTCTTCTTTAAAATATTTTTTAATATTCTCTGGAGTTTATGTATGCCTAATTGCATCATTTTTTGTTTCCATAGATCACTTGTCAATTATTTTCCAAACTCTCTGGCAAAGTTGAAATTTTATTTTTAAACTTCAGTTATCGCCTGCTTTATTTTCTACTCAGAAACATTTTCTGGGGCACCTGGGTGGCTCAGTCAGTTGAGCCACTCACTTAGGTTCCACTCATGAACTCACAGTTGCTGGGTTCCAGCCTCTCAACTGGGCCCGGTATCTTCCAGTACTGACATTGTATGTTATTTATTTTTATTTTTTTTAAGTTTATTTATTTTGAGAGAGAGAGAGAGAGAGAGAAAGAGAGAGAGAGAGAGCATGTGTGTGAAAGAAAATGGGGAGAGGCAGAGAGAGAATCCCAAAGAGTCTCCACATTCAGCATGGAGCACAACATGGGGCTCAATATCACAACCTCAAGACCATGACCTGAACCAAGAGCAAGAATTGGACGCTTAACCTACTAAGCCACCCAGGCTCCCCTGACCTACTAGTGCTTTAATCTTTCCAAATAAACCTCCCAATTTCCATTTGGATGAAAGAGCACGAGTAAGCAATATTTAAATCGCGAGAGGCATCTTGACATCCACCATAAAGTTTTTAACCAGTCCACCATTTATCAGCCCCTCCTGTCCCTCTCCTCCATGGGTACCTGTGATGTCAGCTTCATGAGACGTCATTCACATCTCTGGAGGAAACTGAGTTCGCTTTTATTGCCCTATTCTTCCACAAGCTTCTGCTACCTTCAATATCCTAGGTTTTTCTTACCACTTGGATTAAGTGCCAGGTTTTCTTTGCCACTTTGGATGTTGACCCCAAGACATTCCATTTTCACGTATAATTACCTGCATGCAGGACATGTAAGGTAATCACTATTTAAAACAAGTTTCTCTGCCTTGCAAGAAATGCATTAAGGACTTGAGAAATGGCATAAAGTGCTCCCCAGACAAACCAATGGGATGTGAATTCCATGAAAGATGAAGGTGATGCTGCTCATTTTCATAATGATTTCAATACCATATGCAATGCCCTGGGCATAAATACACACAACATGCCTATAGCATAAGTAGAATACTTAGAAGAATGCACGACCAGCATCATTTTCAGAGGAGGTGAGTAAATAAGATCATTCCATAATACGACATTTTTTTCCTGGTATTACATTTCTATGCATGTAAGGTTGCAACCTTCAAAAGAATGTCCACAGGAAAGCATGGTTGCCTGCAGTTCTAAAATGTACAAACACTTTAGGGCTATTAAGAATTGGATTCCAGTGAAATGAACTGAAGAGAAACCCACAAAGTTTCCACTTCATATCCTGCTTAACTTCAGTTATTTTTCCCTACTGGTGTAAAAACTGCCTTGAACTTCCAAATATTTTCTCCTGAGAGTTAGAAGTTCTTGCACTTACAGTGTAAGAAAACTCACTCAAATACCATCTAGAAAGAAAATAGAACAAAAATAAGTACCCACAGAGATAGGGACCAAAATCTTCCAGTAGCCTAAAGATGATGTATGAGTTTACATACTGACTTATTTATTTATTTCAATTTTGAAAAAAAAAATGTTATTTACCTTGCTTCACTTACAAGCTCACCTACAAGCTTTGAACAGACCACGTGTTTATCCCGAAATATTTATTAGTTTGCCACATGAACTGTTCTTTGGGGGAATAAAATAATCTCATAGATCTTACATTCTTCTAAGCAGATAAAAACAAACAGCTATCATAAGGTATTAGTAATCCTGTGAAGAAAATAAAACATGATGATGTAGCGGAGACCTAGAGAGCTAATGTAGATTGGGTGGTCAAAGAAAGTCTCCTATGGGTGCCTGGGTGGCTCAGTCAGTTAAGCGTCCAACTCTTTATTTCAGCTCAGGTCATGATCTCCCGGTTCATGAGATCGAGCCACATATTGGGCTCTGCACTGACAGTGTGGAGCCTGCTTGGGATTCTCTTTCTCCCTTTCTCCTTGTTTACCCATCTTAAAATTAAAAAAAAAAAAAAAAAGGAAAGGAAAGGAAAGTCCCTTGAGAAAGTGACATTTGAGCTGAAATTTGAATGATGAAGAGAAGCCTAGGTGTAAAAATCTTCATGATCAGAAACGCAAAGAAGGAGACCAGGTAGCATAAGGTGTGTGTGTCTGTTGGGAGGAGAGGTGTAAATGAGCAGAGGATGTTAGAGCAGAAAATAAAATACAACTACCAAAGAAAGAAAGAAAGAAATCAAGAGAGATGACAGACTGGGATGGAATAGGGCAGGAACCAAAGAGAATCAGTAAAAATATGTGGTCATAGAGAATCTGTGAAAGGGATTTATGTTTATTTACTTATTTTTGTGTTCCTTGTTTTTTCTACTTTTACTTTGTTAAATCCGATTATTTTTGTAATCGCCTGTTCTACAACCACTTTGCAGCAATTTTATGTGCAAGGTCCTGTGTGGATTTATTCTAATTTGACCAGATTGTACTGGGAAGACTGCAAAATGCTGCGAGATCCCAGAACCAGTTTTATCCCTCCTGTGGGCATTGGCCAACATGACAATTCTTAAGCTTCAGTCACACCTATTTTTTCCCCTTTCTGCCTCCCAAGTCCCTCAGCTATAGGAATTACAATCCTTGTCTGTTTCGACCTGCAAATCCTTTCTAATTTTTTGCTGGCTTTGTGCTCAGGAGGGGATGTAACACTGCTATACCCTCCTATTACAAGAGAGGTTACAGGAGAATGATATACTCCAGAGGACAAATGCACAAACCAAGAAAACAGAGTCCTTGTATATGGATCCTGAGTCTAATCAAATTTTGGTACTATCCGTCCCTAACCTTTTCTCTGATGACTGAATTTTGCACAGGTTAACCCGCTGTTCCCTGGCCTTTTTTTTTATGTCTTTGCTTTCTGCAGCATAATTACTGACTTTTTCAAATCTTTATTTGGACATAATTACATTTTTTAATCATTTCTATGTGATTTAAAAAAGTATACTTGTTTATTCTACACATCTTAAAAGAACCACCTGTTACTGAAGTGGCCAGTATGTTCTGGAAAATTACAGAGTTATTATACTCATCACTTAAATTTCCCAATATGTAATTGGATAACATGTTCTGTACCCCACACACCCCAAGTGAAAGGGGGCCAGTGGTTGACATTTCATTTATCAGGTGTTATCTTCTGTTATTAAACAATATAGAATAAAATTCCTTCTCTTTGCATTTAACCTCAGTACTTTATATCTTTTTTAAAGCAGTCTTAATTAAATCTAAGAATCCTCTGCAAGTTAAGTGAATGAATGGCTTCCTTGTTCCATATGAATACTTACTCATTAAAAGTGAAAAAAATAAGATGATAAAATTTTCTCAGTGATATTTATTTTTTATAAAACAACAAATTAGAATTCTGCAGATATAATGTCTCATTTAACATTCTGTCTATTTAGAAAAATTCAATATTGTCATTAATTGTATTTGACAGTTGAAAAAATAGTCAGTCCTCTGAGATAGTGTATATTAAGACATTGCTAAGTTTCATATCTATGAATTTTCATTAGATTTTCTTACTGTTACATTTAAATAATAATTTCATGGTGGCAGTAATGATAATAGAAAAGGAATAAAATTTGAGGAACATAAAATTATAAATAAAACTTCATACATAAAACTGCATATATTTCATTTCACATACATATTTATGATAAATAGCTATTTTCTCAAAGTATTAAATTTTTCTCAAGATAGGCAAAGTTAAATTGCGTTAAAATGTTAATAGAATCACAATTGTCTATTACAAAATGCTACATTTTACAATAAAATGTCCAATGACTTAAATGGATTCAAAGATAGTCATTGAGTAAAATCCAAATAACTTGCAACTTCTTGTTTTTATTAGATATACTCCACAGTTTCTAGAACATGGAAAATTTTTTGTGAGAGAGAGAGAGACAGAGACAGAGACAGAGCATGAGTAGGGGAGGGGCAGAGAGAGAGGAAGACACAGAATCCAAAGCAGGCTCCAGGCTCAAAGCTGTCAGCACATACCCTGATGGGGGACTCGAACTCACGAACCATGAGATCATGACCTGAGTTGAAGTTGGTTGCATGACTGATTGAGCTACCCAGGTGCCCCTATAACACGGAAATATCTTTAAAAGATTATGCTTAGAACTCTGATATTATCACATATTGTCAAACTTAATCATTTCCCCAAATTAAAATTATATCAACAACTCCCACTTTTCAGATTTTCAATACCACTTTTTAAAAAAGATATAAAATAAGATAACAGAGGGGATTAAACCTGGGCTTTATTTCTGCTGAAAGAAGGATGAATTTGGGCAATTAACACGTAAATAAAGAATAGATATGATGAAATTATAATTCAAAAATTCCCTCTTAGTAAGCCCCTAACATAGCAATGTTTTTAATCAAAATATATAATAGAAAGTCCCATTTTCTTCTTCCCCATACATTTACCCTCTTTTATAAAAATACAGTCTCCATAGTTACTTCTTGATATTCTGCACAGCCAATCCATCACAGTACATTGCAAAGCATCCTGTGCATTTACAATGATGTAACTTAAGTGTCTATAAAAAAGGAATATTTTTATTCTCTTTCAAGATATTATAATTCCTTATACTTAACTATGTCATGAAGACTAAAATGGAGCATTCAAATATGCTAACAAAAGGTTTGACTTCTTAATAATCTTAATAATAAAATCCCTTGCCTCACAAATATCCAAGGTTTGCCAAATTTCTGAAAGCATAGGGAGATTTTCTGGAATGGTGCATGAGAACTCACTGGCATCAGCATGTCAGATTTTTTCTCTCTTTGGAGAGTGATGGAGTCTACAGGCTGGGATTATACTTGGGCAAATTATGCCATGAACCATGACCCTTTGCAAGATGTCTTTTTTCTTTCCCTTTTTTAATTTTTTAAGATTTTTTTTAATTCATTTTTGAGAGACAGAAAGATACAGCACACTAAGGGGGGTAGGTGCAGAGAGAGAGAGGGAGACACAGAATCTGAAGCAGGCTGCAGGCTCTGAGCTGTCAGCACAGAGCCCGACGTGGGGCTCGAACCCACGAATCGTGAGATCATGATGTGAGCCGAATTTGGATGCCTAACTGACTGAGCCACCCAGGCACCCCAAGATGTATTTTTTCTATCATCAGTGTGGAAAATATATCATACAACGGCTCAGGCGACTTTGTTGAAGTTCTCTGATGCAGCTATGCTGTGCTTAAAGATTCTATGCAATAAATCTCTTATTACATGATTATAAATCCATCATTAATTAATGGGTTACTAAGGTATGAGATTAATTTACTGAAATTAAGAAGTATTTTTTCCCCAGCGTTCCAAATACGGTAGAGGAAGAGTTCTGACTAGATGTCAGAGAGGCCCTGGGATCACAGAGTGAATGTGAGAATGTATCTATAGAAGTTGTATTGCATGGTATGGGTGACACCCTCTTCCATTTTCATGTTTTGCCAAATGTGATGACTTCACAGCATCTCAGGAATCGAATTGCCAAAATATTTGAAAACTCCCTACTTTAGGCAGAAGGACAGGGGACGGCGTAGGTAAAAGTACATTGGAAAATTTAATATATGATAAATGAAATTTATTGTATTGTGATCTGTTTCATTATTAGCAGAGGATAAAACATGGTTTTGCCCAGAGGTAGTAGGGGGATCCTCTATTTTTTGGTAGCTAGGGTAGCTAACTATGGAACTATGGAACTAAGGGGCCAAGGAAAAACTCTTTCATTTCTTCAAGCCACTGCTGGAGATTAGAGCAGCCAAGGTTTTCTCAAGTCAGCAATGAGACATTTGCCCCAATCAGATGTGATTCTGTCATTGCATATGACAGAAAAGTAGAAAGAGTGGAGAAAAAAGTCAAACAAAAGTCAAACAACACAAAGCTCAGACACATAACAAACTGCCAGTTCAACACTGAAGGATCTACTTCTCATCCTCCCTCATAATTTCTCTCACCGAGTGTCTCTGGCTCAGTAAATTGTAGTTTGTATAGTGCTTTGGGGATTTATTAAACGGCTCTGATGAACATTACCTCAGAAACAGACCCTCACGAAATCAATTCTATGATACCTCAGTATTAATTAAATCCTTCATTTCTTCAAAATTGCAGATCTTGCCACCCACTCAAGTGCTTTCAGAAGAATATGGATATGGCTTAAATCAACGTCAGGGTTTGCATTCTGAGCCCTAAATCTAGACCTCAACCCTAAACTGTCTGCAAACCACTTAGCATTATATGTGGTCTTAGGACGTAACAATACTGACAGAATGATTGACCTGCAGTTTTTCAACATAGTAAAGCAGCAAAAGCATAGATCCAATAGACAGATCTTAAATTTTCACATCAGTCTCTGCATATATAAAATAACCATCTCTTTGAAGCCCTCCGTGCTCTGGAATTTAGGAGCACTTTGTTAAAGAAAATGGTTTTTTTTTTTTTGTTTAGTTTCCATCAAAATTAGGGACTTCTATTGTAAAACGTATACCAAAACCACATTCCTATACAGACGAGAGAATGGAGGAAGGTATTTGAAAATATTCCTTATATGGCTGAGATAAGACTCCCAGTTGCCCTTCTTGCTTATGTTGTGACAAAATCAGACACGGATCTGCCAGATTCCTATTCTTTACCTCATAAACGACTAGCAGAACTATTTACACATGCTGACCAATCTGGACAAAATATCAGGCTTTACAAAATTTAGTATTACCTCTCTTCCACCTGGCCCCTGATCATTCTACCACGCTCAACCTGTGCCAAGATAAAGCCCCTCCTTTAGGTAGCCTCCTGAGAATTGATTGGCTCCAGGAGAAACATTTCCTGATCATCTGTCCCACTCTTTCATAGCTGGCTCTTTCCAGACTTGTTTATTCCTCTCTATAAAAGAACATTCCTTTCTACCCAAACTTTGAGTTCCCCTCCCCTCATTGCAATGATCCCCTTCTTCTTATTACACTAATTCTTTCAAACAAAGTCTGCTACCTAAGTTTCGATTTGTTTTAATTTGATAAAACATACATCAGATCACATTACACCATTGCTCAAAATTCTCCCATGGCTCCCATTCATGGGGATGAATGAATTAATAATAATAATAATGAATAATATAATGGAATATTAGTCATCACAAAGAATGACATCTTGCCATTTGCAATGACATGGATGGAACTAGAGTTTATTATGCTAAGCAAAACCAATCAGTCAGAGAAAGACAAATATCATATGATTTCACTCATATGTGGAATTTAAGAAACAAGTCAGATGAACATAGGGAATGAGGGGTAAAAGAGAGGAAGGGAAACCATAAAAGACCCTTAATTATAGAGGACAAACCAAGGGTTGCCGGAGAGAGGTGAGTGGAGGATGAACTAAATGGATGATGGGTATCAAGGAGGGCACTTGCAATGAAGACTGGATTCAGCATAATCACTAAATTCTACTCCAAAAACCAATATTAGACTATATATTAACTAACTAGAATTTAAATAAAACTTGAAACAATAAAGAAAAAAGGAAAACATTATGGTTTCCAGGATTGAAGGCCATCGTGGGGATGGCTTTTTTTAAGCCCAAGGATCCCCCACATTAACACGCAATCCACCGAAAAGAAGTAAAGTTGAGCCCACTGCATTTGACACACAGTTAAAGAGGCCAGGTCATCCAACCAAGACCCTATTTGAGCTCTTGATACTTTTCTTCCACCATCACAAACAAATGTACTCAGGGAAACAAAACAATTCATAAATGCCAACTAAACTAAACTAAACTAAACTAAACTAAACAAACAGAAGTCAAGGAGCATTCACCTGAACCTGTGATCTTTGAACCAGTCTATACATCCCTAACCCCATGCTTCCCAAATTTCCAACAGACATATAGACACAAGTAGTATCAGATTCTCAAATTCCTCAAACACTCTTTCATAAAATGGCTCTGCCTTAGAATAGCTTATAGTCTAGATATTGGGTTAGTTTTCTTTTCCTCTTCAGCTTCACCCCACCAACAAAAAATTATCACAAATCTTATTGCAGTGCTTTGTCCTGGGACTTAAGGTCCCCTAGGGTGTCAAGTAGTCATTGTAATAATTGACACTAGTGAGAATTCCTAATCAAGGATCCATAAACTCTATCTTTAGCCCAAGACTTTGGAGACAATTTGTAGAAAATGCATAAGATAAAAAATATCAAAAATTATTTTATTGGGTTAAAGAAGGTGGCTTTAGGTGAAAGAATAGCAGATAAAATCAAAACTTATTTAATGAGCTCATTAAATTCTTTCAAATACACTTTTATAAAATTGAGAAAGGGGCTGAATCTAAGGACCAGATAACACATATTCTTGCAAACCAAATGGTTTCAAATTCTTTGCTTCCCAAAAATTGAAAGTAGGAGACTTATGGTTCTACCAAGATAGAGCACTTCTATTTCTTCCAGGTTCTCTTACTGAAAAATAAAAAAACTCTGGAAATCATACATCAAACAAGCATAGGAAGCCCCTGGAAGGTGAAAAGTAGATGGACTGCTTAAGGTCCTCGGAACCTCAGCTGACACCTGTGAGTCCCTGGGGTTTCCTCATTGCTTCCTGTATGTGTTAGGGCACCGCAGAAGCTTCCAGCCTAGCCCTACCACCAGGCCCAGACCAAAAAAGCTCCAAGGAAAACCTATTCCTATTTCCCCCTGTCAGAGGAATAGGACAAGGGTAGACTTACAGCAAAACATTTCTAGCAATACTCCCCTTACCCCATTAATGGAAAACCCCACCACCACAATCATGCTTTCAGTTGGGCAATGCAGGGAGTTGATTTTCCACCCACATCTCTGACTCCTTACCCCACCTCTCCCACAGATTGGGAGAGGCAGAGCACAAAGCTGATCTTCCATCTTCTCTCTGACAGAAACAGGCAGTGCTCAGAGTTTCATCCCAGGGTATATCAGTGGCATCCATCAGCAGAAGAAACAAAACTTGCTAAGATGGCACAAGTAAGGCTGCTAGTCACCAATATGCTTCACCATGTCCCCAGTGTCAGCAGGTCTGGTGGAGCCTCCAACTCTACCTGGTGTTCATGAGACTGAGCAAGGTGCTACAAGCTGGTGCTAGTATGCACTCCCTGTCCTGCCACCCTGATGTCAGTGAGGGCCATGAGGGCAATGGGCCTCCATATCCCCCTGGCATTACCTAGGTGGAGGAAGCAGGAGATGAGACTGAGTGGCACCGTGCTTCTATCTTCCCTCTCACCTGATGTCAACAGACCCCAGCCCTTCCTGTTCATCCCATAGCAACAAAGCAACAAGAGTTTCCTGTTTGCTTATACTTACCTGTCACTTCGAGGATCAGTTGATCTTGAGCCATTCCCAGGAAACAATGAGATGGTACAGGTCAGAGAGAGGACCTAAATTTCCAAGCCACCCTTCTGCAACAAGGCAGCATGAGTCAGTGAGCTGAACATACATGCCCATCCAGATATTATGCTACACTTTAAAGTGGGACCACATTGTGAAAAAAAGGATTGAGTAGAATCTAGCCTCATAATATAATGTCAAAAACCCCCTGGAAACAATGGAAAAATCACTCTTCAACCCAAGAACCAGGAAAATCAACACAAGAATGAGAAAAGATGGTCAACAGAGGCTAACATCAGTATGAATCAGATGTTGAAATTAACTGACAAGGATTTTAAAGCACCCATCACTAAAATGTTTCAACAAGCAATTAAAAATTCTCTGGAAACAAAGGTATTGAAGAAAAATCTAATCTAGCTGTCGGCTGAGAAATTATTAAAATTAATTTTTTATGTTAGATCATTATATGATTTTTGGCATGTAGATCATTATATGATTTTTGGATGGAGTTCAAATAATTAAGTTACACTTCTATAATAAAATTTCTTCCATTCCCATCTATTTGTTTATGTGAACAGATTTTCTCAGAGCTTACACATTTGGGAAAAAGGACTAGAATTGTTGCAAAACCATTTCTCATTTATGCATTGAAAATTGTTTTGATCAGTTGTATACTAATATACTTTGTAATGAAAATTCAAACCAAAATAACATAGAGGCATAGAGATTATTTCAATGTTCAACATACTGTTATAAAAAAGTATGATAGAGTTAAAAGATAAATTAATTTCAAATTTACTAATATTATATATTACTTTGACATCAAGTTTAAAAAATATGAAGAAAAGGATAACTTTTCAAAAATTTTAGAAGAACATGGGCATAAATTTCATGAGCACTGGCCCTTACTTTATGAAAGAAAAGGGAAGGCTTAGAAACTGTTACACACAGGAAACATGGGCATGATGGGTACATCTTGTGTCCACCTACCTCATGGAGGGAAGGAAATAAGGAAGAAAGAAATACACAGGAAGGGAGCAAGGAAGGAAAATAATTTCAAATCATGTATATAATGTGAAACAGGTGCCAAGCGTTATTCTAGGATATCATAAAATCAGTCATCAGCATAAGCCTATTAGATAGGTTCCATTACAATCATCATTTCAAACATTAGAAAACTGGGGCATAGTGTTAATTTGTATGACTTTAGTAGTGGAGATAGTTTCAAACTTAGGATATTTGCTTCTAAAAATCTGTGCTCTGAATCAGTGTTGTATGCACGGGGATTCAGAGCAAGAAAACAACAGAGATTACATACTAGTGGGGAATACATAATAAGCAGATAAATGTCGTATATGATGGTAGGTAATGATAAGTGCTAGAAAGAAAAATAAAGTAGAAGATTGTGTTACAGAATGAGGAGCTGGAAGAAAGTGATATTTCTGATGATGGATCAGAAAAAAGCATTTTTTAGTTTTAAACCAGAAGGAAGTGATTCCTCAAGGAAGCCTTGTGAAGATTCTATAGAGAAAACTATTTTTAAATGTTTGTAATCCTTTCAAAAACTTTAAAACACAGTGCAGGAAAAATAAATTATATCACAGGTATTCCATTTTGGGCTTCTGTTCTGGGAATCTTACTTTCATTTCAAGCCTTTAATCAAGCTATTGCTTTTGAAGCAATCCAATGATCTCCCAAACATTTGGTGGACGCAATAGTCTTCATCTTATTATGTTTACATATCAACAATGTAGACTATACATTTTAATATACCTCATTTAATTGGAAAAGAAGCAGAGAGGAGAGAAACAGCTTTGATAATCATTTAGAAACGTAACCCTAAGAAGTCAACCCTAAATTCAGAGTTACCATTTTTCTATTAATCATTTTAATCATTTTACAATGAAATTCTGAAAATAGACCGCACAATATATCTGATGGATGAAATAAGTGTATTAGTAGTCATAATTTTGTGCCTACGTGTTGTTTGTTTTCTTTGGATGCTTCGTTTTTCATGAGTTTCTATAATATTAAACTATTTTTAAAAGACTAATTTGTAATTTTTGTATGTTTGGAGGTTAGTAAGTTTTGAATTCCTGGACTGTTGAAAATACAGTCATCAATATTATTCATAAAAAAAACAGAAAAATGAGTCAAAAACATTTATATAGTATTTTTTTCAGTGAATACATGGTATAATTAAAAAAATGACTCTATACAGTTAGAGAAAGATAAATATCACATGACTTCACACGTAAGAGGACTTTAAGATACAAAACAGATGAACGTAAGGAAACGGAAATAAAAATAATATAAAAACATGGAGGGGGATGAAACATAAGAGACTCTTAAATATGGGGAACAAACTGAGGGTTACTGGAGTGGTTGCGAGGGGTGGTGATGAGCTAAATGGGTAAAGGGCATTAAGGAATCTGCTCCTGAAATCACTGTTGCACTATATGGTACTTTGAATGTAAATTAAAAAAATAATAAATCAAAACCTAATAAAATAAAATAAAATAAAATAAATGACTATATGCAATTCATTCTTGTTCATTGTTACTGAAACATAAATGATAATACAGCTTAATCTATAATTGACTTTATCTATGTTTTACTATAAAGGCTTGAAGGAGTGGGATACGAAATACTAAAATTGAGGGCTTCCAAAACAATGAAGAAATCACAGTTGCAGAATTATTTTTGTTTATTTGTTTTATATTTTTGGCTATCTTTATTTTCCCATTTCATTTAAAAACATTAAAAACAACAATAAGAGTATTAGTAGCTAACATCAGTCTAAGAACTCATCACTTGTTAATTTATTTAATCCCTACATATGCTTTATTTTACACACATAGGTTGGACGGGAATGAATAAAAAGTGAATAGTTTCTACCCACATAAGGAGGGTTGTATATGCTAGACATCTTGCTTAAAGACATCTTTATCTTAAAGAGGTCATTGTTTTCAAAGATCTGAGCTCCTTGAGGGCAATAAATCAAGCTTTCTCAAAGGAGGGACAGAAGCACACTTTTAGCATAAAAGAATGTGAACACTTTGAGGGGGACATCCCTGGAGACTGAGAAGGACAGAGGCATCAGTTTCCCAGGTGACCAAACCTGGGAACCCTTTGAAGATTTGCAACAGAAGTGGAAAGCTTGTCCTTACAGTTTCACATGGCTGAGCGCGTTTGTCCTTGTGAGTAATTTTAGAATTATTTTGGTAGGAGTAGTCAGTCGATATTTCTTTTCAGTGAGTTTTGGAATTTTCAAAAAACTATTCTTTAGATGTTACTTCTTTTAATTGAGTCTCCTTATTTTTAAATGTGTCTTTTAAACATTTGTCCTAGGGCCGATTTTAGTGTCTTGACCTCATGATGTGAGATAATTCTCGATTTGTTTTTCGTTGTTCTATTGATTCACATTTTGATGCGATCTTCATTTAGAATGCGCTGTGTTGAAGGATTTTGATTTTTCCTTTTTTAAAATGAGTTTTGAAGTCATCAAAGTTACAGTTTATTTGGGGTCTTAGATTTGTGCTTTAAAGAACATCCTCAGAGTTACAAAGCTAATGCTGACTCAGCTCTTTAGTTTGTAAAGGCATGTAATTTCTTGCAAAGTTTGGAAAGACATGTCAGGAGAGATGCTGGATTATCTCCAGTCTTCAATTTGCTTGTTTAAAAAGATCTTGATTTTTACTTCCTTAAGGACACTTTCGGACTTTATTCAAATTCATGCTGATAAACATTATCAGAGAAGGGTAATTGCTATGAAAAAAGGCATAACACGTATCCGCATTGACAGCTCAGTAATGGATATATGATAGCAAAATAGCCTAACAATTTCAGTGACTGGGATTTATTTCCAAATGCATCAGTCTTAAAATTTATTTTGTTTGTGTTGCGAATAAAAAACAAATCCACAGAGCAAGTTCAGAGTTATCTTGAGATATAATTATACAAAAATGAGAAATTTGGACATAATGTTGAGTAACTGACTAAAGTCACATGGTTAAGCACACCAAATACTATCTCAGACCCTCATCTTCTCATGCTCTTTACAGAATGATTCATTTGCCTCCTTACCAATACTTCATCATAATTATGAAAGTATGATTGAGAACATTTGCTTCAACGTAGAGATGACAAAATAAAAATGTTGCAATACTGATCCCTGAATTTGTCTTATAGTTTTCACATGTAAGCCACTATCGTCCAAGGATTACAAAACAAGATAAAACCCGAAGTCTCGATTTCTATCTTCCAAGCGTGTTTTGACAATTATTGAAAAATACATTAAAATATCATAAAAAGTGAAGTTGGTTTTACATGCAGTAGTTTGACTAAATTACCCTCCCAAGATGCCAACATCCTAATCCTTGGACCCTATGACTGTGTTCATTTATTTGGCAAAAGGGACTTTGTAGATGTGAATGTGTTAAGGATTTTGAGATGGAAAGATTATACTGGATGATCTAAGTGGGCCCAGTGATGTAATCACAGGGTCCTTTTAGTACTCTTCCTCTTACAGAAGAGGCAAAGATGATGTAATGATTGGAGCAGAGGTTGGACTGATGCGTTTTTCATATGAACAAAGGGGTCACAAGACAAGGAATATAGGTAGCCAATAGAAAGCAAGGAAACAAATTCTTTTATCAAAGCCTCTACTTGGAAACAGCCATGACAAATCCCTGACATTAGCCTAGGGAAAATGATTTCAGACCTCCTCACTCTATGACAGTAAAAGAATACGTTTATATTGTTTTAAGCTACTTAGTTTGTTGTAATTTGTTACAGCAACAAAACGAAACTGACACGGCATATTATAACAATTTCAAAAGTAAAATATCATTTGACAGTGGCGAAGGGAGAGGTTGGTTCATTTGTGAAGGTCCTAAGAATACAAATTAGAGGATACAGAGAAGTTTGGCTTCATGGGAAATACATCATGTGCCCTTATCTTTGAATTCTGAAACCTAAGTAAAATGATAGTAAAGGAATAAGAAAAAGGATTAGTATAAAACCAAAAGGACAAAATGAATAAGGGAGCAGATGGCAGATGAGAAGTATAAATAATGCGGAAAATGAAAAGCCAAAGACGGGCGATACTGGATTTAGCAACCTGGGAAAGTTAAAATGAAAGATAGGGGTGTCCATTCCCAGCCAGAGATGAGTACCAGTGTCTGGGAGTGACTTCCCATCTTAAAGAACAAGGAAACCCAACAAAATGTAGGAAAGAACTATCTTCAGATATTATGCAACAGGCAGCACAGGATGGCAAAAGTTCTGTCTTGGAGAAGATGCTGTTTTCAGGTCATAACACATTATAAAGCTGATAGAAGTACCTCTGTAGTTCCCCCGCCAGTACTTTGGTCTATAACGTCTCCTCCATTAGACAGTAAAACTCTGAGGGATTTTTTGTTGTTTATCTTTGTACGCCTAAGAGGATATCTATATAACATAATTACTAAATGCATTTTCCCCAATTTTTAACTTGTGGTTGAATATACGTAACAGAAAATTTACCAACATAATCATTTTTAAGTGTATGGTCCAGTGGCATTAAATACAATCATAACGTTGTGTGATCATCTCTGCCATCCATCTCCAGAACGTTTTATATCTTGTAAAAATGAAACTGTATTTGTTAAACAGTAACTCTTTCTTTACCACTTTCTCACAGCTCCTTGCAACCACAATTCTGTTTTCTATCTATATGATTTTGACTATGTACTTTATATAAGTAGAGTAATACAATATTTACCTTTTTGTGACTGCCTTATTCACTTAGCATAATATCCTCAAGGTTCAGTCTTGTGGTAGTATATATCAGAATTTCCTTCCTTTTTTTAAAAAAAATATTTATTTGAGAGAAAGAAAGAAAGAAAGAAAGAAAAGAAGGAAAGAAAGAAAGAGAGAGAGAGAGACAAAGAGCATGAGTTGGGGAGGAGCAGAGAGAGAGAGAGAAAATCCCAAGCAGGCTCCACACTGTCAGTGCCGAGCCCAATGTGGGGCTCGATCTGACCAACCGTGAGATCATAAATTGAGCAGAAATCAAGAGTCAGACACTCATTTGGCGAGCCACCCAGGCGCCCCAGAATTCCCTTCCTTTCTAAGACTGAATCATATTTCATTGTCTGTATGTAACACATTTTACTTATTCAATCATCGGTTCTTGTAATGCTTTCACATTTTAGCAATTGTAAATAATGCTACTATTGCTGCTATGAACCCAGGTATAGCTCTTTCTGATTCTGTTTTCAATTCTTTTGAGTATATACCCAGAAGTAGAATTGCCGGATAAGATGGTAATTTTATTTTTTAATTTTGGAGGAGCTGCCAGACTGGTTTCCACAGTAGCTGTACCACTTTACGTTCCCACCAACAGTATATAAGGGTTCTCACCAACCCTTGATATTTTCTGTTTTTTGATAATGTTAAAATAAGAAAATAAATGGAAGCCAATCTTGAAAATATCCTGAGCAGAGAAAACTAGTTTGGTCATACAAAAAAAGCTTAATTTATCTTATTTTGCAAGGTTAACTTGACCTGGGTCATTTCCTGCTTATGCCTCTGAAAATCATAAGCAAAACTTAAGCTGTTTTCCAAAATTGATATGAGGCAACCATTAACTATTTCCCTATCATTTAAGAAAACCCTAATATTATAACCAATCACTGTTAAGAATAAGTAGTCACAGCTCTTTCACTGCATAAGCTGCTTTATAGCAATATATCCTTGAGCCTCATTCCATGTTTTGTTTGAATGCTCCCAGTAAGAAAAGTGTCTTTTTGGTGTGTGCATAACAAATGTTTAACAATTACTACTTTAGTAATTTATTGGTTTTACTTCTGTTATTTACGAACTTTGGAAAATGGTAACCATCCTATTGATGTGAGGTAGCATTTTATTATAGTTTTGATTTGCATTTCCATAATGATTAGCATTATTGAGCATCTTTTAATGAGCTTAGCCATGTTTATATTTTCTTTGGAGAAATGTCTATTCATGCCCTTTGCCCATTCTTGAATAGGATTTTGGGGGTTTTTGTTGTTTTTGTTTTTTGTGTTTTTTTTTTATTTTGTTTTTGTTTTTGTTTGCATTGAGCTAGTCAATATGCTTTTAACAAATAAATAAAGACAGGAAAGAATCCCTAAAAATTTGAAAGTGTGCTAGGAAGACTGGTTAAAATTTAAACATTTTCCTTTGATATTTGGTTTGTAGTTTTAAATGCTGAATCAAAGGTTTCCCTGGAAGAAAAGGGGACATTTGGGGACAAGACACAATAGCATTCTAGAGGAATAGTAAGTTTTAATGAAACTTCCAAATTTCCTAGTCTAGCTAGAATCAGGGCAAGAAACCTCTAGATATCTACTTATCTTAAAAGCTCTGTATTTTTAGTACAACTAATAGTTTACAGTTTGGCTATGAGTAATCCAACTGGATGTGTCTGTTTTACGGGTAAGGAAACTATATATTTTTTTATTTACATTATCCATTTCATTGACTATATTATATTTACGTAATATAAATGATTTCATATGTAAATAGGACTAAGTAACCCCTTCTATTAGCCTTGCATATAATTTGCATTGACAATTATCTTTTTATGACTAAAAATACATACTTTTGCATGAATTGAATAAATGGAAAAAAAGGAAAGGCTTCTTTTTAGAGAGGGTTTACAGCTAAAAGTTAAAGAATGTGGCTTATCTTCCTCCTTATTTTGTGTATTAAGATAAAGTACCCCCTTTCAGTTGGATAAACCGTTAAGATTATTTTCTATTTTTTTACTTAAATTTAATTAAATCTGAATTAGTCCTCATTTGTCTAGGTAACTGAATATTATAGTCATGTGAGAAGGTGTCTGTTTATTGTAGGATAGAGGTGTGAGGAAGGAGGGAGGGAAAGGAGTACTCGGGCACATTTTGTGGATCTGTCAATTATAATTTCCATTAGGATGCTCTTTTTGCTCTATTATTAGAAGCATGGTGATAGCATGTTTTTACTCTCTCCCCCAAACTAGGCTACCAGACCTTGACTACCATTTCTAAAGAAGTGTTATTTAACAGATTAATTATGACCATCAGGGATGCCTAGGTGGCTCAGTCAGTTAAGCGTCCGACTTTGGCTCAAGTCATGATCTCGGTTCATGAATTCGAGACCCACGTCGGGCTCTGTGCTGACAGCTCAGAGCCTGGAGCCTGCTTCAGATTCTGTGTCTCCTTATCTCTCTGCCCCTTCCCCATTCACACTCTCTTCCTTTCTCTTTCAAAAATAAATGAACATTAAAAAAAATCTTATAAAAACTTATGGCCATCAGCGCAATCACCATCTTCAGTGCCCGAGCTATCTCTAGGGACCTACATATAAATTAGATACCAATATCCATTCTCTTTCATCCCTTCCAATAACAGGCATATTCCTTACCCATGGAACATAGTCATCCTTTTGTTACTCTTATGCATTGTGTAATATATATTATGTATTAGTTCTCCAGAGTAAGAGAACCAATAGGAGATGATAGATAATGGATGAGAGAGAAAGAGAATAGGTAGATAGTGTAAGGAATTGGCTTAAAACTTATAGAGGTTGGTAAGTTCAAAATCTGCAGAGTGTGCTGGTGGTAAGGGATACCCACTGAGAGCCAGTGTTCCAGGTCAAAGGCTACCAGGCATGAACAGCTAGTGCTGCAGATGAAATTAGAAGGCTGGAGAACTCTCTCTTATTCAGATAAGAGTTGGTGTTTATATTTTTTTCAGACCTTCAATTGGTTGGACGAAGTCCAACCATATTATGGAGAGCATTCTACCTTACTGATTAAAATGTAAATTTAATCTAAGAGTAAGGTCTTCCAATTCAAATGTTAACCACATCTAAAAACACCCTAGCAGAAAAACCCAGAAGAATGTTTGACTGAACACCCCTGGCCCAGTCATGTTGACACATAAAATTAACTGTCACATCTTATAAACACAAAAACTACTTCCTCACCCGAGAACTATTTGTAGGTTTCTTGATGACCCAATTTTTGAGCAGTAAAACCCACAAAGTATTGTCTACTCTCCTGTGACAAGGAATCTTAGGGCTCAAAACTTGAAGTCCTGGCTATCTTTTCCTGAAGAGACAAAAGAAGAGAAAAATAATGGTTGTGAATACAAAGGGCACAAAAGATAATCATAATCCTAATATTCATAATAATAATTTCCTTTCTTTTTTTATTCTTTACTAAATGGGCATTCATTCATCTGCAAGTTAGTTGAATTAACTTTATACAAATTGAATTACACTTGATATAATTTTTGCATCTTGCTTTTTTTCATTCAATGTTGTTTGTAAAATCACCTATTCTTATTTTGTTTAACTATAATGCATTTGTATTTGTAGTATTTTTAATTTTCCATTATATGAATGTACTACAGTTCATTATCCCTTTCACAGTTGATGGACACTTGGCTGGTGTCTGGTTTTGAGTATTGAGAACAACATTGCTATGAACATTCTTTTATATCTATCCCAGCATTCTTATGCACACACATCTTTATCGTATATATCTAAGATTGAAATTGATGGGGCTACGGTATCTGTATATCCAACTTTACTACATAATGACAAACTATTTATTAAAATAGTGTACCAATTTACATTCTCACCAGCTCTGAGCGTTCCGATTGCAATGTTGCTTGCCAACAGTATTTCTATTAACGTTTTAATTTTGTCTATTTTGTAGTATATCATCAAGGCTTTAATTCTCTCTCTTATTCCCCATGTGGATGACCATGAAGACTTTCTCTCTTATGGCATGTCCATGCAAGTCTTTTGACCATTCTCCTTTTTTCTTTTTCCAGTTTTATTGAGATATGATTGACATTGGCCGTTCTTTTACTAGTTTATTTTGTTATTGAGTTTTAGGAATTCTGTGCATGTTTTAGATTTAGTCCTTTGTTTTTTTTTCTCTCTCTCTTTTAACAGCTTTGTCTTTGTTTTCTTGTGCTTCACTACTCCTATCTAAAGTTTGATTTTATTTATTTCAGTAAACCGTTAGGTATCTTTAAATAGAATCTCACATATGTGTTAGAATCAGATTTTCTCTCTCAAATATCTTTTTTCCTTATAATTTCTCTCCTTGCCTGTTGGAACTGTTTTAAGATTGTGTTAGTGAATTTCTGCTACCAGAAATGATGACAGACCGTTTACATCTGCTGTATACACCTCCTGCTCCTCCTGGATCTCACTAATGATATTTTTGGTGAATGCTGGTATGGTCACTGCCCTAAAAACTTATTTGTAGAAAATCTTTGGGACTAAGATAAAGAACCTTTGTCGAGAGAAGATTTGAGTTTGATTCTTCTGTGTGACTGTGCACAAAATCAATTGAGAGCCACCTCAACCCAAGTATGGCTTTAAGACACCTGGATTATCCAGGCTATAGATATCTGTTGGATGGCTGGTGGGCCAGATGTCATCACAACTGCTCAGGGACTTTGTTTTCTATCTTTACTCTAGTTTTTCTGGTTCACTTAATGCCCATGAAAACCAGCAGGCAAAGCAGCATTGACAAAAAATTCTTCCTGTTGCAGCCAAAGTGCATGGTGGCAGGTGTACATCAGCTTCAGACTTACCCTAAGTGAACCTAGCTTCATGGCACATCCTAGCTTCAGCATTCTCGAATCACACGCCCACAATTCCTGTTAAACATCTCTTCCGTATTAACACTGGGCCTTGATTTTTATCTTTTCAGTTAGTGAAACACACACACACTTGCCCTTTACCAGTGAACACTGTCAGGGCAAAGGTGACGGAGGTGCCTGATATTTTACTAACGTTGATGGATTTAGGCCAGCCCCAGCCCAGGCCCGGAAATTCCCTAATAGCTTGTCAGCTCTTCAACACGATTAATTTGATATTTAAAGAAAAATATTTTTCTCAGCATTTTTAGTTGTTTTTGGCGAAGAGTTAGATTAATCGACTCAGCCTACTATAATAATTCTGTCATTTGTTTTTATATTAAGTTTGCCTACAAAAATAGAAAATTGAATAGATCTTTATACACAAGGTTGCGATTCAAATGAATAGAGAATATCTATTTATATATCTTTTTTTTTACTTATTTTTCCCCAGCTCTTGCCATTTCATTTATATTTGTAATATAGTATTTTTGTTGTTGTTAACTCTGTTACTTATGTTGTGCCTTTATTCTCGTGACTTATTCATGTCATAGCTGGAGACCTGTATCCTCCAGTATTTTTTTTCTTTGTGCCAGCAAATACTACTTGCAAATAAATACTAGAGCCACACCTCATCTGTCTGGTTTTATTGGAAGTCTACCTTATGTAGAGCCCTTTTGCTGAAATCTCAGTTTCACTCAGCCTGTCCCTCTTACCCACCTCCTTAGCAAGCCAGTGCTCATGCCAGCTTATGGAAAAGATTCTTGCCTCTAAATTGTGTTCTCTGGAAATGATGTGTTACTTAGGAACAAAACAGTCTTTGGCCATCAATGACACAGAGCGACTAGGCTGACTTGGCTTTTGGTGAGAAATGAGGAGTATTTTCCAGTTTGGATGCCAAATGATATTTTTGCAACCCTATTGCCCAGAAAGCACTTATTTTATTGTCATTACTTAAGCAATACCTTCACCTGTTCTCCTATACCTAACACAAGCTTTTCTTCCCTGCTACCATGCCATGTCATCAGTTGGACTCCATACGCCATTACTGGAATCATAATAGCATTCGTAGTATACTCTTACTGTACTTACTAGAGAATAATTCAGTGTTTGGTTTTATTTTTTTAAGGTTATCTGGAGTTTTCATCTGAAAGTTTAAAGAACATTAAGAAAAAGTTTGTTCTTATAGAGTTGACTGTGACATGTTTTCAAATATAATTAATGTACATATTCATTTGGTGTAAAAAGCTGATGTTCTCAATTCATGCACACGCTGCTAACATCCACAGATACCCTTGAGTATCGACACCCTCCTAGTATATTTATGTTTACTGAATGAAATAGATGTTCTGCAGAGTCTTTCGCTAGTCACTTTGATCTACCGGTATATTTCCCATTATAAGAAATAATCTCCTTATCGATCTCTTTGGTTTTGCTGTTTTATTGCTTGAGGAAGGAATCATTCTAAAATTGAACCAGAGCTATATAAATTGTCTCTCTTTATCATATTCCACTTCTGATAGGCTAATACTTTCTTCATTACTCTTCCCTTTAACAATAATTATTAAAAATAATACACACACACATACACACACACACACACACACACACACATCCTCTGTTCAACCTTTGATGTCTTTATGACAGTGAAATGACTCCAAGAGAGAAGCACATCACTTAGCAGTATTCCAAAGTGGCATAGTGCTCTCCAGAAAACTCTGCTTGATGAAGGCATGACAGCTTTTCTGCCCCATAATGTCTGTTGACTATAAAAGAGACACAATATATCTGGAGAAGGGCAGTATAAAATAATTGGCTCCGGGCCAACCTAAGCTGCTTCATGCCATCAACCTCTTCACATTTGGATCCAAATTAAAATCTAATTTAGAGGGAGCTTAAATTAAAAAAGCACACTTAATTCCTTCAATTTGCAGAACTATTCCATTCCATTAGGCAACTAATTTCTACCTGTCAGATTTGGAATGAGAGTGGTCTCTCTCAGGAGGAAACTTTTCACTTGTAGTAATTAGGTATGGGGAGTCCGTGATGATGCCTGCGCTTTGATAGCTGCATGTGTTTAACTCCCCAAGCTTAGGGACCCTTGGGTAAACTCAATTGAAGTGTCAGCTTCAATACTTCCCTGATAGGAAAGCTGAAATGAGGTTACATATTTCATAATTAAATAACACAACTACTTTAATTTTTATTAGGGAATCATGAAAGGTTACCTTATATAAAATCCAAGAGCATGAATTCCTTTGTTGATCTATGAGTCTAATAAGCTCCTAAAGAAAATCTGAAAGGGTCTTGATTACAATTAGATAAGGGCCGGGAGAACGAATGTGTTCAACAATATCAAAGTAATGACTGAACTTAGCAAGTGAGATGAACTGTAAGTGCTACGTCAAGCTCCTTTCTTTGATACTATTATTCCTTTGTGCAAGGTGGCATGTTAGAGTGTGGAAGCCCGAGGCTGGTAGACAAAAGACTTGAGCCCCAAGACTTGCCACTCACTAGCTGTGAAACACTGGCCAGAACCCTTGACCTCACTTAGCTTCATTAGTTTGTCATCTACAAAGTGATTTTTTTCTCAAATTCATCAGGGACTTAACGTTTAATAAATGTATGTGGTTGAATGCTTCTTCCCAAAGGCATTTATTGTATTCAGTGAAGAATATAAAAGTTCTTGCTACTTTAAATCTACATTTTACCATAAGCTATTTTTATCCAAACTGAATCAATGTAGAAAACTGTTCTGTTTTGATTCAATCTTCATTATAAAGCATTTCTTTTCTTTCTTTCTTCCTCTTTTCCCCCTTTTCTGCTTCTTTCCATCATTTCTTCTTTCTCTCTTTCTCTCTTTCTTTCTTCTTTTTTTCTCTCTCGTTCCTTATTTTGATACAGGTGCATGTAAGATATGGGAATTGTCAAGAAGAAATAAGAAAACGACCCTCAGTGAAATATTACAGGGAGTTTAAATATTCACATTTTCAGTTAACAGAAAATATTATTTCAAAAAGAAAGTATGTTCAGTGATGTTTAAATTCAAACTGGTTACTGTTTTAGATTAAATATGTCTTAAAATACATGTGGGTGTGTGGATGTGGGTACTTTACCTTAAAGAATTTATAAATATTAGGACCAGCACCCATAAAATATTTGGGGGCAGAAGGTAAAATTGTAAATTTAATGGACAGGGACATTTTTATATGCAACCTAAATGTGCTAATAATTTCAAAATGTAAGTTTAAAATATTTGAAAATATAGGGACGCTGGGGGGGCTCAGTCAGTTAAGCATACAACTTTGGCTGTGCTGATCTCATGGTTCGTGAGTTCAGGTCCCGTGTTGGGCTCTGTGCTGACAGCTCAGAGCCTGGAGCCTGCTTCAGATTCTGTGTCTCCCTCCCTCTCTCCCCCTCCCCCACTTGCACTCTGGCTCTCTCTAAAATAAATAAATAAATGAAATAATAAAATAAAATAAAATAAAATAAAATAAAATAAAATAAAATATCTGATATGTATATCAGAGTAAAATGGATAAAATTTTGCAAGCGTTAAAGTATTAAAAAGTTTTCACATGTCAACTGTGGTAGATTTTGTTTTCAGCAGCTTCAAGTCTTAACTGATTATCTGAAAGAAGATGAAAAATGACCAACAATGTTCATGCAGAGCTCTTTCATTTCCAAATTACTTTCACATAATTAATTCAGAAGTAAAAATCTATATTAAAAATATAAACAACCTGGAAGATCAACGATAACCTCTGAATAGAGGTAGGAAGTAAGACTTCTCTTTGGGCTTTTTTATAGCATTAAATGTATTTATTTTATATCTCCCAAGAAGATATAAAAAATGGCTGATAAGAAATGAAAAGATGCTCAACATCACTAATCAGTAGGGAAATGCAAATCAAAACTACAGTGAGATACCACCTCCATACATAGGATGGCTACTATCAAAAATCACAAAACAGTAAGTTTTGGTAGACTGGAAAATTGGACACAGTTGGGGGGAACATACCAAAAAAAAAAAGAATTGAAAGCAAGATCTGGAAGATGTATTTGTGTACCCACGTTCATAGCAGCATTATTCACAATAGCTAAAACATGGAAGCAACCTAAGTATCCATTGATGGATGACTGAATAGGTAAAATGTGGTAAACACATAAAATTGAATACTATTTGGTCTTCAAAAGGAAAGAAATACCTATATATGCTATAACAAAAATGAATCTTGAGGACATTACGCTAAGTAAAATGAGACAGTCACACAAGAAAAAAACCAAATGATGCCACTTATATTAAGTACTTGGAGTAGTCAAAATCATTGAGTTAAGTAGTAGAATAATGGCTGCCAACGTCTAGGGGAGGGAAGAACAAAGGAGTTATTTTTTCAAGGGTATAGTTTCAGTTTTACAAGATAAAGAGAGTTCTAGAGATAGAGGGGGTAATGGTTGCACATTATTAATACGTTTAATACCACTGAATGTACACTTAGAAATGGTTAAGATGGTAAAAAATGTTTGGCACAGAAATGATATAGTATTATACATAGATTTTTCAAACTAATCCGTAACAAAAAGAATGGATCCATATGTGGATATCCATTCTATCCCAGGAAAACTACACTCTCCTTTAAAATCCCAAAAGAGTAGGGGCGCCTGGGTGGCGCAGTCGGTTAAGCGTCCGACTTCAGCCAGGTCACGATCTCGCGGTCCGTGAGTTCGAGCCCCGCGTCGGGCTCTGGGCTGATGGCTCAGAGCCTGGAGCCTGTTTCCGATTCTGTGTCTCCCTCTCTCTCTGCCCCTCCCCCGTTCATGCTCTGTCTCTCTCTGTCCCCAAAAAAATAAATAAACGTTAAAAAAAAAAGAGTCTATATAAAATGTTTATTATGTAGAAGAAGGAATTCCAGTTTATGTAATAGATATTTTTCTAGCAATCAGAATGAACACAGGTGAAAGAGAGGGAGAGAGGGAAGGAGAGTCGGAGGGAAGGAGGGATTTTCATAGTAGGGCAAGTACCAAAAGCAACAGATTCATACAGTTAGTAGTTATTGCATCTTTTGAGAAAGCAGCCTATGAACTTAAAAATCATAAAATATTCACAATAGTTGACATTGTATTTTCATGTCTCAAAATCTATTTTGAGGGAAAACATCCTAAACATGTACAAAATTTTCAGCACAACTAATATCCACTAAAGTGAAATTTATCTCACCAAATAACCGTATGTTATCTAACATAACAGCATGATTTTTAAAATTACAAGATATTGTTAATTGAATTTTTAATATCACTAGAAGCTGATTAATAAATAAAATATTTTTAAAAAGCAAAAAAGGTATAACAAGAGCTAGCATACTCACTAAAATTCTGAAGGTAGATATATCAAAATGCTCAGTGATTTTCCCAGGGTGTGGAATCATGGACTTTTGGCCTTTATACATTGGTATGTTTTCCAAAGTATCAATGAAAGAATTTCAAATTTTTTAAGCTGAAGCAATACACGCCCCAAACTAACATATTTATAAATGCGACTCAGTTACTTGACTTGTGTTACATTTATAAGCATAGGAATTTGAAGATACCAAATTTTGAATAAAATATGTGCACATATATGTACACTTGCCATGTATAATTATTTCCATTGATATTCAATATAGCATTTTTCTAACATTAAACAGATCATTTACTATGAGAAACTTTATTTAAAAATCTAAATTAAGACACAATTTTGTTATTGTTAAGACAGCAATGCAAACAGCTATGGATATTTTGAGATGATCCCAGCTTCCAACAGCCTTGAGGGGTTTTCTTGCATTCTGGCTTTGGTGATCATTCAGTGGAAAATTGATATGTTGCATAGATCAGAATAAGATCAAATAGGAAAAATAACAAAATACTCCAAATCATCAAAAACAAATCTGAAAATGTCTTTCAAAATAAAATATACAATTCTACCATACCCATGCACTAATAGTGTTTTAAATCACCTATACATAACATTTTTGACATTATCAAAAATAGTAAAATAGAAAAAGAAAACAGAACAGCAAAAAGCATTTGTTAACTAAAAAGTATAAGAAAATATAAAATTATTATCTTTAAAGTTTATTTTATTTATTTTGAGAGAGAAAGAGAGAGTGTGAACATGTGCATGAACAGGGAGGGAGGGGCAGAGAGAAAGGGAGAAAGAGAATCCCAAGCATCCTCTGCATTGTCAGTGATGGTCAGTGATACAGTGATGATGTCAGCCCTGATGCCGGGCTCAAACTCACGACCAGTGAGATCATGGCCAAAGCCAAAATTAAGAGTAGGACGTTCAACTGACTGAGCCACCCAGGTACCCCTATAAAATTATTTTTAATAGGAGAATTCACTAATATCTTGAAAATCAAATTACGTAAAGCAGATTCTCTTTCAGCACTGATTTCATCAATTTGAGAGACAATTATAATTAAACTGCTCTCTCTGTCTATTGAAAGACACATTTCCATAGAATGTCATACTCACTTTTTAATTGGCCTTAACAATAGTGAAATACCAAAGATTATATCAAATCTTTAAAAATAAGCATGAACAGCCAAACTCACAACCTTAGTTTAGTTTAATATGTGAATAATCAGTAACCTTAATGAAGAGAATGTGTAAATATATTCTAAGATCACAGCTACTCATTCTTTTGCATTTGTGAAAATTTTTCCCATATAAAATATTCACAAACATAGTGGCAATGTGGACAAAAGGGAAACTTTGTTACTAGGATGCATTTCTATTGTTCAATAAGAATGTACACACAAAAGAAAATAATCAGTAGTTCTATTTTGTTTTTTTTTAACCTAATAAATTCCTCAGATAAATTTTTCAATTATTCTTAATACAAATACATTTCTCGGGGCACCTGATCTTGAACTCAGGTATCTATTTCTTTCTCCTAAATTTTTTCAAATAGCCTAACTATGACTATACTTCAGTTTTACCATTTAAGTGTATCTACATATTTTAATCTGTATTTGTCAAATTGGAGGATGATGATTGAAGTCAAAACATATTTTAAAACAATTTAAATTAGTATTAAGATTTACTGCTAATACCTCCATAAGCCTATGTAAAAAAAAAAAAGCAGACTTAAAAAATATTTTAATAAGTATTGTTTTCCTAGGGCATTTTTGCCTCTTTACTGTTTTAAAATCCAGATCAATTTTCTGTAGGAGGGAAAATTGTCAGAATGACTTTATTAAAAATATGTTTCTATAGCATCCTATGGCTTATAAATTTGGGAAATTTTAAAAAGAAGAAAAGCTAAAATTTTAATTCTATATTGCATGTATTAAATTGTGGGTTTTTTGTAAATTTGTAATGATTGATCCCTGAATTCTGCAGTTTGTCTCCCTGACTGTTGAAGTTTCAAAATTATCATTTTGCTTCTCAGGGTCTCAGCTGATTCTTCCAGAACTAGCAAAACCCCATGGGGGAAAATACAACTCAAAGGCAAGGCCTCTTTCCCTAGATTTCTTTCTGTTTTAGGATCTTGCATTTGTAAAACGCTGTCGAGATTTTCTATGTGATCTCAGGAGAAGAGTTGGTCTACCTTTCGTTTCTATCATTTCCAGAAAGAGGAGCCAATGTAATATTTGCTAAAACTTCATTTTCTTATATTATATGTTTAATCAAAAACTAAGATAAGTTGCCTTTCTGCAAAATGAGTAGTGTTCAAACCGACTAACAATTTTTGAGTTCGCAGTTCTCTAAAACTATCTACTTGTCTTCAAAAGGTCAGCCAATGTACCCAGCAGAACTTGGTAAGTAGATTAAATTTTGAGCTGTAGCATAGCCTCTGTAATATTGAAAACAGTGAGCATACGGAGATTCTGTGCTAATAGGAACTCTAACTAGTCACAGCTAAGTTTTAGAGGCTGATGCTTGATTTTACTCTCAGATCATTAAAGAAAGTTCACTGGAGAGTGTCTCTTAGCCTTCAAAGATGAAAAACTGACTCCATTCTTAAAGGAGTCATTTTCTTTCCCAAATAATTTTATATAGGGAGTATCTCACTTTGTCTTGATCCTTAAGTCAAATCCCCATTGGAACTGATGGGATCATCGGCTGAAACTGAGGATTTTTTTGGAAAAAACGGACTCACAATTAACAGTGATTAATGTTTTGTTACGTGTTTCATACTTAAAAAATCAAACTATCATCATCATTCTTATATAAAACTCTTTCATATATGAACAAGTTATAAATAAGCTTAATTCTGGCTTTTTGAGTAGTAAATTTGGCTCAGCAGATGAAGAAATTTGCTGGAAGAAATGAACAGTTGGTTGAAGAGCACAGTCTTACATGTTCAACCTAATTAATGTATTAAAAGAAAAACAATCTCATATTTCCTGACTGTGACTTCTTCCTATTTATTAAATTATGCCATCTGTTACTTGACTTGCAGCTACAGCATGTGATAAATTAGAGTCTCTATCCATGACCAGGCCAATGATACCAGTTAGGAAGCTGACAGCAACAGCAGTAAGAAAAGTAGTACAAACAGGTTGGTTTCCACCCTCACTTTCCTCTCCAATTGTCTGTCTCTATTTAATATTTCTCAGGAGGGCATGTGAATGTATATGTGATATGATTGCATGTGTTTGACAGAACAGATTCTATGAGAGACGTAGGGAAGGACTTTTTTTTTTTTTAATTTTTTTTCAACGTTTATTTATTTTTGGGATAGAGAGAGACAGAGCATGAACGGGGGAGGGGCAGAGAGAGAGGGAGACACAGAATGGGAAACAGGCTCCAGGCTCTGAGCCATCAGCCCAGAGCCTGACGCGGGGCTCGAACTCACGGACCGCAAGATCGTGACCTGGCTGAAGTCAGACGCTTAACCGACTGCGCCACCCAGGCGCCCCAGGGAAGGACTTTTAAATCCAGAATCGTTGGTCTAACAGAACAGAGTCAAGCTGATAGGACTGAGTCATCTTTGTTGCCTTTTTGTAGATTTTGCAGAGTTTCTTGGATCATATATTCTACACACCCTATACATATACATATACATATACATATACATATACATATACATATGGACTATATATTCCTTTTCACTCTTGTCCTTCTACTTGGCTTCCTGGAAACTGCACAGCATGTCCAATCCATGCTCATGCCTAGCCTTGTGGACTTAAGTGCTCACGATACAGAATGCAAATGCTTAATCCTCCAGCTAGTTCCAATAAAGATTGCTCTAGCAAATGCTTAAATAAATTTAAAAATAAAAGATAATGAGCAATCACGAAATACCACAGCTTTGCAATAAAATAGAGTTTATTTTTGCATGGAATTTTTGTCAATATCAAGAGTCACAAACTAATGGACAAATAGGTCAAGAAAAATCTGCTTCCTTTTATAGAAAGCAAAACCAACCGATTAGGTTGAAAATAGTCACTCAGTTCATTTGTTGAGCACCTGCAAAACATAGACCCAAAAACAGAATATGATTTGAATGCTAAAATACCCATTCTCAGTCACATGCTTCACCCTATGTTTGGCTTCAGGTTAGAGATATAGCTACAAGAAAATGGGAGGAAAAAGTCAATTTTTCCCTTTTCACACTGTTGAATAGTAACCGTTTTGTTGAACATTTGGGACTATATAGATTTTACAGTAGCAAATGGTCAAATCTGTGTTGCTATAGCTAACACAAATCCTTTTAATAATTTAATATTATTTAATAATTTAATATTATGTATTGAATGAACAAATATGTTCATGACATTTCATTAAGGATGTTATCAGTTTGATTATTGTGAGATTTCTATCACATTTTCCAAGGTATGATATCCGTTTGTTTGTCATAAGTCAAACTGATTTAGAATTTAGTTGATTTTACTTAATGGATTATTTTAATTTAAAAAAAGCTCAGTGTCAAATCAAAAACCATAAAAATAAGTTTTCAGGATTTTTTTTTAAATTTTTTTTAACGTTTTATTTATTTTTGAGACAGGGAGAGACAGAGCATGAACAGGGGAGGGTCAGAGAGAGGGAGACACAGAATCTGAAACAGGCTCAGGCTCTGAGCTGTCAGCACAGAGCTCGACGCGGGGCTCGAACTCACGGACCGCGAGATCATGACCTGAGCCGAAGACGGCCGCTCAACCGACTGAGCCACCCAGGCGCCCCAAGTTTTCGGGATTTTTAATGAATCTGACAGCTCAGTCATGTTATTATATTTGAATGGTTTTCACAAAAAGGTAACCCTTCCTCCTCCATCCATCCAAAGTGGAAGGAAATGGGCTTGCCAAAGGAAATGGCCCCAGAATTAGTCCTGACCCATGGATACATTAAAGCCACTGACATGCACTTTAAAAGATCTTTTAAGGTGAAACCATTTGGTTAGCATTTTGCATTGCTTCCATTTATCCATTCCTATATGACTTCCATCTCCCTTCTCATTCCTTCCCCCAACCCTCTTGATTTAGAAGTGTTTGGAGTCCTGCAGAAAGCTATTGAAGTCTCCTCAGAATCTCTTGTGTTGTGATTTTGAATGCCCAGGGAGCTTTAAAAATTCTCATGTTGCCCATGTTGTGCCCCACGCTAATTAAAAACCTCTTGGGTGACACAGACATCAGTACCTTTTTGAACGTGCTCCGGGTTATTCCAATATCCAATATTCCAATTTTAACGAGGTTAAAATCCACTGTCCTAAAGCAATAGTTTATGCAAATAAAGTAAGAAACTGGTTATTTTCAATCCCACTTTCAGAGATTCTTTATCTGAAGGGTAGGGGGAGGCACAGGGATCTGAATTTTTAAAAATAATCCCGAAGTTCTTTCGATACAAGTGAGACGCGATCCACATACAGACAGTGTCACGTGTACTACATTTTTAATTTATTGGTTATCCCTCTCATTTGTGACTTTGTCACAAGTCTCCTGTCCATTGACATTTTTATGCATATAAACTTATTTACTTCTAGCACATAAAATCCTTTCTTCCATAACTCTCTTACATATTGCTCTATTTCTCTCTTAAGAAGAGTTTTAAAACAGAAGTCTTAATCACGTATCTGTTCTTGCCTACGCTATTCATTCTTCCACCCAGGACCAGCTTGACGGACACGCAGCCTGCATAGGCATAAATGGTCGCAAGTTTGGAAGGGCCTTGCACCTGGGTTAGTGCCTTGATCTAAGAAAATTCTTAATGGTCTTTAAACAAGGGAACTTGCATTTTTATTTTGCACAGGGCCCTGAAAATTATGTAGTCAGTTCTTCTTTTCTCACTAACTTACCCTTGTAAAAAAAAATCACTGATTTTCAAATAATGAGCATTTTAAAGTCCTGGTTTCTTATTTTGACTCATTTGTAGCATTTAATAATATTTATCATTTTGTCTTTGAAATACTTTTGTATCTTCCTTTACTCTGTTTTCTTTTCATTTTCCTGTACCTGAGTTACCTCAGCCTCCCTTCCAGGCCTTTCTTCCTCCAGAAGCCTCCTGCATACTATTTCCCTTCGGCATTTCATTCTTGGTTCTCTGTTTTTGGACATTTTCACTCTTCACTTGCTCCATAACTGATTTCACCAACACCTACAAGTATTTATCACAAATTGCCAAAATGGCATCTTTTATCGAGAGTCTATACCTGAATATTCCACAGAAGCTAATTATTCAAAAAGAAAAAAAATAACAGATCTTTAACCTTTTTCTAAGTCTACTCTGATTGTCTAATAATTATCTGAATTATGAATTCATTGTCCTCTTTGTCATCCAAGTAAAAACTTGGAATCAACCTCAGCTCTCTAAGTCAAGTCTACGTTATATTTGTAATACTACCTGAAAGTCATCTATCTTGCCCATTCCCATCATCATGATTACATTTAGACTTTTATCATTTCTGATCCACAACTGCAATATTGTCATAAGTATTTTCTTTGCTTTGAACCCTTCAATCCCCTATTTTCAATGCTGCCAGAGAGATCTTTCAAATACACAAATCAAACCATGGAATTCTTATAATTTAATCTTGAAATAGTCTGTGATCACTGTTCTCAACACTAACAAATGAAATACTTTCTTTTCATAGAAAATGTCTTGTAAAAACCATTTATTAACATTAAGGAAAATTCATAAAAAATTATATACCTACTCCAACAATTGTAAAAAGCAGTATAATGTCCTTTTGGATACATATATCCTTTTGAGAAATAAAATAAAAGTCATTTTATTAAAAGTATATTTATTTCAGGGGTGCCTGGGTGGCTCAGTCAGTTGAGCATTGGACTTCGGCTCAGATCATGACTTCACGGTTCATGGGTTCGAGCCCTGGGTCAGGCTCTGTGCTGACAGCTCAGAACCTGGAGCCTGCTTAAATTCTGTGTTTCTCTCTCTCTGTTCCTCTTCCTCTCACGCTCTCTGTCTCTCTCTCTCTCAAAATAAATAAACATTTAAAACATTTTTTAAAAGTATATTTATTTCAGTATTTAAATATTTGAGAATGACTGCTTTGGAAAACATACTGAAATAATCAAAGATTTGTAGTTATCTATGGAATTATAATGAATATTGTTAATACTTATTAGTCTTTTTTATTTTTTTTTATTGACCTATAGTTGACATACAATGTTATATTAGTTGCAGGTATACAACATAGTGACAGAACAATTCTAGATTTGCTAATTAATTCATGAGCAATGCTACTGTTATGAACACTGATGAAATTTTGCAAAATAGTAGGAATTTTTTAAATTTTTTTTTAAGTTTGTGTATGTATTTTGAGAGAGACAGGGGCAGCACAAGTTGGGGAGGTCAGTTTCTTGGGCAAGTGTAGACACTCATATCTCAGGGAATATATATTTATGCAGGTATCTCACAGCAAAAAATCAATTCTAGGATGAGACACTTTCTCACACATACACATTTTAATTCTGTGTCTAAACTAAGGACTTGGATGTCCTTTGAGAAATTCTTCTCTTCCTTAGCTGCTAAAATTATTAAAAATATTGGAATAAACATCCTTATAAGCCTGTAGCATGTATTTTTGTTTTAGTAGCACTCCGTAACCATGATTTGAAGCAGTCAAAAATGGGTACAGATTCAATTGAATAATCAAGAATCATTCCTATAATAAATTGTTGGGGCACCTGGGTGGCTCAGTAGGTCAAGCGTTGAATTCAGCTCAGGTCATGATCTCATGGTTCCTGAGTTCAAGCCCAGCATGGGACTCTCTGCTGTCAGCTCAGAGCCTGCTTTGGATTCTCCGTGTCTGTCTCTCTGCCCCTCCCTCACTCTCACGTGTACTCTATCTCTCCCCCAAAATAAATCAACTTAAAAAAAAATTGTCAGGCCATGCTGATATTTTCTCTCTCCTTCTAAATTTTTTAGTTAAATACAGAAACATTGCAACTATAAATAAAAATTATTTTGAGGGGTGACTGGGTGAGTCGGTTAAGTGTCTGACTTTGGCTCAGGTCACAATCTCAGTTTGTGAGTTTGAGCCTTGCATCAGGCTCTGTGCTGACAGCTCAGAGCCTGGAGGCTGCTTCGGATTCTGTGTCTCCCTTTTGTCTCTGCCCCTCCCCTATTCATGCTCTGTCTCTCTCTCGCTCTCAAAAATAAACAAACATTAAAAAAAATTTTGAAGCAGGTGGGGGAAATTTTTGTTTTAAATTATTTTGAGTATTTTAAGTTACCACAGTCAAATCCATGATTTTGAAAATAGCCACTTTAAGAGACAGGCAGATATTCTAATATGTAACAATGAACTTCTACTCCCACCTTCTTCTATGTTCCTTCTTATCTCATTGCTGAGAAGTTTAGGAACTGTATACGTTTTCCAGACTTCCGTGTAGCTATGATTCTGAATGTGAAGTTGTTTCTGCTAATGAATCTCACTCAAATGAGATTTCAAAGGAGAAAGGAAGGAGCAGGTTATCTTCCTTTGCCTGTGTTACTGACTAGAAACAGGTTGTGACAGATGCTAGTATTTTGGTGGCCATTTCCCTGATTCCAGTATTGAGTTGCCAGTCTTCCAGGTATGAGGAAGTCGTGATGGTATCGCTGGGAAAAATCACAGAGGGAGAAACTTTCTGAACGCAGGATCACAGCTATTAGTTTAAGGTTTAGCTTTAAATTCAGTATAGGTTTGGACTCCCGCTTTTCTCTCTTCTAGTCCTTCCAACTTTTTTATAGTATGATCTCTTTTTTTCCACATTAGGGTCCATTCTGACTGAAATAAACCATAGTCCAGGTCACTTGCCATATGTCAGAATTTAACATTAAAAAGATTGACAGGTGATTGTGTCACCTGGTCTGGCATCCTGAAGAGGGGTACACTTGGAGCCGGGTAAGGATGAACACATATACAGAATAGAATTCATGAAAGTAACTGTCTCCCTGTTGTTATTTCTTCTTATAGAATAAAAGAGCATCCTCGTCAAAAGACACTTTGGACTTAGGTATAATTCATTCAGACCTTAGGTGCCTCCTTTAAAGACGCTCCTTAGAAATGGAGATTTTCATCATCCTCAAACCTGTGAGGCATGTCCTACAGAGGGAAGAAGTGCCCTCAGTGTTAAAAGAAGTGGCAGTCCCTTTACCTGGGAGTAAGTGTCTTGTGTCCAGCTGTCTCATTACCAAGCAACCGAAAGAAGTCCCTGGAGTCAATTACCGGGCAATCATGATTGTCTTCATAAACACCTAGACTGTTGTCTCTCCCCTACAGGGATTCATTCAGCCACAACTTCCAGGAAGTATATTAATAAATCGTTTATGTTATAGGAAAATAGTTTAAAAGGAACTTCAGGCTTAATTATTAGGAAATTCATACGATATGAAAGTTGTAGTATCTAAGCATCATAATTAAAACTCTTCAGAGTGGGATATGAGAGGCTTAAATTGGAACAAAAGTGACATGTCTATTGCTGATTTTCATTCCTCAAATAAAGCTTTTTATCACTTAGATATTATTAGTCACTGCTAAATTAGAAATCCATGCATAAACCTGTAATCATCATTTCCATCAGAAAAGTTATTTGGATTTCTCAGTGATGTATTTTTATGGTCATTTTTATCTGATAAGTTAGTGTTTCACAGAGAGACTGCATGAAAAAAGAATCTTACAACTGAGGTTTTCAACCAAGGTTTCTTCCCACATATATAAATATGAATGATGTAAAAATTCATTATCCAGGAAAATTAAAAATAAAGTTTCTATAGTGACAAACTTGAGACCTTGATCTGTAGAAATGGCCACAAAATTGGAGATGGGAAGATTGACAAATCTAATAAGCAATGGTGAAGTAAAAACTAAAACAAAACAAAAACACTAGCAGCATGACCAGCATATGTATACACTGCTTAGGTGAAAAATACCCAGTTTGGCAGCAATGAAATGTTCTGTGCCTCTGCTGCCTTCCCGTCATGAATCTTCCATTATTTTCACAAGCTACATTAGGCTGCTTCAAGATGACTGACATTTACAGCCACTCCATGCTACTGATTGTACTCCTGGTGTGGAATGAGTAGACCCCCCCCCAAGAAAATATAGTTATTTTCTCCTCTAATTTTGTCATGAGACTCCATATCCACCGTAGGAAAAATAAAACCAGATAATAAGAAAATATTAAAAGCTCCAAATACTGCAATTCAAGATCCTGTCTGATTTAGGTTTATGTAAATATATATCACTTATATAATTGATGTCTCTTTGAAATTTAGTCTTGTACAATTGCCATTTTTGGGTAAAAATACATTGAATTGTAAAAAAAAAAATCTTCCCATAGTAATAAAGATAGTCTATATGTATTTTCTTTTAATTTTTTTATGGTTGTTTAATTTTGAGAGTGAGAGAAAGAGTGTGAGCAGGGGAGGGGCAGAAAGAGAGACACAGAATCTGAAGCAGGCTCCAGGCTCTGAGCTGTCAGCACAGAGCCTGACGTACGCTCCAACTCATGAACCGTGAGATCATGACCTGAGTGGAAGTTGGATGCTTAATCAACTGAGCCACACAGGCGCCCCAATAAAGATAGTCTATATTATATCTGTAAAAATGTGGTGATATATTGCATTTATTATAGAGAAAACAACCATTTTGGACATTTTATTTATTTATTTGATGTTCTGCCATTTTAAACAGTATTGCGATAAATAGTTTGGTATGTATACACTTAGCTACGTTTCTATTACTTTTCTTAGAATGAATTCCTAGAAGTTAAAACATTCTATCAATTTAAATCGACATTTAAATATGTTTCTCTAATGTGCCATTTTCAGACACTAATGGAACTATGAATTTGATACAGAAAATGTACATTTGCACACAAATTTCTGTGCAGTTTGGAGGACACATGTCTCTTCAGAAAGCCCATTTACAGATATTCATCCAAGGAATTATTTAGCTCACATTAAGGACACTTATTCTGTATTATAATTCCATATTTATAAAAATACATTCATACAAATGTCAAGAAAAATCGATCCTAAAAAGTTACTGATGCTTTTGTTGGTAGATGGTGATAGAGGTAAAGGTAATGTTCTTTTGTTTTGTTTGAGCACCTTATAAAAAACATGTTCTACTTTTATAATCAGTAAAGAAAAAACTACTTTTGAGAATTTTTATTGGAGGAGCAAACAGACCTTCACTTGTACTTCATATCTTATTCAACTTATGATTGTGTTCCTACCAATTCACAGCCAAGATTATTGAAAGTTTCTTTCATACTAGTGTTTCTACTTAAAGCCTAATTACTTTTCAATTGACTGCTAGCAGGACTTTCTTCCTGGTATTCTCCTGAAAGTGTTCCTAGAAAGTAAGCTATGACTTCCAATTCCTTAAGTCCAATACATGGGCTTTTTGGTTGCCAGTAATGGTGGAGTAACTAATCCTGGACTAACTCCTCTGTCAAATACAATTATAGACAAAAAAATGAGAAACATCTGTTGAAGGCACTTGTGAGTCCAAATCAAGAGCCAAGTCTTAGGAGTAATGATTAAGTCCCAGGAATAAGGTTTAACAAAGCCCATAGGTAAGGATCTGCAAGTTCAAGATGACACTAAGATAATTTATCTGTTGCTAGGACAAAACACAAAGCTCTTTAGAGAAAGATAACAAAATCCAGGGCCCTACAGTATATCATTCACAATGTCCAGTATATAATTAGAAACTTCCTAGACATACAAAGAAACAAACTTATGACCTACAGCCAAGAGGAAAATCAATCAATAGACATTGATACTCAGACCACTTGGATGTTGGAATTAGCAAAACACCATGGGGGAAGAACCATCGTAAATATTAAAGAATCTACAGGAAGTAATAAGCATATTGAGTAAAGAAGAATTTCAAGAGAGATATGGAAACTTCAAAAAAGAAATAGATGGACATCCCAAAACAAAATACTAGTCACTATTTGAAAACAAAATATGTATTACTTGCTTTAAGAAAAAAAGATGGGTTAATTCAAAGGAAAATCAGCAAAAATCATTAAAACTAAATATATTTCAGTTATATCAAAAATTTCCAAGTTTACTTAAAAGTAGCCCTTGTGTCCAGACAACTCAACAAACCCCAATAAGTACAAACAAAAACACTCTAAGGATATTATGTATCCATCAAAAATACATATCTCAAGTGAAATAAAGACATTTCAGAAAAAACAAAAGCTGATAGAATTTTTCAAGAGCAAATTTTCACTATAAAGTATAAAGATGGACACATAGATACAGATTTGGTCACTCTGAAGAAAATAATACCAGATAAAAAATTTGGTCCATAAATAGGAATGAACATTGTTGAAAAAGATAAATGTATATAATTACAAAATACTCATTTATATTTTTTAATGTTTTGAAAATCAACTGACAGCTTAAAACAGAAAAGTGATGGGGTGCCTGGGGGCCTCAGTTGGTTAAGTGTCTGACTTTGGCTCAGGTCATGATCTGGCAGTTCATGTGTTAGAGCCCCACGTCAGACTCTGTGCTGACAGCTCAGAGCCTGGAGCCTGCTTTGGATTCTGTGTCTCCCTCTCTCTCTGCCCCTCCCCTGCTCATGCTCTGTCTCTCTCTGTCTCAAAACTGAATAACTTAAAAAAAAATTTAAAACAGAAAATGATAATCATGGGGCCAATATCATAAATAAAAATAAAACATATGGCAACAATAGTGCAAATGGTAGAAATAGATGTACATAGAATTAACTTGATATAAGGTTTATTTAATTAAAGTGATATATTATTCAAGGTGGATTATAATAATTAAAGATGAATATGGTAATCCCTAGAATAATCAATAAAATATAATTGAAAAATAAAATAAAATAAAATGCCAATAGACAAGATAGAATGAAATGTTTTAAAATATTCAACTAATCCAGGGGTGCCCGGGTGGCTCAGTTGGTTAAGCATCTGACTTCGGCTCAGGTCATGATCTCACAGTTCATGGGTTCAAGCCCCACATCAGGCTCTGTCCTGACAGCTCAGAGCCTGTACCCTGCTTTAGATTCTGTATCTCCCTCTCTCTCTCACTCTCTGCCCCTCCCCTGCTTGTGCTCTGTCTCTGTCTCAAAAATAAACACTAAAAAAAATTTTTAAACAAATAAAATATTCAATAATATTGAATAATATTGAATAAAATATTCAATAATCCAAACAGAAACACAGAAGGAAAAACAGAATAGTGGGATCAACCAGAAAACAAATAGCAAGATGGTTGAATAATGCTCAGGCATCTCCATCATTACAGTATATATAAATAGATTACAAGTTTGAATTAAAAATCAGAAATTGTGAGCCTGGAGAAAAATAAGCAAGACCCAACAATATGCTGTTTATCAGATATGCTTGAAATATAAATCCAATAAATGTTTTTTAATTCTCATCTTACTTAACTGAATTATAGATTTTGAGAACTAGTTTTTTCATAGGGATCATTTCTAGCCACCTAAATAATTTTTGTCATAGTTATTACTAGTAGTAATAGCAATAGCTAAAATTTATGGAATGCTTACCATATACTTCTGATGTATTAGCTTTAAATGTACTACACTGAAGGGGAGGAAAAAAGTACTGTGACTGAAGGGGAGCAAAAAAACAGCTGTTACTCAAAACCACCAGGAGTGTGTTGGGCCCAAGTTAAAACACAACACAACACAACACAACACAACACAACACAACTTCTATATCCTGGCAGTGGTTGTCCAGATTAAAAAACAAACAGGAGGGCCTGGGTGGCTCAGTAGGTTAAGCATCCAGCTTCCTCTTAGGTCATGATCTCAGGCCTGATGGGTTAAAGCCAAAGGTCAGACTCTGTGCTGACAGCTGGGAGCCTGGAGCCTGCTTCAGATTCTGTCTCCATCTCTCTCTGCTACTCCCTCACTTGCGTTCTCTCTCTCTTTCAAATATAAATAAACATTAAAAAAATTGAAGCGACAACAACAACAAAACCTAAAAAACTCTTTATTGGGATGAGTACTGACTTCTGGCCTTGTTGACCCTGGATGACCTTCTGCAGCCCACTTCCTCATATGTCAGGCTTTTACTTCTTGCACCCTTCCTGTCTATCTTTTATGGTCCTAGTTTATTTATTGAGCAATGATATATTTGGGAAATACATGTTATGGCCTAATTAAATTATTTTCTTTGGTAAAATTTATCTTTTTTAAAATTTTATTTTAATTCCAGTGTGGTCAACATACAATGTTACATTAGTTTCAGGTGTACAATGTGGTGATTCAACAATCCCATGTATTATGCAGTGCTCATCATGATTAAGTGTACTCTTAACCACCTTTACCTATTTCACCCCTTCTCCCACCCACCTCCCCTCTGGTAGCCATCAGCTTGTTCTCTATAGTTGAGAGTCTGTTTTTTGGTTTCTCTCTCTCTCTCTCTCTCTCTGTATCTTTTCCTTTGTTCATTTGTTTTGTTTTTTAAATTCCACATGTGAGTGAAATTATATGGTATTTGTGTTTCTCTGACTGGCTTATTTTGGGTAAAGTTTATCTTACATGCTCATCATGATAATATAAGGTTGCACTATAAGCTGGGGTTGCCTTTTCTGTATTTCTCATTAGATGATAAGCCACAGAAAGCTGTGAATATTAATATTTGTATCATCTCCCTTTTTTTCACGACTGTGCTCCCCTGCCAACAAAGACGGAAATCTTTATATTCTTGTTTTGAACCCTACGATTTTGTAATGGAAAACTAGGGCAAGGGATAGGGAAAAGCACATGCTGAAAAGCAGATGTAGTGATTTACAGCACGAAGTAAGTTTGAATTTGGCCAGGGAACTGAGAACTGTGCATCCTGGAAGGGCTGAGAGAGGAGAGCAAGAGAAAGCATCTGTAAATTATGACTGAGAGAGGCTGTGTGTGGGAGTAGAGAGGTCTGCAGAAGTAGACTCTGTTTATAACAAAGGACAGGGGAGCAGGTAGACAGAAAGGGTATAAGACATTCAGAAATGCATTCTAATGAATCTCCTGTCCTCGCACTGATATTACAGAGGCTACTGTAGGTATATGCTGTCTATTTGAATCAACACTCTTTCCCAGTGGGTCAAATCAATTCTAATTCTCACTTACTCCGCCTTTGGGGGGGGGGGGCGATAATTTTCATAGACTGCTTTCCAAGAAATTAATAATTCGGTAAATATAAACTTTTTAACTTTGGTTGGGACCTCTTTTGAAATGAATATATGTATTTTACATAAAAACAGAAATGGACGCTCAACATCAAACTTCTTGCCAATGTAGAAATTCTTTCTATATTGTGTAACCAACTCTCTGCTCTCAAGGAGTTCTTAATACTTGGGTCTGAATTCTATGGGTATTTAAACTTTAATTGATGAATATACGTATTTCACCTAAATTTTCATTTTCTGGCTACGGCCCGCACTAAAAGACATTAGAGTTAATCATTGCTAAGTCCCTGGTCTCAATTGTTTTATCATACCTTTTAATTTTTCAGAAGATTAAAACAGCAAGAGCCCCTTGGAGATTCCTGTATCTAGTTTGGCAGGTGGGTAAATGGTGCTCTGGAGTGATATTCTTTCTTACAGACGAAATTGCTTCTATCATCTAAGCACCTGATAGATATCTGGACTCACGGTTTCAAATGATGGTTTCTGTGATATCTATAAAAAGCTCAGAAGGTATCCCCTGGTGGTTCCCTACCCTATGGAGAAGAAAACAGTGGGTGGAGAACCATGTCATTTTTCTTTTAAATTGTCCTCTATATCCCAGTATAATCAGACCTCATGATTTTAACAAGTGCAAAATATCTTCCCTAATGCATTTTACTTGGTCTCTCTCCAACCAGAAAGGCAATCTTGAAGTTACTCAAGATGTAATGATATCAGAATAAAACATAATCTTATTACTCGTTTTCTCTTGATATTTTCAATAATTTCTTTTCAGTTAAAATTGGCGCTATGTTTAAAATAATAAAATATGTTATAGAAATAATACTGTTTCGACCAAAGCAACAACTTTCAAATTCATTAGTATAGAGAACTGTTATTTAAATTCTAACTTTCATTTTCTCATATTTTATAAATGTAAGTTAGCCACATTTCTTGAATCAAATCAATTGGTATAGAGTAAAATATTTAGTATTTTAGCTTTTAGACAAATGGCCTAATAACAAAAATTGGTTAATTTATTTCCCTTTTTCTCCAGTATTAACCTCCAGTGGGAGATTTGCATGCATTTTAGCTTATCTTAAATTTATGCAGAAATAGATTAGCATTTCCTAGCAATCATTTGTTTTGCATTTTTGCTTTCAGTCATCTTTTAAACCACCTGCTGTATTAGCCTTATGTTCAAAATATGCTGTTGACAGTTACTAATAATGCTGATTAAATTTGCGTATGATGACAGGCAAAACACTAAGTAAAAACAAAACAATATAATCCTGCATTTGTTCTCTCTGTTTCAGTGGTGGCCTGAAAGAAACATCTGATTTTCAAGAGCATTGATTTATTACCATTTGGCAAGTCTTATTGAACTGATATATAGATAGTATGTGAAAGTGAATATAATTACACAATTTTCAAGTATTAGTCTATTTTGTAAAGTTAAAAATATGCATGCTGTCTAAAATAAATATCTTCAGGTTCTTTTTACATTTTCAGAAGTCATTAGAATTTGCCACTAAGACATACTATCATTAGTAAATGAAAATTTCCAAGCTGACAGCAAGCATCTTTTCTGAAGGCAAAAATTGTCAAGGCAACCATAGATTTTCCATTTTGTGTGTGTTTCTACTTTATTCTTCTTGATGTACATCTAATAAAAGCAGCACAAAGCAAATACTTTTCAAACTTAGAAGTCGGTGATTAAGACCTGACACAAGGGACATTTGTTATACTTTATACGTCTGTATTGGATAGTAGCAAAAATGATGGATGTGGTAGGTAATTGTCCATGAAACCCATGTATTTTGACCTGAAGAATTAGCCCTGCTTTCACAAACCTTCATGGTGAATTGTGGATATCTCTGATGTTTCCATTTATTTAAGAGAAAAATATATGGATACTCATGATCCCATATCCCTTGCCACATGATTGCTTCTTGGATGCTTTTAACTTAGGGATTAATTCTTTGAATTTATTGAGGCAAAAGTAATATAAGCAAATTAGATTCAATTTATCTCTGTAAATAATGTAGAAATTATAAATTATTATGCAACATGTTCATCTATAAATGCCAAAAATATATTTTTCATTTTATATTTAACATATGGAACTAGTTTTTGTCCCTCTGTGTTATCCTGATATATATCCCTATAAAGGTTTTAAAATATTTTTTAAGTTTATTTATTTATTTTGAGAGAGAATGAGGGAGACAGTGAGCACAAGCAGAGGAGAGGCAGAGAGAAGGAGAAACAGAATCCCAAGCAGGCTCTGCACTATCAGCACAGAGCCCCACGCGGAACTTGAACTCAGGAACTACGAGATTGTGACCTGAGCTGAGATCAAGAGTTGGATACCTCACCAACTGCACCACCCAGGCACCCTATAGAGTTTTGTATTAAGGCTGGGCATAAACATATTAAAATTAAGGAAATTAAAAGTAAAGAAAATTAAGTTCTATTCAACATGATGCTTTCTAACCTTTGAGAGCCTTATGTGCCAGACTTTGTGCTAATACTTTCTATCAAAATTTATTTAATTATCATATGTGTGTGAGATAGATGATATTATTTATTCCCACTTTGCAGATAAAGAAACCAAGGCACAAAGACTTATTTATTTATTTATTTTGTAAAAAGTAAAATGTGCTGAATTGGCATAAGAAGAAAATTACAGTCAAATGATTTCAGAGTCGATGCTCTAACCACTCTACTACCCTACCTATTTTACTGCCAAAGAGAAGAGGGTTACTTAGAAACATTCATTAAAACTCTGATAGAGCCACTGTACTAATTCATTGGCTTAAACCTTTTACTTCTTTTACATGTGACATAAGGAGGAGAGGAAGCAGAATCTGCAAGAAGAGAAGCTATATACATGCCCTGGAGCCAAAGACTCTGGCTTAAAGCATTTGATTGTTAGCTCTGTAATATTTAACTTTTCTGAAACTCAGTTGTTACATCTGCTTATGGGGAAAATAATATCCATCCACAGATTTTTTTTCAGCAATGATAGTAAGGGACAGATAACAATAACATAATATTTTGAAGGAGCTGAGAGAAAATAGTTATGAAATATAAAAGCATAATATGACAATATTTATTGTCATAATAGAAAATAAAAGTGGAGGCACCTCGGTGGTATGGTTGGCTAAGCATACCACTTCAGCTCAGGTCATGATCTCATGGTTCATGAGTTCCAGTCCCACTTCAGGATTCTCTCTTTTTCCCTGTCTCTCTGCCCTTCACTCATTCATGCTGTGTTTCTCTCTGAAAAATAAATTAAAAATAAAATAAAATAAAATAAAAGTGGAATATGACAAACAACTAAACTTCTAACAAATAATGCAGCTAAGGTAAAGTTATGGTTGTGGACCCACAATAATGCATAGAATTTACCACTCATGAATCCTTGGAGAAATTCTGAAGAATGCATTTCAGAAAGAAGGAAATGGGGGCCATACAGAAGGAATGGCATGCAAATAGGAATGGCGTACAAGAATTTTAACCCTGAGTCAGGCACCTTCTTCACTGAGCTTAAGATCTAGCAAGGAGGTGGACCTTAAATAATTCATTATAATTCTGCTGGGTAGAAAAATTTCTGTGGAGTATATAGACAGAAATAGAAGTAGCATTCTTCTTTCTAAATGCTTAGGAGACAATGGAAACTAACATATGTCTTTCGTGTATAATTTAAAGGCCATTAAAACATTTGCACATTGAGTGTACCTGGGGTGCCTGGGTGACTCAGTGGGTTAAGCATCCAACTCTTGATTTTGGTTCAAGTCATGATCTCATGGTTTGGTCTGTGAGTTCAAGACCCATATGGGGCTCCTCACCGACAGCACAGAGCCTGTTCAAATTCTCTCTCTCTCCCTCTCTCTTTGCCCCTTCCCTGTTCATGCGCATGTGTGCACGCATGCTCTCCCTCTCTCTCTCTCTCTCTCAAAATAAATAGATAAACTTAAAAAAGAAAACATTTGAATGCTGAGATGGGTACTCTTTCACCACCAACCTCAACTCCTATCACTAGCCTTCAACTCCTCTCCTTCCATAGGTTCTGTCTTCCCTGGTATTTTCTCAAACACACCACACTGTTGCTTTCAATTTTACTCATATTTCTCCGGGAGACCCACACTTTCACCTACTTAATTCATTTACCTCCTTCTGATTCAGTTCTACAGTCACCTCCTCCTGTTTATTCCTTTTATTCCTTTCCTGTTTATTCCTTCCCTGTCCTAACCCACTCCTTTCCAAGTTTATTCAGTTAAGTTAGACACTCCTCTGGTGTCCTCAGAGTTTGCTCTATATAACAGCTTCTTATGTTTTCACAAATTGTATTAACCATATCTGTTTATACGTTAGTATTCCTAACTAGATGTTAAAGCACCCTAGGGAAGATAATACAATACTGATAGTTTTTTTTTCAATGATCACTCTTGGCCCCATTGGGAGAACATTGTCCTAGATGACTACCCATAATATAAGACAAAATATCATTGGTTCTGGAGAAAACAACAAAAATGATGAAATTACCCAGATGGTATGTTGTGTTATATATCAATAACAACTACCTGAAAATACTTAACAATAATTTAGTAAGTTGAAGGGGAAAGTGCAAAAGCAGTAATCTGTAAACATTGCTGAAGAGTCTGACATAATTCCTAACGTTCCAAAGATCTGTCTGCTGACAAAGTCCTTAAGATTTATAGTAGAGATTGTTTTAATTTTAATTTTTGATTTCAATTTCAAAGTTGTAGAGAAGTTCTTAGCATAGTAGAAAGTACTGCCTTTTACCCTTCATCTAGATTCACCAATTGTGAGAGTTTTGTCATATTTTGTTTTTCTGTATCTCTAAATTATTATTATTAGTCCATTATTTTTACTGAACGATTTGGGAGTAACCAGAATATGTACCTCTTAATAATGAAAACATTCACTCATCTACTATCAGTATGATTATCAAATTCATGAAATTTCAATGTATACACATTATTATCTAGTACCTAGCTCATATTAAATTTGGCAGATTATCTAATAATGTCTCTGTGTATTATCTTTCTGCAAACTAGAATCCAAAACAAGATCATCCATTGCATTTAATTGTCATCTCTTTTGTCTTCTTTAAACAGGAAACAGTCTTTTTTCTCTCACGACATTTCTGTTTTTGAAGATACTGGTTTGTTCTTTTGGAGACCCGGGCTGTCTGGTGTTTATTCATGATTACATTCAGGTTACATATGCCTTTTTGGCAGAAGTTTGACATGAGAGGTGTTACATTCTCAGAGTATCACATTAGCAGGCACATTTTGTCAGTTTTTTCAATATTGGTGATGTTAATTTTGCTAACTTGTGAAGTTGATGACTGCCAGGTTTCTAAGTCTTAAAGTTACCACCTTCCATTGACAATATGGGAGAAAAATGGCTTAGTAAATGTTGGATTCTCCACCAAATTTTCACCCAATATGTTTAGCATCTATTGATGATACTTAGCTAAGTTAATTGTAAGTATAATATTTTCAAAATATACTTTTTAAAGTTTATTTATTTATTTTGATAAACAGGGTGGGGGAGAGGGGCAGAGACAGAGGGAGAGAATCCCAAGCAGGCTCCACACTGTCAGCCAGAGTCCTATGCAGGGATCCATCTCAGGAACCGTGAGATCATTACCTGAGCTGAAATCAAGAGCCAGATGCTTAACAGACTGAGCTACCCAGGCGCCCTCAAAAGATATTTTATCACTATATCATTCTTCCTACATTTAGAGATTGTCATTCCACTTTAGGAAAGAGCTTTCCTATATTTTCTATTAATTAAGTAATTCATTTATTTATATTCTTATTTGTCTTATAAGTTTGAGCCCATTGATTCTTATTTTTGTCCTTGGGTTTTCATTGTATCCTTAAGGCAATCATCTGTTTCTTGGAGCCCTGGTTTATATATTAATCTTTCTTTCTTTTTCTTTCTTCCTTCTTTCTTTCCCTTTCTTTCTTTCTTCTTTCTTTTTTTCTTTCTTTCTTTCTTTCTTCCTTTCTTTCATAGAGAGAGAGAGACAGACAGAGCACGAGCAGAGGAGGGGCAGAGAGAGAGGGAGACACAGAATCTGAAGCAGGCTCCAGGTTCTGAGCTGTCAGCACAGAGCCCAACACAGGGCTTGAACCCATGCATCGTGAGATCATGACCTGGGCCAAAGTCTGACACTTAACCAACTGAGACACCCAGGCACCCCTAATCTGTTTCTTTCTATATCCATATCAACCATGCTGGCTTTGCAGATGTGTTATTATTTGCATCATAAATTTTCTGATTGTGATGTTCACTAGATTTTTGTTTTTTTAGGTTTTTAGTTTGTTTTTGCAAATTTGGGGAATTTTATTCCAGTTTTTAAAATATTTTCAACATCAAAAAATCCTATTGAAATTGGGTAAAGATTATATTGAATTTATGAATCAAAATAATGATACTTTAAGGATATTAATTTTTTCCATCATGAGTAAGTACTAATAACTCTCAGTATTCACGAATTGAAAGATTTAACATTAAAAGATGTTAACTCTAATTAAATTAGCATAAAAATTGAAAGCAGTATTTATCAAATAACCAGCTTTTGGACAGAAATGTCATAAAGTGATTCTAAAATTTATATGTAATATAGAAAAATAACAAGGAAAGCAAAGGCACATTTTTCAAAGAAGAAGAACAAAGTTAGAGGTAGATTTTATCAGATAAAAGGATGTATTATAACGGTGAATTAATTAAGATAGTGCAGTTTTAGGGTAAGGGGAATATTAAATAAACCAATGAAACAGAACAGAGACAGACAGACAGACAGATATAATATGGTCTCCTGATTTATGACAAATAATACATTGAAGTGAAGTTAAAAGGCTAATATTTTCAATAAATTCTGCAGGGCCAATATTGGATAAAATAAAAATAATATTGATTTCTGTTTTATATGATACACAATAATCTATTCCTAATAAGATTTGGGGAAAATAAAAAAACATTTCCATGAACATGTGATAAGACAATATGTATTAAATAAAACACAATAGTATGAGTCATAACAAAAAAAGAAAATGTATAGTTTATAAGCATATGAACTATTTCTTTAAATTTATTTATTTACTTTGAGAGAGACAGAGACAGCAGAGTGGGGAAGGGGCATAGAGAGAGGGAAAAAGAGAATCCCATGCAGGCTCTGGGCTGCCAGCACAGAGCCCAACCTGGGGTTTGAACTCACGAAGATGTGAGATCATGACCTGAGCTGAAAACAAAAGTCAGGGGCTTAACTGACAGAGACACCCAGACACCCCAACATATGAGCCATTTTTCTAGAGAGGCAAAATTAAGACAATGAGAAGATAAGCTGCAGAGTCGGAGTATGTACATAAATTCTTCTGAATCAATCAGAAAAGGGGAAAATTAAATGGAAAATTGGGGAAAAAAAGGGCTTGAGCTCTTAAAAACAAGAATCTCCAAATGCCCACTACCAATTAGAAAGAGGCTTGAATTCACTGATCAGCAGAGAAATACATTCAAATATAGTACAACTATATACCACCAAATTTTCTAAGGTGAAAAGACAGAAAAATGAAGCATTAACATAGCTGTGGAGTTTCTGGAATTGTCTGCAAATATTTGAATAGAAAACTGTTTGCTGATATAGAATAAAGCCATCTGTGACCATCAGCAACTCTACTTCTAGATATAACCCCCCAATATCTGTGCATATTTTCACCATAAGTCATATACAAGAATCTTCATAGAACTATTCCTGGGGCGTCTGGGTGGCTCAGTCGATTAAGCACCAAGTCTTGGTTTCAGATCAGGTCATGATCTCACGGTTCGTGGGTTCGAGCCCTGCATCAGGCTCTGCACTGACAGGCTCTGCACTCACTGTGCAGAGCCTACTTGGGATTCTCTCTCACTGCCTCTCCCTCTCTGCCCATCCTCTGCTTACTCTTTCTCTCTCTCTCTCTCTCTTTCAAAAATAAATAAACTTAAAAAAGGAAAAAAAAAGAAAAATAATATTTAATAACTATTCCTAAAATCACCGCAAATTCCATCCATGAAAAAGTAAATTTTTGATACATTCAAATGGTGGAGTACAATATATTAATGTGGATAAAAAAAACAAAATGGTAGTCAGCAACATGAATGAATCTCAAAAACAATATTCAGTAAGAAAAGTTACTAAAAAGGATTATACACTTTGTGATTCTGTAAAGTTAAAGGACAGACAAAATGCATCGAAGGCATTAGGAGCTCAAAGACTGGTTATGTCTGTGGTGGAGAATCGAGACACTGGATCGGGACATGAGACATGTCTGCTTCTTGCTCTAGGTGCATCTTACACAGGTATGTTCACATTGTGGACATTCTTTTGCACTCTTTGAAAAATATTTTTATTAAGTTTATTTATTTATTTTGAGAGAAAGAGCACACCGGGTAGGGGCAGAGAGAGGGAAGAGAGAGAATCCCAAGCAGGCTCCACACTGTCAGCTCAGGGCCCAGCGCAGGGCTTGAACTCACGAACCATGAGATCACGACCTGAGCCAAAATCAAGAGTTAGATGTTAAATCAACCAAGCCACCCAGGCGCTCCTGCACTCTTTTTAGATCTTGGCACTTTCCTCAATGTGTGTTTGTATTACACACATGGGAGAGTCTTGGCAGGAAACAAACAGTACATCAATTATTTTAACAGAAATACTTCACTATAACCCCTTGTTCACTACTTATTGGTAACCTAAAAAATGCAAAATGAGGAATCACATCACAGAATCTCTGCACTTGGTAGAGGGGGCTGGGGAGTGGTGACTTAACAACAGATGTGGAGGTGACTTGACAACAAATGTACTTCGTGCTGGAGTCTCTAGGGGTCATGATGCAGCTGGTTTTCTAAGTGTTGCAAAAGCCCAGCATCACTAACTGGGGTACAGGATATTGAGTTTAAAGCAGAGAAGCAATAGCTTAATAACTGCCAAAATATAATACTACAACAAAAATCATCCTCCCCCAAGAAAGAAAAAAAAAGGCACTATTCCAGTATTAGAACAAATAATAAAAAAATTATATTATGTCCATAATTTTAATTCAGATAAGAAAACTCAGAAGACAGAAAATAAAGAACTCCTACATCATACACTAATAAGTTATGGTGTTATAATCAAAATAAGCAAGACTAAACTTTATGTGATAAACTAAAGATCAAATACAAACCTTGCCATTAATATCTACAAGGCCTAATTTTCCTAAAATATAAATGGCTGCTTTTATCAATATGAAAAAGACCAATGATCCAATAGGAAAACATGGGCAAATTATTTGAACTTGCAGTTCACAAAAAAGAATATACATATTTTTTCTTAAATATATGCACAATTCCAATTTCATTTAAGATGAAAGTTCAATGAAATTTAAAACCACATTACAATTTTATCAGACTGTTAAAGTTTGACCAAATACTAGGTTGAATAAAGATATAGAGAAATAGCAATTATATATTCCTGGTGGGAGCATAATTGTGTTCTTTCTAAAAATAATAAATATTCAAGCCATTTGACAATTTTGTCTTCCAGGAGCATATCTATAGAGAAAAATCAAACCTACACATGTCATATTTAAAAGTGATTTATCTTATCAGAAAAAAAAATGTTTTAATGACTGTTAAGGAAAATATTCATTATTGTTAAGAAAAACGTTATGCTAAGTGAAATAGGTCATACAGAGAAAGACGGATACCATATGTTTTCGCTCTTATGTGGATCCTGAGAAACTTAACAGAAGACCATGGGGAAGGGGAAGGAAAAAAATGTTAGAGAGGGAGGGAGGCAAATCATAAGAACTCTTAAAAACTGAGAATAAACTGAGGGTTGATGGGAGGTGGGAGGGAGGGGAAAGTGGGTGATGGGCATTGAGGAGGGCACCTGTTTGGATGAGCTGGGTGCTGTATGGAAACCAATTTGACAATAAATTTCATTAAAAAAAAAAAGGGGGGGGGCGCCTGGGTGGCGCAGTCAGTTAAGCGTCCGACTTCAG
>NW_024412397.1:42470745-42543629 GCF_014898765.1 Herpailurus yagouaroundi | reverse complement strand
AAAAAAAAAAAAAAAAAGGAAATACATTTGGGATGCCTGACTGGCTCAGTTGGTGAAGCATGCAACGCTTGACCTTGGAGTCATGAGTTCGAGCCACACATTAGGTGTAGAGAGTACTTAAAAATAAATAAATAAAACCACATTAAAAATTTGAATTTGTATAAGGGCACCTGGGTGGCTTAGTCGGTTGGGCATCCAACTGGCTCAGTCATGATCTCGTGGTCCGTGAATTCAAGCCCCGCGTGGGGCTCTGTGCTGACGGCTCACTCTCCCGCTCGCACTCTGTCTCTCTTTCAAAAATAAAATAAAAACGTAAAAAAAATGTGTATTTGTATAGAATATCACTTAAATTATATACAAAGAAACCTGATACTCTCCTTGTGGGCAGAGTAAGCGGTTGGATTGGAGACAAGAGATATTTCACTGTCTACCTTTCACACTATGTTCATAAATAAATACAAATATTTCACATTGATAATATCCATAGATTGACGATACTTCTAGTGTTCTCACAGGGTCACTTATATGAGTAGAGTCATTTCCATTAATTTCTCCCATCCATGCTTTATTCATTCAGGAAAGTAAGAAAGATATGGGAAATAGAATGACATTATTCTTCAGAAACAAATATTAATGTCAAGCCATTATACTGTAAAACAGTGATTAACATAATTGTGCTGATTTAAAATAGCATAATACTTCTCTATGGATAAATACCACACATTTATATTAATGGTAAATATTTATTAGATTTCCAAAATCTGACTGTGTTATTACTGTGCTGATGTATTACATACTATTGACCTTGGTTCCACATTTCTATTTTTACTTGAAAATTTGATTTTGGAGTATTAACATTCTTATGTATGTGAATAATAAAAATAATGATAATAAATATGACAGTAGTAATTTGAAGCCCTGAAAGATTTGTTGAGCCCTGAAAAGAATATCACATTTTTCAAGCCAGTTAGGTTTAGCACAGTTCATATTCAAATCTATAAACCACCCTTTTATTCTCCTAATGGCAAATAGAATTGTTATAATTAAGTTAATGATCAGATTTGTAGCTACTTCAACCATCTGTGAATGAGCCACAAACCTGGAAATGAGCCCCTAGTAGAGATTTATCACATTTTGCTACACAGGGGAGTCTCACATCAACCTATCACTTCTAATACTTATGCCTAACATAGTTAAAATAGTTATTACTCCTAAGTCCTTATCACATTACAAACAGTGCACTATGAATGTTATACACAAGCAGCATAGCCCATTAGATGACCTAGAAATCACTTTCTGGATTGCCTGGTGATGAGTGGTTGGAAAATGGGTCTCGGCTTCCCAAAGGAGAGGCAATTCCTGATCTCAGCTTTGAAGGAGAAGGAGCCCAGTTTTCAGTCTCCAGGGACTACAGCCAGCTCTCCTAACCTTCCCCAAAGAGTTCCTTTCCAAGGTTTTGTTACCATAACAATCTACCATAACAGTTGTCAATGAGTCCTACAAGTCCGCTCACCTGCTCTTTCCATTAAAACCAAAACACAAGAAAACACCACAAAACAAAACAACAACAGAGGAGAGGCATTTCTCTGCTGGAGTCATTCAACCAAATCCCAGCCTTACTATGTGGTCAGCTCTGCCTTAGACCTAGCACATCTCTCCAAAGGATGCCAAGACCAGCAGAACTTGTTTTGTTCGATGAGTTCCTGCTCCAATGCTGGTGTTTATTCAGAACCTCTTTCATGACACATTATCTCATATAATCGTCATCACAGTGATATATACAATGATAATAGCTATTATAATTCTCATTTCACAAATGAGAAAAGTGAGCCTTAACAAAAAACAGTATGTTATCCAAGCTCACATAACTGGCTAATTTTAAAGTCCATATTTGAACTGAGTCCATAATTATAGAGTCCATACATCAGAGCCTGAATACATAAATAACTTTGCACAACTGTTTATGTATTTTCATTGTTGCTATTTGTCTGTTATAAATTGTCACTAGATCCATACAAAGCCAGGTGATAAGGAGATTCTAAGATACCTCCCAAAAATACATTTTTTTGAAATGGAAATATATATCATACAGCTTTATTACATGCTGACTCTTTTAAATGCACTTGTTTAATCATCATAAACTTTTCATGGAGTATACAGAAAAGTTATCACAGGCTCTTCCACAGATAGGGGATGTAGCCAGAATCCTTTACCAAGCTCACTTTGCCTCTTTCTATGGAATGTCAAGGCATGTTTACCTTATACATTTGGGGCTTTTAGTAAATTGTTCTCCTGAAATCACAGATTATTGCTTTCCTAGATAGTCTCCAGATCATGACATCTAGTATTATACTCCCAAACAAAGCTGAAACTTTTCCCAACATCTGCAATGTCTGTGTTCTCCATACACAATCCTCACCTACCCAGCACTCGCTCCCTCATCCCTTGAAACTCTATCCATCCTTGGTAGAAGAGGATCATAAAAGTATATATTTCTGGAAGTAAACACTTTTTTTCTCTTAAAAAGCAGAGGTAAACTGAATCTGTGAAGTTAGTAACTCTTGATAGTTTTGCATACAATTTTCCTGAATAGTAAAAAGTTTTACACTATCACTGGTTCAGAATAACTCTTGATCTTATAGATAATGACAAAGGATTGATTAATCATGGAAAGTCAAGCACAGTCACAAAACAATCTAAATGTTCTATTTAAATTTTGTACATGTAGAATGTACTTTCTTAACTTATCACAACATCCTGTCTCACATTGTGATAGTGACCAAATAAAGAGACACTATTTTACTCATTGGAAATCTTACCCAAATTACTAGTTCCCCCCAGATATTAGGCTTTCTTTTCAATTTGATCATTGCTTGAGAAAACTCAGCTCTCTGCCTTCAAAATCTCTAACTTAAGCTGGAAGAATATAAATATATTCAAATAACATAAAATGATATAGAAATTTCTCTTAATAAATGATTTAAAAGTTTATAACTATTCAGTTATAATCATTTTCAATATAATTCTATAAACCACTTTAAACTGCAATTCATTTTTTGAATCATCTACAATTTGTACATTAAATTTAGTGTATCAAAGTATAGATTTTTAGCTAAGAAACAAACAAACAAACAAACAATTGTCCTGAAAGAAAATTAGAGCATGCAACAAGAATATAACAAAACAGGAGATTTGAAAACAATGTGTTGCTGTCTACTACCCAAATAAGAAGACTTAAACATACCATAGGTATAGGAGACCACATTTCATCTAGACTTCATTAAAATTAAAAACTTCTGCTCTTCAAAAGACAATGTCAAAAGTGTGAGAAGACAAGCCACAGTCTGGGAGAACTATTTTTGCGAAAGACACATCTGATAAAGAATTGTTATCCAAGATTTCTTACAGCTCAATAATAAGGAAACAAAACCCAATTTAAAAAATGGGCCAAAGGACTCAACAGAAGCTCATCAAAGAAGATATATAGGTGGCAAATAAATATATGAAAAAGATACTCTATATCATGTCTCATGAGGGAAATGAAAGTTACAACAATGAAATACCACTATACATCTATTAGAATGGCAAAATCCAAAACAGTGACCCTACCAAACATGGTAGGATGTAGAGCAACTCTCACACATTGCTGGGGGCGGAATGCAAAATGGTACAGCTACACTGGAAGGCAGTTTGGAGGTTTCTCACAAAACTGCACATATTTTTCCAGCAATCTCGCTCCTTTTTATTTACTCAATGGACTAAAAACTACATCCACACGAAAACTTATACACAGATGTTTGTAGAAGCTTTATTCGTCATTGCCAAAACTTAGAAGCAAGCAATCGTGCCTTCAGTAGGTGAATAGATGTACTAGGGTTGATCCAGACAATGGAATATTATTATTCAATGCTAAAAAATGGAGCTCTCAAGCCATGAAAAGACATGAAGAAATTTAAGTGCATATTACTAAGTGAAAGACGCAAATCTGAAAAGACTACATATTGTATAATTCTAAATATATGACATTCTGGGAAAGGCTAAACCGTGGAAAGAATAAACAGATGAGTGGTGTTTGCCAGGAGGTAGGGTGGGGAGGAGTGAATAAGCAGCGCCTACAGGATTTGGGGGACAGTGAACATACCCTGTATGAAACCATAATGATGGATGCATGTCAGTATACATTGAATGTACAACCACAACAGGGAACTCTAAAGTAAACTATGGACTTTGAGTGATTACGATGTCTTAATGTACTTTCATCAGTTGTAATAAATATAACACTCTGGTTGGGGTTGGTAATGGAGGAGGCTATGCTTGTGTGGGGGCAGAAGGTCTATGGAAAATCTCTGTACGTTCCCCTCAATTTGGTGGTGAACCTAATACTGCTTTTATTTATTTTTTTAACGTTTATTTATTTTTGAAACAGAGAGAGACAGAGCATGAATGGGGGAGGGGCAGAGAGAGAGGGAGACACAGAATCCGAAGCAGACTCCAGGCTCTGAGCCATCAGCCCAGAGCTCGACACGGGGCTGGAACTCACGGGACCGCGAGATCGTGACCTGAATGGAAGTCACACGCTTAACTGACTGAGCCACTCAGGCGCACCCCTAATACTGCTTTTAAAATAATAAAGTCTTAAGGAGAAATATACTTAAGATGTGGGAAAATTTCTAAAATTGTCTCATAAGGAAATACATTTGCATAGCTGTGTGTATAAAAATATAGAAAGGCATAACTTAAAATCACAAAATTAGAAAAAAAAAACCCAGTTAATGTTAACCTAAGATTTATTAAACGAATTATAATACAATATTTCCATGAAATACTATCCAGTCATTAAAGATAATAATATAGATGTGTATATTTGTAATACATAAAGTGATGTTAATGTTATTTTTTCAAAGAATAGTTGATACATAGAGACAACACTGAGAAGGTTATACAGCCAGAAATGGGATTACAGATTAATTTTGCATTTTAATTTGGGTGCATAATAGTTTTTTCCATTTATCCTTCAAAGAACAAATATATTTTGTATAATTAAGTAAAAGTGGTTTGTTTTTTGTTTTTTGAGAAAGCACGTGAAAGTGAGATTGGGGAGGGCGGAGGAAGAGGGAGAGAGAGAATCTTAAGCAGGCTCTATGCCCAGCATGGAGCCCTACATGGGGCTTGATCTCACAATTGTGAGATCATAACCTGTGCCAAAATTAAGAGTCAGATGCTTAACTGACTAAGGCACCCCAAGTATAATTTTTTAAAAAGTGAACATAAGAAATCATATGTGGCAAAAATAACTTTTTAAAATTGCTTTTGGTAAATGTTAATAATGTATTTTCATCTCATATCTGAGACTCCCAAGGCTATTTATTATATTTATGTTAACCAATTTAGATGTCATAATTGAAATCAGATTCATTGGCCTTGATATTTTATTTTAACATTTTATTGATAAAGTGATAGGGAAATATATTACTTTTTATTAAATGTTTATACAATACAAAACACAAAACCACATATAACCCTCTTTGATCAATGTCATATTATTTTCTGGGAGTATAGAGGTGCCTAACTTCCATCATACATAACTATTAATCCTGAAAAATTTTCCATAGTTAAATTTTATTTCAAAGATCATTCACAATTATTTAAATGCATATATGAAATGATATAGTTGAGGTTTGAAACAATATATTCACTAAATAATATATTACTTGAAACAACCAATGTTTTGTTGTTTTCCTTTAATTATCACTGGGAAAAAAATTATGGTTTTGGAATAGAAACATTTTGTTATTAAGAGTGTTATAATCATCTCTTGTTTCAGTATGAGCGCAGAAGCAAACCAAAACAGAATTGAGTGGAACAATAAACAGCTACTCCTACCCATCAGATAGAAGTTTTCTGCATAAATTCAAATTCTTTCAAGAAAATAGAACAATGTTTTTCATAATAATTATGGTTAAGGTGTATCACTACCATTTAGAGCTGGTTGAGATACTGCTTTAATATTTTAACTTTAACAACAACACAAAAAAATTAAAAATAAGAATATCTTCACCAGTGGTGCCTGGGTGGCTCAGTCGGTTAAGCATCTGACTCTTGGTTTCTGCTCAGGTCATGATCTCACAGTTCATGGGTTCATGCCTTGCATCAGGTTCTGCACCAACAGCGTGGATCCCCCTTGGGATTTTCTCTCTCTCCTTCTTTCTCTGACCCTCCTCTGCTCTCTCAAAATAAATAAATAAATAAACTTTTTTTTTTTTTTAAAGAATGTCTTCAGCATATAATATGAATTGGTGAATAATGGCAGGTTTTATTTTATACAGTACTAAATAAAGTCAGACTGGTAGTATAGACATACAACTCATCCAAAGACAAATGATCAAGGATAACTTTTGCTATTTTTCCATTGATATAAGAAAAGTGAGAAGGAAAATATGACAATAGATACTGTACAACTCATTTAGAATTTTTATTCAATTGTCAATGTCTAATTTCTTTTTTGGAATTCATCTGAAGTGTTTTGTTTGGTTGATATCTGTTATTGACGGATGTATTAAGCCTGTGACAGAGATTCCCAGGAGTGAGTAAGACACAGCTGCTTATATAAATATAATCAATTAGGGGATATGGACCTGTTATCAAATAAATTACAGAGTGGAATGACCTGTTTCCATTATTTTGGTTTTCTTTGACCGAATTGTGTAGTTTAGTGGTTTTCAAAATCTAACATGCCATGGAAAAACCTGGAGTGTTTGTTATAGCACAAGTTGTTGGGGATTACCTTCAGAGTTTTTGGTCCTGTAGGCCTAGGGTGAGGTCTGAGACTGCATATTTGTTACATGTTTCCAGATGATGCTTTAGGTACTAATCTGGGATCATACTTTGTGAACTAGTTTTTGAGTCTTTAACCCAACCATTCCCAATTTATAATACAATCTATGCTATATAATATAACTAACCACACTCAGCTGATCTATAAAATAGCCTTAAAAATTCTTTCTTTTTTTTCCTCTCTTACTTCTCCTTCTATTCTTTCATTTGTAAAGAACATTTATACATTGTTCGGGAACATTGCATTTTAACACCAGCTAGGATAGTTAATGGAAAGCTATTCCAATTTCCCTGCCTTCCTTCTTGTGATTTACACAAAAGTGGAGGGAACTCCATTCAAATTAATACATAAAAACTTGAACGTGCATTTTAATCTAACAAGTTTTAATCAGCTCCTATGATAATAACATCAACATTAGTAAAATAGAGAATTTTCTTAGCAAAATTGAGAATTTTCTTGATTTAAATGAAAGTGGAAACAAAAGTAAATTCAATAAAATCAGGCTTGTATACATATTTTTAATCTTTCTCCTAAATCACATTGTCAGTTTTTCAGATAATTATAAGGAGTTCAGGGAACAACAGACTTAGAGAGATGTAACACAGTAAATAGAGTCTAGGACAAGATTTTTACAAATAAAATTCTAATCGACCTTAAATTTTTAATTAATTATGCATTAAAAACATTTATTCTGTAGATGTCCTGGAGCTGGCTTCTGATTGCAAGTAACAGAACCTCCTGTGGCTAACTTAAGCAAAAAGGAACATAGAGGAAGGATATCCGAGAGTTCTGAGTCTACAAAGTGTAGGCAAGATGGGAGCTCCTGACCAGTGGGCTCCAGACAGAGCTTCTGCCACCGTCCCCCACATACTAGTCCCTGGGCGGCCAGACTCAGACCTCTCCATAGCCCTGTTGGGTACTGACTACCCACGATGGGTTTGCTTCACTCTAGAAGAATCCAAGTCATTGTGAAAGGATTCAGTTGGCCACTCCCTTGTCATACCTGAACAGACTAGAGGCCAATGAAACAGAGGGAGCATCTGACCTTCTTGGGCTACTGGAAAGAGCCCATCACACCTCTCATTTATGTGATTCCTTTGAAACCAAAAAGTGTTGGACACCTTATAGTCAAAATGATAAAATTTGGGGGCGCCTGGATGGCTCAGTTAGTTGAGCTTAAGCTCAGGTCATGACCTCACGGTTCATGGGTTCAAGCCCTGTGTTGGGCTCTGTGCTAACAGCTCAGAGCCTGGAGCCTGCTTTGGATTCTGTGTCTCCCTCTCTTTCTGCCCCCTCCCCAATCACGCTCTGTCTTTCTCTTTCTCAAAAATAAATAATAAACATTAAAAAAATGTTTAAAACTCTAAAAAAATGATAAATTTCTACTCTAACAAGGGTAATAGAAAAAAAAAGTCCTGCTATTATCTTTTCTCCTCATGTGCTCATATTTAATCACTCATTTCCCTTACTCTCATAGCATTTCAGAGCTTACTACATTCATAAAAAAAATTTACATATGATGTCCTCACTTGATTTCACACCATCAGGGACAGAAATTCAGAAGAGGTACTATTTTTTATCACTTATTATTTACCTACGTTTTGAAGACTTAGGAAATCAAACCTCAGAGAAGATATGCAGCTTCTTCATAAACACATATATAAAGTTTCAAACAGAACTAGGCAGCACCTTTTGGCTTTCTTTCATGCAAAGTGGTAGATGTTTGGTTTTTAAAAAAATCACATGCTTATTTCTTTTAGTAATGGCAGTGTATCTGTCAGGATGCTTTTAATTGCAAATTACATAAAATGCAACTACAATTAGCCTACACAGTGTAAATATTTATTATATCACAGAACAAGTCTGAAATTGGGCTTGCTTCAGGTTGGATAATATACCAGGTTAAGAGTATCAGATCCTTTTCTCTTCCAATGCTCTCAGGTTCTCTTCATGGCTGCATCTTCACTTATGGCACTCACAAACCCCCCCTACATGCAGGAAGTTGCAGGACTTGACTTATAAACCCTTTAATTGACTTGGCTTATAAATCTGACAAATATTAATTGTCAGAACTTCCCCACAGCTCCACAGCACTCTTCCCCTTAAAAACACAATACCAATAGGCTACAGAACTTCTAAGCCAATTATTTTTGTTTGAGGATATTGAAATATGTTTTCTTCTTTCAAGACATACCTTGTAGGGATGCCTGGGTGGCTCAGTCAGTTGAGCATCAGAGTCTTGATTTCCCCTCAGCTAATGATCTCAGGGTCTTGGGATCAAGGCTCTGGTTGAGGGTGGAGGCTCTGGGTTGAGCATGGAGCCTGCTTAAGATTCTGTCATCCCCCCCCCCCTTCTTCCCCCTCTCCCTTGCCACTCGTGGGCACACTCTTTCCTCTAAGGTAAAAAAAAAAATCTTGTAAATGTCTTGTTAATTAGAAATTTAGCTACATTTTTTTTTCAGTTTGGACTTTGTATTGCAGTTATTCTAAAATTGTTCAAGCCAGTAGACGATCACAACATTCAAGGCCATGTGCCATAAAATGTCATCAGAGTCAGGTACACAGTATCTGTATATGAACTTGACAGGACATGAAAGTTGTCCAATAGTGAGTGAAGATTTAACACATTTTGTCATGTTTTTTGTTTGTTTGTTTGTTTGTTTGTTTTTAAGAAAGAGAGAGAGAGAGACAGAGCACCAGCAGGGGAGGGGTAGAAAGAGAGGGAGACACAGACTCTGAAGCAGGCTCCAGGCTCTGAGCTGTCAGCGCAGAGCCTGATGAGGGGTTCAAACCCACGAGGCTGTGAGATCATGAACTAAGCTGAAGTCGAACACTCAACTGACTGAGCCATCCAGGCGCCCCAGCACATTGCATCATGTTAGATGTGCTATCAGTTATTTTAATTTTTTTAATTTTGTTTTTAATAGTATGAGTGTTCCCCTGTCTGACATTTACAATTATGATTAGGAATGCTGACAGTTGTTTGATATTGATAGTGACTCACTATTGAAAGGATACTTTCCTAACACTTTCTTTCAAATTTCTAGATTGACTTAATTGACCAGGACATTGAAATAGTAAGACAAAGCCTTTTTAAAAATTGTCCATTTGAAACTTCTTTTGTGTGAAAATCAGTTTGGGAGGTAGGAGGTATTGAGGGGGAAGAGAGAAAGTAGTTGTTTGAATGTTTGTTTTGAAAATATCAAAAATCATGTTTACTTTTAAAATAATACGCAGAGGTATAGAATTACAAGCTCTAGTTATAAATAAGTCTTCTGAAATCCAGCATACTAGGCTACCTCAAAAACATGAGAAGAGAAATATTGGAGTAATTGTCTATTTCAGTTACCTTGGGAAAAAACTCTAATAAACAGAGTGGACTGCTTCTAAGTTTACACTGCATTTTTTTCTATCATGGATACAAAATTTCCTCCAAATTTTACTCATTAATGGGAAGAGATGAGACTGGCAAATGTAACAGGTATGTAATCATTTAAATATGTAAGCCATGTTTTTTTTAGGAAATGTATTCATCTATTTATTAAAGTTATACATTTTGTAGTACATTAAACATGCTTTTAAGCTGAAAAGTGATAACATGGGCCCAGTTTTTGTTTGCTGTGTATACATGTATAAATAATGTTTACCCACTACTCAGAAAATTCTCCAACCTTTGGCCCAGTGCTCCATTTTGTGAATTTGTAAAATGCAGCTCAAGGAAAAAGTGTCCTTAATGGATTCATGTTCAAGCACAACCTGAAGCCTTGTTATTCCACATTTTTTTTTCTTGTGTCAATGATGTCAAAGAGTTAACCAAAGAAAAAGAGGCAGATGCTTCATTTTGGTAGATAAAAAATCATCTATTCATCCAATAAGCATTTATTGAGTACATTCTATGTGTCAGGAAAGAAGAGTCTTTGTAGTTCTGGCTGTTGTCAAATACCTCACAGTTTTGAAAGCAGCTGAAGAGCTATGCATCAAAGTTTGAACAGAGACTGCAGCATTATTGTGCCCATTCTTGACCAACTCAGCATGGCTTTGACTCTCCCACATTCACACTCATCCACTACCTGGATAGATAATTAATATGTCAGAAGCCGTGGGTCCCAGTAGAATTCATGGGCTATATTAGCTTAGTCCTGGCATTTAAAATGTGTTTTGTAAGGGTGCCTGGGTGGCTCAGTCGGTTAAGCCTCCAAATCTTGATTTCCATTCAGCTTTTGATCTTGGGGTCATTGGAAGGAACCCGATGTCAAGCCCTGTGGTGGACTCTGCAATGAGTGTGGAACCTCGTTGGGATTCTCTCTCTCTCTCTCTCTCTCTCTGTCTCACTCTGCCTGTCCCCTGCTGTTCACTCTCTCAAATCAATAAATACATACATAAAACATGTTTCCTATCCCTTTAATGCCAATTTTTCTTTGCTCTTAAATTGTAGTCATGTGTTCTGTAAACAAAATAAAAAAAATTAATTTTGATCAATCAGAAATGCATTAGCTTTCACATTTCTGTTGTTATTTGGATACCATTTTTTTTGTGCTTCCTTTGGTGGGGGGTTTGTGTTTTCTTCTTAATAGAGTTCACTCAAATCAGGAAGCAGTCGTTATTCTTTTTCTGTTCTATCATTTACACATAATTTTTCCAGGATTTTAATGAGTACATGCATATTTGACTGAATAAGTCCACACTTAATCAGCATGTCTCTTTTTATCTTCTCGTAACTAAGAAGTGTCTTGCATTCTAATGCCAAATACTCTTCTCCTCTCTTAACATACAACTGTCATTTAGCATTTTAGTTTTACCTTGATCTTATTCATTCTAAATTATACTTAACTCCACCACAGAGTCATGATTATTACCTGTTAACAAATTGTAAATTAAACCCTGATTCTCCTAGGAATAATTTTATTATTCGCTTTTAAGTGAGGAAACCTTATTTACAGATGCCCGTTCGTTTGCCAGTGTCTCTACTCCTACCCACTGCTTCTGGCTTCTCATTTCTTCTGGGGTAAATCCCCTTCTATCTCAAATACATTCTTTGGTGGTTCTTTCAGTAGCCGTTGTATTTGTTTCCCTGAAAATGTGGGGTTTCCCCCCCCCACCTTTAGTGTTGAATAATAATTTAAATAAATGAATAAATTATCTACATTGAGAATTATTTTTCTCAGTGTTTTGAAGATATTATTGTAGAGTCTTCTTTTTTTTTCCTGTTTCAGAGGCTGCAGTCACTGTAATTTTCCTCTATTTGAGAACAATCTTTAAGAAACATTGTCTCTGTGGTTCTAGAGTTATAATACCCAGCCTGGGTATGACTTTATTATAATTTTCGGAACTTACCGTGCTCGCTTCAGCAGCACATATACTAAAAATATGATTCTTGGAACATATGAATCTGAAAAATCCTCATTTATAATCTCTTAATAGTCTCTCCCCCTCATTTCCTCTATTCTACATTTCTGGAATTCTTTTATTAGTATATGTTGAACTTCTTCATCCTAGTCCTTATGTTCTTAGTCTATTTTTTATGTCCTTCCATGTCATTATCTTTCCACATGGACTTTTGGTAAACATCCTTTTATTTTTCCCAGTTTATCAATTCTTTTTGCAGTTGTCTCAGATCTGCTGTTTAACCCTTTTTCCCACTGAGTTTTCATTTCAATAATGCCATTTTTTTATTCCTAGAACATCCATTTTGTTATTTTGCAAAACTGCACATCTGGTTTCATTATGCCTTGCTATTTTCTCATGTTTTTAATGGTTTTTAATTTTAGACTCAGTATCAGAGAAAGGGTTTTATAATCTAAAGTTTCCTGGCATATAATCTTATGTTTGTAGTGTCTATTAGTTCTTAGTCATTGAGGATTGCTTCCTTATATCTTAAGGAATTTTAGTTAGGGTAGGGAACCCACAGCAGAGCATTAATTCATTGAAACGCTGCACGGCTTGAGTTCAGCATGGATTGGTCCAAAGAGATCTTGTTGTTGTTTTTTTTCCTACGGGGCACCCAGAGTCATAACAACTGTGAGCTAAAAGTTCTGTGAACACGTTTCAGTATGTGGATTGCTAGATGAAATGAGCAATCTAAATTTGAACTTCAAATTAATGTGAGGGAAAAGCTGCTGGCTGTGAACTATCAAGGAGTCTTTCCCCCCCATTAAGAAATCACATTAAACATCTTAACTATCATTTTCATACATTGAGCCAAAGGAAGAATGTTTTGATTCTCTCATTTTTATTGGCCCTTTATCACTTTAGTGATCAAATATTTTAGTGTTTCCTCACATCTAAATACCACGTTTTGGCACACAGGGTCTCAAACCTTATCTCTACCATGAATTAGTTTTACCAGCCAACACCAACCAACACCAACCAGTGGATGAGACTCGCAATCCCTCCAGGTGTGGCTATATTTCCAGTTAAACTGCTTGCCATATGTCTCTTCAGGTTTTAATTCTCTCGTTAGTTGCACCTGGTAATTATTTTATTTTATAAAATTTTTATTTTATAAAAAGCAAATATATATACATATATTATATATGTGTATATACATATGTGTGTGTGTGTATATATATATATATATATATATATATATAAAACCATGCTTTTTACAGTCTATTCCATACTTATCAGTTACATAGATAAAATGTTTTAGTTTTTTTAAGATGCTCATCGCCATTGGAAGCATTGGTAATATGAACTGTACCACGTTGGTGTGGGAAGAAGTTAAATCAATTATTTACTTTGTGCTTTCCAACTCATGGAAAGTTTTCTTCTAGATTTGAATGAGCCTAAACACACCAACTTTCCTGGGCAATAGCTCATTTTTTATACCAGCCTCTCATGTAGTCCACACCAACAGTTTTTGCTAAATATCTTTATATTTATCTGAAAAGAATGACAGTCTTTAAAAAATTTTACTGTCTATGATTTTAGTGACAGCAAGCAGTAATGAGATCAGATATCATGTAGAGCTTATGTTTTTCAAAACATAAATGCAACAGCTCATTTAGCAATGTGCTTTAAAATGTGATCGTAAATCATTAAAATTGAACAATAGTTGTCAGGAAAAATGAAAAATGTTCATTTTGTGATGTATTTTTTTTCACCTCAAATGTTTACAAAATATTCACAGTTTGGGGAATTTTTAACAAATGATAGGACATTTCTAAACTGTGAGAGCAAGTGCATTGTCATTGACTTCAGTGATGGGAAGGAATTGAAATGATTTTTGAAGACAAGTCTTGAGAAAAACAGTTCAAATTCTGAAAGGTCCCGACTAAGGAGAATTTTTATTCTAGATAAGAAGGAATATATTATTCACAAAAGTGTTTTCTCAAATAAACCTTTTTTTCCACTATTTTTTAAGAAAAAAATGATGCCAGCACCTTTTAAAAGTATTACTTCCCTTAATTATACTTAAGTGTCCTTATTTTATCTAAAATATTATAGCTCATTTTACACTGAAAAAAGAGGCTTATTCTGAGCTAAGTCTTTCAAAGATTTGCAACATTATTATATAATTAAGAATAAAATATTCTTTGAAGTCAATACAATCTTTTCTTCAGCAATTTGAAGTTTCTGTCAACGTATATTGCTAGACATCTGTCTTTATCCCAGTACAGAGATAAAAGACTTTAAATTAAAACAAAATAATAAGCCCAAGATCTTTGGTTTAGAATTCTCTCAAAATCTAAAAATTTAGAAAGCAATGATCTTGGCTAATATAAGCCATAATTCTTATCAATAACAGTATGTTTTTTCTCACGCCATCCCAAATTATTTCTTTATAACAAAGTGGAGCTATTATCATTTACAAAACACCTTATTATACATGAGTTATTTAGTATTTATAACTATATGAAGCTAGCTCGAATAACTTTTTAATGAAGTGTTCTCAAACCTTTTAAAATTCCTCTGTGCTAAAATGACTTATTTTAGCATTTTAACCACATGTATAAAAATGGCAAAATTTACTAAAATATTTATCAAAACAAAACAAAACAAATACACCTGTTGCCCTGCCTAGGTTTTTTTCTCTGGGATTGTGCACAATTTTCTAGCTGCTGGTAGGAGGATTGCTTTTCACCAATGAAAGCAGCCTCATCCGAGGAGTTATGTCCCCACAGAATGATGGGCTAGCCAAGCAGTGCAAACCCTTGTCTCAGGAAGCTATGTTCTGCTACAGCTCTTGTTCTGGATCTTCCTTGGGGTCAGGCTGAAGCTGATCTCTCTGCTTAACTTTCTTTCCCTACCCTATTCTGCTTCCCTTCATTTCTATTTCCTCTATGTTCCTGTTTTTATTTGCTTATTTTGTTTTTTTAATTTCTCTGATTTCCTCAAATATCCTTGAGGGTCCGTTAATTTTTAAGAGGGAGCCTGTAAAATACCATTTTTGTCTCCATATGTTTGGTTAGGTTTTGTTGACTAGGGAGGGGACTTTTTTTCCTTGGCCTTAAAATGTATACGTCTTTTTTCTCTGGCCACCATTTTTCCAGAGAAGAAATCTCTAATGTACTGCCTGGGCGTTTTAGATTGGCTTCCAGCATTCTAGAAACTAAGAGAGGGAAGAAAGCATTTGAAGTGTCTATATTTACTATATAGACTTTCATTTAAGTTTCTTTATTTTTAGTCCATGGCCTCAGTCCTTCCTTCAACTTTTCCAACACATGGAGTGTTTTTATTTCAAAGAATGAAACTTTCAACTTGAGGTGGTAGGGGAGTCTTGATTGAATTGTTTTTCTCTGCAGGAGTGAGGATAGAACCATTAACTAATCCCAAAACAAGATTCCAACAACTGTCCTTTCCGCATCCTGCGTCTTCCGCATCTTCTATGGTATCACGTACCTCAAATTCCTAAGAAACTGAAGGACCCTGGGATGAGTTGTTTGATTTCTTGCTGCATATGCCTCTGCACACAGAGTTCATGTTTCATCCACTAGACAATAGTCACCTTCACTAATTTAACACGTATGTATTAACCAACTATTATTAACCACGCACCATGTGAACTTTGGAATACACTATGGGACACACACAAAAATTGCCCTCACCCTGAAGCCTGTATTTTATGATGAATATAAAGATAGCCAAATAAATAAGGATACAGTGTTTCACAACATGTAAGTGTTATAAAGAAAATTGAGGCAGGAAATGGGGATGGAAAGGGCTGGAACAAGTCAATTGCAATTTTTAACAGTTCAGAGAAGACGTGCAATGATGAAAATAGACTGTGGGTGGAAAAGGAAGAAAGAAAGAGATCTGTTAAGAGACAAGTTTAATAATTTAGGAAAGAGAAGCTGGAGTCTTTTAAAAGATGACAGGGGCTTGGCAGTGGTGACTGGGAAAAATGATGGTGGCTTAGTATAAGTGGAGATAAAGATAAGTAATTATGTTTTGTATGAATGAGAGGGTAGATCCAACAGAATCTTATAACAGATCAGAGGTAGGAGGGAGGAGAAATAGAAACGTGAAGGGTTAACCCTAAGGATATTTATATGTTGTTGAAATAAATTTCCAGGCCTAAAATGGAAACTCTCCTGCCAAGGGCACCATGATAGCAAAATCTTAGATAACTTTTGTGTCCTCGTAAAAGTTCTACTTGACCAGAAATGCAGTACATAAAGTTAGCCAATGGCAGCCGCCTCTGAGCTTTATACTCATTTCCTTGTTTCTTGATCTTTCTAAATATAGTCAGATATGCAATCCCAGCCAATTAACTCAGGCTGAGTACTTCCTCCTTGTTTCATGCTTGCCTCTTTCTATAAAAGCTTGCAGTCCTTTTCCCTACTTTGTTGTTCTCCATACTCTTGAGAGTAAAGACTACCTGCTTAATGAAGTGTTCAATAAAGTTTGGTTGTATCCCCTAACTTGTCGTCTTTAATTTTATATATATATATGATGTATATACATGAGGTCCACAGATGGATGTAGGAGTCTGAAGTTCAGGAAAGAGATCTGCACTAAATGCATGAATTTGGGAATAGTTGGGATAGAAATGAGATTTGTGTGAGGCTCTATGATGATATCATTGGATAACATTTTAGATAAAAAATGAAAGGAAAGCAAAGACTTAGCCCTGGGTCATACCTACTTTAAGTGACTGAAGAGAAAAAAGAAACCATCCAGTGAAACAGAGCAAAAAATACACAATGGGGTAGGAGGAAATCCAAGAAAGGATGGTGTCCTTGAGTCATGGGAAGAAAGTATGCCAGGGAAAAGGGAGTGATCAACCTTTGTCGATTGCTATTAAGAAAGTCTGAGGACTGAGAATTACTCGTTGAATTAAAAGCATAGAGGTAATCGATAAATCTTGACAAGAGCACTTTTGGTGGGTGGTGGAGTGAGATTCTGATTGGATTAAATGAGAAAAGGAAAAGACAAATTGGATACAGTGCCTATAGACAGCTTTCTGGCAGTTCAAAGTTTAAAAATAAAGCAAATAAAGAGTAATGTTCAGCGGAGGCAGTGGCATCTAGAGACTGTTGCTGTTTATTAATGTTATTGAACTCAAGTTCAGCTGCCCATCACCTAAAAGTTCATTACTGAAGACACGAGTTTTAATTGGGAAGGAACATGAACTTTTTTCAGGAGACCAGCAACCTGGGGAGAAGGCAGGCTCTGGTACAAAAACCAACTTCGAGGTTCCTGCCTGACTCAGGAATTTGTTTTTCACTCTTATTATCTATCTATCTATCTATCTATCTATCTAATTGGTACTTTTTAAAATGTTTTTGTTTGGTTTTTGTTTCAACTTTTTATTTAAATTTTAATTAGTTAACATATTGGTTTCAGGAGTAGAATTTAGTGATTCATCTCTTACGTATGTATGACATCCAGTGCTCATCACAACGAGTGTTCTCCTTAATACTTATCATCCATATAACCCATCCCCTACCAACCTCCCCCCCCCATCAGCCCTTAGTTTGTTCTCTATTGTTAAGAGTTTCTTTTGGTTTGCCTCCCTCTCTTTCTTTCTTCCCCCTCCCCCTGTGTCCATCTGTTTTGTTTCTTAAATTCTACATGAGTGAAACCATATGGTATTTGTCTTTGACTGACTTGTTTCACTTAGCATAATATACTCTAGCTCCATCCACATCATTGCAAATGACAAGATTTCATTCTTTTTGATGGCTGAGTAATATTCCATTGTGTATATATACTACACCTTCTTTATCTATTAGTCAATGGACATTTGGGCTCTTTCCATAATTTGGTTAGTAGTGATAATGCTGCCATAAACATTGGGTATATGTGTCCTTTCCAATCAGTGTTATTGTATCCTTTGGGTATATACTTAGTAGTGCAATTGCTGGATCGTAGTAGTTGTATTTTTAACTTTTTGAGGAACCTACATACTGTTTTCCAGAGCGGCTGCACAGTTTGCATTCCCACCAAAGAGCAAAAGTGTTCCCCTTCTCCACATCCTAACCAAAATGTGTTGTTGCCTGAGTTGTTAATTTTAGCCATTCTGACAGGTGTGAGGTGGTATCTCATTGTGGTTTTGATTTGTATTTCCCTGATGATGAGTGTTGTTGAGCATCTTTTCATGTGTCTGTTAGCCATCTGGATATCTTTTTTGGAATGTCTATTCATGTCTTCTTCCCACTTCTTTTTGTTTCAAATATGTGTGTGTGTGTATGTGTGTGTGTGTGTGTGTGTGTGTGTGTGTGTGTATAGATAGATATATAGATATATTAGAGAGAGAGAGAGAAAGAGAGCACTAGTGAGGAAGAGGAGCAGAAGGAGAAAGAGGAGAATCATAAAGCAGGCTCCACCCCCAGCACAGAGTCTGACAAGGGGCTCAATCTCACAACCTTGGAATTATGACCTGAGCTGAAATCAACAGTCAGATGCTCGATAGAATGAACCATGCAGGCTCCATCTTCTTCCCATTTCTTAATTGAATTATTTGTTTTTGGGGGGTATTCAGTTTGACAACTTCTTACATTTTGGATACTAACTCTTTATCAGATATGTCATTTGCAAATGTGTTCTCCCATTCTGTAGGTTGCCTTTTTAGTTTTTATTTTGTTTATTGTTTCCTTTGCAGTGCAGGAGTTTTTATCTTGCTGAAGTCCCAATAGTTCACTTTTGCTTTTGTTTCCCTTGCCTCTGGTGACATGTCTAGTAAGAAGCTGGTACAGCCGAGGTCAAACAGGTTGTTGCCTGTGTTCTCCTGTAGGATTTTGATGCTTTCCTGTCTCACATTTAGGTATTTATCCATTTTGAATTTATTTTTGTGCATGGTGCAAGAAAGTGGCCCACGTTCATTTTTTCTGCATGTCACTGCCCAGTTTTCCCAACACCATTTGTTGAAGAGACTGTCTTTTTTCCATTGGATATTTTTTCCTGCTTTGTTGAAGATGAGTTGACCATATAGTTGTGGGTCCATTTCTGGGTTTTCTACTGTGTTCCACTGATCTATGTGTCTGTTTTTGTGGGCATGAACCAGGGATTTTTAAAGGGTTTGAGGCTAGTTAATCAGGAAAGCGAGTGCAGCTGTCTGCCCCATTTATGGCAATAATGCCAGCTATAATAGTTATCTTAGTGCTCGGTGCTTGTGCAAGGGGGGCAAGTTCTTGTTCTGAGACGTGCAGAAGTACTCTGTTCTTTCTGCAAAGGAGAGCAAGTTCTTTCTACAGATACACAAAGGGGGGGTCCGTAAAATCACTTATGTAACCTAAAAGACAGAAAAACATTTTGTTAAAAAAAATTGCTAAACAATCAGAAAGCTGAGGAGGTTCTGATTCTTTACTCCTCAAAGCCAGTGGTCTGCAAATCTCAAAGAAAGTAAAATTAGTTCTGCTACAAATCAAGGGCCTTAGGTCAGCAAGTAAGACGTGTGTTAACTGGAGGCAAGTTAACCCTTGCCCTGCTAGAGTGCCATTACATTAATAAGAAGTAGTAACAGATTCTTTGGGTGCTAATGTGGATGAGAATTGGACACCAATACAGAGTTATAAATAACGTGCAGGCAAGTGTTCAAGTGGGGAAGTTGTATAAGTTTCCTGAATAGGCTAGAAGAAATGGAATACAGTGCAGCAATGAATCATTTCAGATAAAAACATGAAAAGTCAATGCTATTCACGCGGAAAGAGAGTATAATTGTCCCAAGAAAATATGCCCAATAGCCCATAAATATTTATAGATTTTTATCTTTGATTAAGGTATGACTTCAATTTTTACTTTAAATACTCCATTTTTGCTTTTATTTGTTATACCAACCATGAATAACTCTAATAATACATTAAATTTTTTAAATGTGCCCATTTTAAAATTAAGAATCTTTCATTTCTCACCCATAGACTTTGAGTGTTTTGAAAGCAGAGTTTTTTGCTAGCAGACTGTCTGGTAGTTAGAAATTACTCAACAGATGTCTTATGAAAAACAAAAAGAATACTAACTTATGATAACATGGTCCATTTTTTTATAACATAGTGAAATCGAGCCTGTTCATTCATGTTGTAGGAGATTTTCCTTTAAGACATATGGTTACATTTTCTTCTTTATCCATGTGTTGCATATACTAGTAGTGAATTGGTTCATGGAGTTCTTACCATGGTCTAACTTGAGAACCAGTTAGAGTGAATGGACCCCCTCTTTCAAAATGTTTTCTGGTGTAGGCATGTGCTATTTGATCACACATCTTTTTAAAAAAATTTTTAAATGTTTATTTATTTTCAATATATAGAAAGAGAGAGAGAGAGACAGAGAGAGCTGGGGAGGGGCAGAGAGAAGAGGGAGACAGAATCTGAAGCAGGCTTCAGGCTCCAAGCTGTCAACACAGAGCTGAACGCAAGGCTCGAACCCACAACTGGTGAAATCATGACCTAAGCCAAAGTTGGATGCTTAACCGACTGAGCCACCCAGGCGCCCCTGATCCAATATATTTTAACTGACTTTATTCTTCTCTGTTATATATAATTAAAATTTATATTTGTTTTAGTAAAATTATTTATTAAATTAGCATAAAATGCATTCTATATGTATATGCATATACATATAATGTATAAATAAACAATACAAGGTTTTAAATAAAAGTCTATATTTCAATAAAGGAGCACATAAATGTGTATTTTTTAGCAATATAATAAAGATGCCCTGGCAACCATATTTTATAGGTTAAAATGCATATAGTAATTGCTTACTATAGCAAGGAAAACAAGCTTTCATTTTTTATCTAGTGACTTCCAAAAAGTATTTCCCATTTTCAAGAATAATGTTCTTATGATAAAAGTCTTCATGTGTTCAGGAATGTGTTTACATTTTGGTAAGGAAGAAAAAATCATGAATAAAACACAAAGATAACTACAAGGAAATGATTTGTGTAGTATGTCAGTATAAGAATAAAGGCTGGACAAATGAAAAACCTATCTTAAAACCACATATACTCCAAAATACACAAAATAGTGAACTAAGAAGAAACATGAAAAGCAGGTAAATGATAAAACTGCCATCTTCTACTTCACAAAGAGAAATGGCTGCCTTTTATTTGTCTTGGCCAATTATTCCCATTATAGTTTCCAGATTAGTCTGCTCTTTTTCATCTTAAGCCATTGAAAAGAATCTATAACCTACTAGTTGTCTTTATGAGAGTTGAAGTTTGTTTACATTAAAGAAAGTTTTCTGAGAGTGTTTTTGTTGTCGTTAAAGCTTGTCTACTCCGCTTCACTTTTTTAAAGGAAAACTATCATATATTTTATGGCATTTTGGACAACTTTATTTACCATTATATTATATGGCAGCAGCATTATCTGGCAAGTCAATGTACATTTATCAAGCCTCCACTCAATACATTATTCCAAGCATGCTTTTGAAATGTGTACTGACATTGACACTGACATTTTCTATTATCAGCAAGCGGGTTATTTTAATTCAAAATGACATAATCAATTGGAGGAGAAACTCTTTCCCAGAGAAAATAAGTTACTCTTTTTCTAGTAGAGTGTGTTTTTGCATATCTTAGAAGTTTAAGTGTATTCTGATAGTTTATATTCAGGTTTGATTAGCCTTAATTTTTAAGATTCTACTGAAGGTTAAGTTTTCTAGAACAGCTCTGTGGTAAAACTTAACATGCAAGACATTTATTAGCGAGTGACCTTGGTTGAAATCAACCCTGGGGGAAGGGAGAGAAAGGAAGCAGGAGTGGGCAAAAGAATAAGTGACCCACCAGGTTTGTCCCAAGTGGCCAAGATATCATACCTCACTGTCATCAGACAGCGACTATAGACATCCTTGAAAGGGCATGTCTTCTCAGAATGGATCAGTCACTGACGCTATCATTCCCAGCAATTGGTCATTGATCCTTCCATGAAGCAGGATTTGGGCAGCACATTGCTGTGTCTGCTACGGATTCCACATATTTTTAGCTGGCAATGTACTTAAATCATGTAGAATCCGTGGTCTAGAAAGTTATGCATTTTTCATGGTATAAATTTAGGGGATGTATTTTAGAGAATTAAGTATTAGGGACTTAACTGAAGAAACAGAGATAAATATGTATTATAATTAATACAGCCAGGCACTCTCAGTATTTGCATTCCAAATTATATGTGAAGCATTTGAAAATGTCTTTTGTAGTCATTGTAGCCTAATTTAACAAACTATGGGAGGAGTCGGTGTATTGCTTGTAGTTGATCTGGGTAATAAAGAACTTTACCAACATCCTAGCACGAGCTTCCATCTTCCCCAATCGTAAGGATGAAAGCATAACTTCATGTACTACTTGTAGCTTCTTAGTCCAGGATAGTGTTGGGCATGCATTTGTAATGTAATTTCATTCCCCTTCACCAAATACAACATAAGACAGTTGCTAACATTTAGTGTCATAGAATTTAAGTATAAAGGCCATTTAGTTCTGGTTACTTCAGTCTTGTCTTTTCACTTCTTTAGGTACCCAGTACACTGCTACCTCTGGCCAGACATCTCCTGGTGGTGATTATGAAAGTGTTTCTCTTTCCTTCACCCAGAATTCCTTCCATAGAGCGAGTTTATTTTTCTTTCCAGTGCACTTTCCCACCCAAAATGATTACTGTTACATTACTTCTACTTTACCTCCTTTTTGTCCTTCTCCATTTCTATTAATGCATAGACCCATACTTGTGACACAGGTACTAACGTAAACCTAAAAACAAGCGATATGACATACGACATAGCTTACCATCTTAGTTCTCGAAAACGTATTTATTTCCAAAGGAGGGGGGCAATATAAGATAAAACTTTAACTTTGGAGATCTCAATTGTCTTTGTTGCATTACAAATTATGAGTTGGCTTATTTGAAAGGTTTCACTATCTCTAAAACTTTTGATGGGACTATTAAATTTGAAAGGCTAGAATTGAAAGACAAATTAAGCTTAAAAAGCTTTCTGAAAGAGAAGATTCTGGCAAGATACCAAGAGGCTTCTTTCATAATTCCAGAGTATTCCACCTATGAGACTTAGTAATGAGAGTGAACTTCTCCCCATGTTGTGCTGCACACTTCAATTAAGTTAGTAATGAGATCAGATCACAATTTCAAAACCTTCTGATAAGTTTAAATGTTATGTATATGTTTAACTTCAGTTAAATAAAAGTTTATGAATATTTATTAGAAATCAATAAATAGACTAGGGGACTAATTGAAAGCATAATTTCTTAGATACCAGAGGGTGTTGCTTTTAAAACATGACTACACATTTGCTGACAATCATCTTAATGCAGGTAGGGCCCCTTCTCCTTATATCTTACAGTGGGTTTGTAATTGCTTTGACAAAAAGAATATGGCAGAAGTGACTCTGAGATTTCAAGGCTAAGTTCACATGACCTTCGCTTTGTTCTGTGGAACACTTGCTCTTAGGCTCCAGGGACAAGACGCAAGACGTGTGATTGTCATACTTTGAGGAAGCCTGAGCCATGCGGAAAAGACTCAGGTGGGAGCCCGGGTCAGCAGACTCATCTGAACCCAAGCTTTGAGGCACTCGATCCATGTGCCAAAGAAACATGCACATAACATAGCCTCCATATGATTCCAGTTCCTGGTGCTTCGAGTCACCCTTCCGGAGCTGAGATTTTCAAGCAGAGGCCCCAGACCTGGAGATAAATCATCCCTACCATACATATTCAGACTCCTGACCCACAGTTCTCTGAGCACGGTAGAAAGGTTGTGGTTTAACACAGGTGATTGTTACCTGGAATGTTCAGGTACTGTAACTGTATAAACAATCTTATCCCAATAATAAAAGAAAGAAGAAAATACTTCACAAATTTCCAGCATTAACTCTCTAACTATAAGATGTTCACAGAGTCAGACCCTCAGCAAGTGTCAGAAATTTTTGTATGCAAATCAATGTTCTAACTTATAAACTACTTTTACTTTTAAAATTTATGTACTGGGGCACCTGGGTGGCTCAGTTGGTGGGTGTCCAACTTCGGCTCAGGTCATGATCTCGCAGGTTCGTGAGTTTGTAACGATCTCATGGTTCATGAGTTTGATCCCCACGTTGGGCTCTGTGCTGACAGCTTAGGGCCTGGAGCCTGCTTTGGATTCTGTGCCTCCCTCTTTCTCTGCCCATCCCTTGCTCATGTTTTCTCTCTCTCTCTTTCTTTCTCTCTCAAATATAAATAAACATTAAAAATTAAATTAAATTTATGTACCAAGTTTAACTTGAAGCAAAAAAACTTTCTATTTGTTTAAATTATTTTTGTCTATTAAACACGAACAAAATGATTTTCATATATGTACAATGAAAATTTGATAGAAAAATATAAACCTTTTGTTGGCAGTGATTTAACCAAGATTGCTTGATAACTTTATTCAGAGGTACTGAGATGTATGTTGCCCAGAAGGATAAGATAGCCACTTGATAAATTGATTTTGGGTATGTTGCATAGGCATTTCAATAAGCTTTATATTTGAACCAAAATGGACACTTAGTAAAACCATTTTCAGGGTAAAATGTTCAATAGCGTTTCCTATTCTTCTAAATAAAAACATTTCAACTTGTTTTTTTTTTAAAGTCCTTCCTGATTTAGCATTTTTTTTTTTTTAGACTTCTCCTCAGACTTATAGTATCCTGGCTAATCAGCAAAATTCCTGTAAGTACTTATCTAAGAAGAGAGAGAGAACAAAACACTATAAAATTACTACATACATTCAAGCTTTTAGTGATTTGGAAATTTTATTAAAAGTTTACTGAGAGTTCCAAGTATTTATAAGCCTGAAGTAACAGCAAGCTACTGATATGTTCTCTGTCCAACTCTGAAATTGCATTAGCTTTGGCCTCTATTAGCAGTGTGTATCATGAAGTGCCATGAGTTATGTGTAATATTATGGACAGACCCATGTGTTACTAGAGCTGGAATTGAACTTGATGGTCTAGTTCAAACCACCAATTTAATTCCAGAATTGAACTGCTTCAATGACTATGTTACTGCCTCAACTATGTTAAAGAGAAGTTGCTTACATCATTTTTACCAGATCAGGTTTCAGCAAAGTCTCAACCAAGCTCATCAGTCAAGTAAAATTTTGATTCCTACTAGAGGGAGTCTGGCAGATTCTAGAATAACTACAGCACAGCCAGAATATTGATAATTCATTTTCCCATAGTTTTTGAAATAAGTATCAGAAGAACTTGCAAGATATTAAATATACAGAAACCTCCGTATCTATGCTGAAAGGACTCATGTAATAGTGTTATACAGAGATTTATTCTCTTTTATGGCTATTTGTATTTCTTTGTGAGTAGTTGACAATCTCTACTCTATTCTGACATCATAGAAATTCCTTCGTCTAAATCTTATCACTAAGAAATGGATATGGACCACAAAGCCAATCTTTACTAGTCCATTTTATTTCCCTTCTTAAATCTCTAGGTTAGTAAAATTTTTAGGGAGAGGTTTGGCATGAAAATGCAAGCAGCCCTGAAGGTAAAATGTTATATAGTACCATGAAGAGAAAATAAAAAATGGTTCTGATGGGACATCTCAGAAATCTGAGACATAAAGCAAACATACATTCCCCTTTTCAGATTTTATTGATATTCTGGACCTAAGTGTCCCATAATGCTGTACAGGAGTCCTTCATGGATTACAGAGTATTAGGGGCCAGTCCTTCAGAGACAGAGTCATGAGTGGAGTTCATTAAAGCATCTGAGGATATCATATTTTATCAGCCACAACAACTTGAAGTGCTTAGCCAAAAAAAAAAAAAAAAAAAAAAAAGACATTGTATTATTCCCTGGAACTTGTCATTAATAGGGTAAATGAGTAAACAAATATCATTATATCAAACATGAGAAACAGAGATGATACAAAATGCAACTATGTTGGATGCCAGAAAATCAGTAGGTCCAAATGTGCATTCTACTGTTGGACAGTTATGCTTCCCTATTAACAACTCATAGTTTGGGGCGTCTGGGTGGCTCAGTTGGTTAAGCAGCCAGCTTCGGCTCAGATCATGATCTCGCTGTCTGTGCGTTCCAGCACCGCATGGTGATAGCTGATAGCTCACGGCCTGGAGCCTGCTTCGAATTCTGTGTCTCCCTCTCTCTGCCCTTCCCCTGCTTGTACTCTCTCTCTCTCTCTCTCAAAAATAAGCATTAAAAAAAAACCACGTAGTTTTTAAGAAGGTACATAGAATTTGCCTCTTTGTCATTTTAATAAATATCAATCAAATGACAATCTCCACTCTTCATGTCCTGAGTGTAAACGCACAAGATGTCTTCATTCCATACCCAGTGGAGTTATGTGTTTGAATGAGAGCTCAAACTTTGGCAATAAAAACAAGTAAAAGTTAGAAAGCATCTAATACTTCCTTACTAGCAAATCTAAAGACAAGTCAATGTTTTTAAAAGGCTATTCTAGAATCCTTTTTTCAAATAAAGAACATAGTTGCCTAAATAACCCTTGTAACTGTAGCTTGTCAATAAATAGTCTTTACCTGCACGTAAAGAAAAGTAGTATTATTTCAATACAACTTTTTTGGCAATACCATTGTCTATATACATATTTATCATATGCTTTGAAATATATAGTGAGTGCAGATTATTAATGAATTTTATAATTGTGATCTCAAGTCATATATATGATAGAAACAACCTATAGATGATGTTTAAAGGGAACACACAGACTCTTTACACTGTGGAAATTCAGTAGTAAAGACAAACGGCATTCTTCCTTATGGGGAGTTTATAATTTAGTAAGGGAAGGAACACCCTAAGTAAGTAAAACTTTAAACATTGAAAACTTTAAATAGGTAAACAGAAAATCAGTTCTTTGAAATATAATATGCTTTATTAAAAAAAACCACAATACTCTGATCTTCTATAATACAGTAACAGGATGGAAAGGAGTTAAAGACGTGTGGTGAGTCTTCTCTGAAAGGTATTATCTGAGCCTTAACCTAAATAGTGAATAGGGTCACTGTTTCAAAGATCCTGCATAAAAACACTCCAGGGGGAGGTGTGAGCAAGTGCAAAGATACTGAGGTATCTGAAATGGGTAAGTGGGAGCTAGAAATGAAGAAAAACAGAACTGACTGTGGTTAAAAGATTAGTGAGTCTTTTTTTTTTTTTTTTTTTTTTTAGTGCTCTTTGAGAAGTAATTTCTAGCAAAGAGGCTTAAAGATTCTTGATGTCTCATAGCTTAGTGATTAAAGGGGCATACTGCCTTTGTCACAGATTTGTGGTCTGTGACATCTGGGTTATACAGGATATGTGGGTGAACACATTTATTTAGTTTGGGACAGTGTAATAGCAGTCCAGCACTGAGATATGTGGGCTAATTTCCTTTAAAAGGTGCTGTCTTTGAAACAGTTTTATGAACTACAGATTTAAACACACAAGTGAATCAGGGTGTCTTATTCACGATCCATTCACTCGTTTATTCAATAAGTCATTTCACAAACAGCTATGGTACACCTGCCTATTTGCCAGACCCCCTTCTGCCCTCCAGTAGAACTTGCAAAGAACCCACTGCCAGGGGAATTTAGGACACATCATATTTAGAAGGAAATCCTGTATCGGTCAAGTGAAGACCAGAATTGTATCACGGAGACTTATTCATGAAATAATCACAATGGGTAACTGATAAACGGCAGGACTGAAATCCCAATCTTTGCCTAGATAATCTCTCTTTATTTTTCTCTTTCATTCATTCTTTCGTATTGGATTCTTGATGTTTGTTTGCTGCTTTTTCTATTTTCGTTTTGTTTTTATTTGATTGTTCTCCGGTTCTTTCACCATTTTTCCTGTAACTGTCTTCCTTTATATAAGTTGTCCTCTCATCAAAATCTCTCCCTGTGAACCATAAGGGGTGATAATGTTTCTTATAAGGACTCTGACTGATAGACTGATCAAAACCCTGAGATGTCAAGATGTCAAAAGGAACACCCACATGGGGCAGAGTCACAGGCAAAAACAGTGGGGCAGGAGCTAAGATCTTCCATGAATAAAGTTGTGGGACCAGGATGTAGGTTGATGATGGGGATTTTGTCAGATGTCAAAGGATCTAAGATTTTTGGAAAGAGAAACGAGGAGAAACAACTTGAAAGTGACAATGGGGAACGAGGAGAGCATCTATTCCATTTCCTGACCCTCTGTTACTTAAGAAGCATGCAGACAAGGAAGTTTGCTCAAGAAACAGCCAGATTTATGTTAGGGCTGGAAGTGACTAGAAAAGCAATTGGAGAAAATGAGACACCAGAAACATACATCCTACTTTATATATAAGGTTCCTAGGATTCAGGAAGAGGCAGGAAGGAATATTTGGCTGTTATTGAAATAGACAAAGATATTCAAAGGTTGTGAAATTCGAAAACTGAGGAAAGGCACATTTGTGGAAAGGATTACATAAAGGCTGGGGCAGGCATTTTGGAGATACTAACAGTAACACCATTGCAGATTTCTATGAATAATTCAAAGGAAGAGATAAGACAAGGGGAAACTTTTCGCACTTGGCATAACTTAAGCATTTAAGTAGCAGTTGCCTTTCAAGTATAGGACTGAAAAAAAAAAAAAAGACCTGAGTTTAGAAATTCTGGGAGAAATCAGAATATCTGTATTCTGTGGTCAACATGGATATATATGATATTTTCTTAAACACCACAGAGGACACTTTCAGTCTCTAAAAGCTCATTCTCTTCTTCCACCTTAGTGAAGATCTGGATTCAAGACTGTTCAGCTGGTCTACATTTACCAGCTCCCAGGGCAATCAGGTGTGGCCATGTGATGGAGTTCAAAACAATGGGTGTGAGAACAATTCTAAAATTTTTAGTTATCTTAAAGCATTTCTGAAGTTTCTTTACAAAGTGTAAACCACTATGAACCAGTATTTTCTTTTTTCTACGTTTTATACAACTATGGCATACCGTATCCCTTTGCATCTTGTGTGTGTGTGTGTGTGTGTGTGTGTGTGTGTGCGTGCGTGATGTAACATATGCCTTACACGTATTCTACAGAACAAAGAAAACATAATCATTATTTGTCTTTTTTGTAGTGCATGGTATTATATTTTATGGATTTACTATATTATACCCTCACACCCAGCTTTAATGGAGATCCAGATTTATTCATTAATGCAGCACACATTTATCAAGTGCCTACTATGTACTAGGATTAGTTCAGACCTTTATCCGTGTACAAAACTGGTAAAGATTAAAACCTTCATGGACTTTACATTCTAGACGCAAGAGGCAGATAATATGGAAACAGTGTTCCAATCAAAAGGAAAGAACTTATTCCAGCACATGCCTGACATGTTGGCAGAACAGCAAGAAAGTCCATGTGCCTGGAGCATAGTAGGTCAAAGGACAACAGTAGATGATGAAATAAAGATCAAAGAGCAGCCACTGACCGTACTTGGGTATATTCTTTGAGTGAAATGCAGATCCATTTTACGTTTTGAGCAGTGAGTTGATTTGACTCATATTTTTTATCACTGGCAATATTGCAATAAATAAACTTGTGCATATTCCATTTACGTATGCACAAATGTCTTCATGGGATAATTTCCAGATTAGGATTATAGGAAAAAGGATATACACTTTTACAAATATGAAAGATATTGCCCAAAATGTCACCCAATGGAGGTTGAATCATTGCCTACTGCCCCCAGCAATAAATGAGTATCTGTTTCTATTTTATATTTATCTCTGTTCCCTTTTGCTGGTATTCATGTATGTGTGTTATCATTACTTTCTTTTTAAACATGAAACAGCTTACTTTTTCCTTTTTCTATTTTCTGTGTTTGTTGGTATTTGAAAAGACTCATGAGAAAATAGGGAAGTTTCCTGGATAAAAGGTACAGTTGGATATTCTAGAAGAATGTGAGTTAATAAATAGTGTTAGGTCCCAAAGAGTTTGGATAAGACAAGGCTTAAAACATAGGAACAGATATAGGTTTGCCTTTGGTGAAAGAACTTCATGCTAATGAAAGAAACAGGTATGTGTAGATGTAGATAAGTTTGCTGGCTTGTGGAGAGCCGGAAATGGACGTTACTTCTCAGAGAGGTTTATTTCCTTTGTGAAATAGGGGGCTTGATCATCTATTGGGAATAAAGGGAATCATGGAAGAAAAGAAAGGAAGTACAGAAGATAAAATATTTCTTGTCAGAATGAGAAAGAACATTGCCTGGTGAAACATAATCCAGTTGAAATCACTGTTAGAACACTGATCAAACAGGCAACCATGAATGCGTAGTGTCACCAGTTGGCTCAGGTGTGTGATTTTCTCCACAGTCTCAAAAGTCTATGTACAGACAAAGCGAACACAGGCAGCGAGATTTCCCCAAGGCTGGATGCTTGTAGGGCAAGTGGATGAAAAGACATCAGGTCAAGGTTGTTTAGAGATTCTTCAGGAAGAATTTAAAGTATTCAGCTATGAAAATGAAGCTAGAAAGTAAGAAAATGCATTATAAAAGCTTTAGACAAAATTCTAGTTTCCTCCTTCCATGTACCCCTACATATCATGGCTTGTATCATGCTATATATCATCATAGCACAGCCTCTGCTCTATTAGATAAAACATTTTGACTGACATCCTTAATTAACAAAACTCATGGAAGGCAACCAGAAGGAGTTCATTTCCCCATCGCACACATACTTTTTAAATCTTTTCATGAAGAGTAGTCTGCCTTATGCCACAGGATGACACCAGGCAGTGTCTCAACATTGTGGATCACTATGAGATTTTTCTTATTTTAAGCTTTTTTAACTCTCATTTTAAGTTGCAAATGCTTAACAGTATGAAGATTCCCCCCCCCCCACCAAGATGTGGTTTAATATGTATGAAGTGATTGTTGATTTTTTTTTTTCATGCTTATTTCCCTTTTACTACAAAATGCCATTTTCACATTCTTGGTAAGAGCCTGGGGAGGGAGCGGTGGTAAGGGTACAAGAAAGTTCTTTATTGATTGCTATTTTTAAATTGCATTTGTGACTCAGGGTCTGACCAAAACTTAAATCCCACTTTCTCCCCTGGGGCATTTATTCCTATGGTCTTCAGAGAATTTAACAATGCTGTTGGTCGTTCACGGCTATTATTCCAGAACAGGATGTATGTGGTTTTTGATGCTTATTTGTTTGTGATTGCCCTTCATACTCGGGATCAGATGATCAACAGTCAGCCTCCAGCTTCTCTTCTGTTAAGACCTGAAAGACTTAAATGATTCCCATGTAGCTCTTATATTCAGTGGAAGTTCAGTTACTTCCCGACAAAGCCTTGTCCCCGCCCCCCCTTTCTCTCTATCTGTATGTCTATATCTTTCCTGCTGCCTCAGGCCAATGGAAACAGCCTCTTGTCTTCAGACTCCTCAGCTACATGTCAGATATGAGTATGCTCTCCAAAATCCAAAGGATATATGTTAAGCTCTTTTATTTATCCCATGGAAGCTGGACCTCTTATCTTGAAGAGAAAAAGAACATCTTACTTATTCCCCTTGTTTTTGTTAGAAGTTTGAAAGGGCAGGCAAGTGTTAGAGAACAAATTTCTACAGACAATCCTCTTTACAAATTGTGCTTCTTCCTCGTTTCTAGTATTTTATATAGGTGTGGCTGGGCCATTCCTAGGCTGTGTGGGTCCTTGAGTCAATAGTTTTTGTGGGGATTTTGTCTATAAAACCATTTGATTATAAATATATATGTATATATATGGATATATATATCTCTCTCACATGTGTCCATGTGATATATAATCATTCATGAATGAAGATTTAGAATATCTCTTTCTGTATTTAAGAAATATAAGAAAGAGAACTTATATTTTTGTTAATTGTCCAATCACAGCATGTGAATACTAAATATAGTATTCAGGCCCCATTTTTTCTTCTTCAGATCTTCCAGTTCAGACATTATCTTTTCACATCATTCTTTTGTCAAACACAACATTCCTGGTTAATTTCATATCTTCCATCCAAAGAAAAAGGTAGCAATACCGTTATTTAACAAAATGCTCTGATCTTTGAAAAATGTTCATTTAAAATCAATATCTATCTTCTTACCTCAAAATTTCCCTAATACCATGTATTTAATCCTAGTTTTATCATTTATACATCACGATGTATTACCCATCCTGCTGCCCATGGATACTAGACCTGGACAACAGAGAGGAACTTTAAAGAGTTTGAGGATGGCGTTCCCAAGCGTTGAGACCCTGTATTGTTCCCTGGGGCTTCTATAAACAAAGTACCACAAAATGTGTCATTTAAAATATCAGAAATGTGGGGTGCCTGGGTGCCTCAGTCAGTTGAGTGTCAGGCTTCGGCTCAGGTCACGATCTCACAGTTGACCCATGCAAGCCCGGCACCCAGCTCTGTGCTGACAGCTCAGAGCCTGGAGCCTGCTTCGGATTCTGTCTCCCACTCTCTGCCCCTCCCCCACTCATGCTGTGTCTCTCTCTGTCTCGAAAAATAAAATAAACATTAAAAAGTTTTTTTAAATATCAGAAATGTATTCTACCAGTTCTACACCTAGAAGCCTGAAATCAATGTGTCAGCAGGGGCATGCTGCCTGTGAAGGCTCTAGCATGGACATTTTACTTCTTTTAGCTTACAGCCATTGCTGCTAATCCTTGATGTTCCCTGTCTGGTACATACCTGACACAAGTCTCTGCCTGTGTCTTCACATGGCCTTCTCTGTCTCTGTGCCCCAATCTGCTTCTTGTTATAAGAACACCAGATATATTGCATTTGGGAGCCACCCTATTTCAGTATGACCTCATCTTTAACTTGATTACATTAGCAAAGACCTTATTTATGAATAAGATTGCATCCTGAGGTTCTGGATAGACGAATTTAGGGGTGAGGACACTATTCAAACCAGTGCAATCTCTAAGGCACAGAGACCTAGATAAAGACCCAATCTGCCAGGATCTAAGGACAGCAAAGGGACATGAGAAAATGAGTTGCAAAAGGAATTTTAAGTATTTCCTTTATAAGATCAGCCCAATGGGGGCACCTGGGTGGCTCAGTCAGTTAAGCATCTAGCTCTTGATTTCAGCTCAGGTCATGATCTCAGGGTTCCTGGGATTGAGCCCCACGTCAGGCTTTGCACTGACAGTGCTGTCAATGCAGAGCCTGCTTGGGTTCTCTCTCTGCCCCTCCCTCCTCTGCTGTCTCTCAAAAATAAATAAAACATTAAAAAAATAATAATAAAATAAAATAAAATCAGCCTGATGTGATCTGACGCATATTCCTTTTGAAGTTGCAATCCATTTTACCTCGTTGCTACACTCAAAACATCCAATTAAATATTGTGTTATAAGCATGTATGTCCAGCCAAAATGAACTTGCCATCATGTCAAGAAATAAGTGTCTATATAAAATAACTAGGAAGTAAATATTTAAGCTACAATAAATAACACAGTCAAGTAACATCAAAAATATTGTAACAACAGCATATGAAAATATACAGCTCAGGGTAGTGGCTGATGATTGCACAATGGCAAATACGAAAAACCTCTGAATTATGTATTTTAAAAGGGTGAATTTTATGATGCATGAATCTCATCTCAATGAAACTGTTCCCTAAAATGGTACAAGAATCATTCTGAGATGAGGTTAATTGAAGCCCACTTTTTGGAGTAAATCCACTTTAAGATGTCTTCAAGAAACTGAAAAGTATAAATTGAAATTTGTAAATTAGTTTTTTAAATATCTATAACCTAAGGGGTGCATGTGTGTGTGTGCATGTGCATATGTTGTGTGTGTGTGTGTGTGTGTGTGTGTGTGAAATTCCTTTTTATAAATAAGGCTCACATTTGATTTCATTAAAATACTAACATAAACTGTTGTCAATTAATTAAAATGACAACCTCAAGTTATAGATATCTTAGACTGAAAGGAGACCATAAATCTGCAAATTATCCAGTCTAATTCTTCACAGGACACTGGACTGAAACCATATTTTGCTTCCATTGAAAAAGCATATTGCTGGGGCACGTGGGTGGCTCCATCCCTCAAGCCTCTAACTTGACTTTGGCTCAGGTCATGACCTCACAGTTCTTGAGTTTAAGCCCTGCGTTGGGCTCTGCACTGTCAGTCCCTGGGATTCTCTGTCTCTCTCTCTCTCTCCCTCTATCTCTGCCTCTCCCCTCGTCACTGCTGTGCACGTGTGCAGATGCCTGGACATGGGCTCTCTTGCTCTCTCTCTCTCAAAATAAATGAATAAACTTAAAAAAAACAACAACATATTGCTATCTAGTTGAGGAGAGATTCAGGCAGTGAAGGAAGGGCACTGTTATTAGGTTATAATCTTATTTAACATCTCTATTAATCATTGAGCGGGGAAAGAGATGCAAGCTAAGGAAACAAATCACAATAGATTGTCAAGTGTTTTAACACCAATTAGTACAGACATGATAAAAAGGGACCTTCAGTGATTAAAGGGCAGCCACAAATTGAGATCCAACTCGGAAAGTATAATATGGTTGGCAAGTAGCCCTTGGGAATAAAAAACAAAAATGTGTAATTGTTTTTAAGGTCATCATTCCAAAGATACATGAAGGATATTCAGTGAAAATGAAAAAACAAAATCCTTACTTTTACAATAAAGATTTTAATGTCAGTTTTTGTATTTTAATTTGTAATTTAATTTAATTTTGTATTTTAATTTGGTTTCACTTTAAGTTTTTAAGTAGGACATCTTTGCTTTTAGATAGCTTTTGAAATTCATGGACAAAAATTTGCCTCTGGATTCATATTTTTTTTATTGCCATAGACTCAAAATTTGCCATAGAGGATGACAGGGAAAAAGAATGAAAAGGCAAAGAGAAAGAAAAGAAAAGAAAAGAAAAGAAAAGAAAAGAAAGAAAAAAAGAAAAGAAAAGAAAAGAAAAAAAAAGAAAAATTTAAGAGGATTACAAGCAAGTTACCTTCACTGACCCTTGTACAGAAATTAAAATAAAAATTTATAAATATTCAATAAAATATTTGGAGTCAGTTTGTCCTACAATGGGTTAAGAGAAGTGTTTGGTTGTTTTTACTAGAGATACCTCAGGAAATGAGCTTTCATTAGTTTACTAAACAATTTTTAATGGTTTGCAAACTACTCAGGATAGATCTAGATTTGAAATTTTAACACAACATCCTCAGTTAACAAAAAACCAATGCTAAGTATTGACATAGAGAGCATAATAAATGTAAGCCAAAACAGGAATATTTGAGCAAACAGTACCTTGCAGATGTAAAAGATGTCAACAGGACTGCAGTGGAGTCACTTATGCTAAGCCCCATGGTCTCCAAACTAAGAGACTTAATTTAATTTACAGTTTCAGAAATGGAACCTTAAACCACTGAGTTAGGAGATACCTAATCAAACCTAGTGAGGTAATATGTCTGATACACCCTGAATGCCCTAAAAGAAAGTGATCTTACCAGGACCAATCTACTTTTTGTTAAGTATAACCTCCTAGTCTGGTTCTCTTCTGCCTATAAAAGTCTTTTATTTTGTACAGTTCAAAGACTCTTTTCTAACTGCTAAGATGGGATGTTGCCAGATTCATAAATCCTTATACATAAAGTCAATAAGATCTTTAAAAGTTACTCAGTTTAATTTTTTTTAACACAGATAACTCCGACAGTATGTGAAGAAAGAATGAATACCTTTTCAGGTAATCATTTCAATGTGATTTTAATTATTTGCTTTAGGAAGGGCTTCAAATATTAAGCTTTATACTTTTATCATATATTTTGTCATAAACATATAAAGAAAAAGAATTAGTTTCAAGACAGAACTTAACATTTGCATGCTAAAAACCTATCTCTATAGTTAACAATTTCATGCTTTACATGTCTGAGATGATAAGCCTCAAGAATAAGTTTTAAATATACAATAGTAAAACTTATCACATATATGATATGGGCCATTTTTCCACATCTGAATATCTTATATTTGGTAGTTATGGAAACTAACATCCTTATAAAAATTATAAAGTAATTATTTCATCTTCAGAGTATAGACATCTTTTAGAAAATTTAAAATAATGTTTTATAGGAAAAAATTATAAACAATAAAGAATAAAATATTTTTATTCTAATCAATCTCAATAACATTCATATTTAATGTTACTTAAAACATTGATTACTTTTATTTTTATTTTTAAAATTTTTTAATATTTATTCATTTTTGGGAGACAGAGCGACAGAGTGCAAGCAGGGGAGGGGCAGAGAAAGAGACACACGCTCGAAATCCGAAGCAGACTCCAGGCTCCAAGCTGTCAGCACAGAGCCCGATGCAGGGCTCAAACCCATGAAACGCAGATCACGACCTGGGTTGAAGTCTGACAGTCAACCGACTGAGCCACCGAGGCACCCCTTGTTTACTTTTAAAAGTGAGAATAATTTCACTGGAGTCAAAATTACTCCAGTAAAATGTTCAAATAATTGAAAGAGAAGATATTTTGAACTGTCTTACAGGAATCAGTTAAATTACTGACTTTGATAATTTAGAAAAACACAAAAGTACAGTGAGTGTATGTTGTAAAATTGAGTAACAGCTGCATCCAAAATCAGTCCACAGTGGCCCTGATTTACATCAGCTTCTGTATCCCCTGCATGTCTGTACTGTGTATGGTCCTCACTTTGAAGCTAATGACAGCGTGAGAGCAAAGAAGAGATAAAATGAGAATAAGAAGCAGTGAATTTTTCAAAGACAACAGCAGATGGGTAATCTGTATTTATAGTCATTCACCCAAAAATACGCCTGGCTATACAATGAATTTTATCAACTGAAATTATTTTTGAATAATAATTTAGCTTTGGATAACATCTATTCTGCACTTTGGGAAGTTGAAAACTTAACTTGTACTTTTGCTCTAAGAATGGATCCCTTAGACAATATCAATTATATCTTAAGAAAAAAGAAGAAGAAGAAGAAGAATGGCCAGGAAACAAAGCAAAACAAAAAGAATGGACCATAGGCAGACAGAATTATGCTTTGGCCCTAAATTCTCATTTTGTCCCACTCATTCTATTTCCCCATGCATGCATTCAGTTTTGTCCAGAATGACATCAAAATGTGTCCTTTCTTCATATTTTTCCCTTAAATTGTACGTTTATTTTAACTCATTCTAGAATATGACATCCCTTCAGTTTCACGTGAGGTAAGATAAATATTAATCTCATCTCACCCCCTTAGCACAATTTCACATAAATCCAAGTGCCTCTTGGCTTTATATATAAAATGAGGGGCCTGTGGTTCCTTTTAGGCTCCTAAAAATGCAGAGTGGTGGTCTCACAATGGAAGTGGAGTCTAGGCATATTCGAGCCCAAAACTATTGCCATCTTCCTGGTGCAAATTCATTGTTTTTTCATGGACCCCAAAAACTTTAGAAAGATTTGAGATTAGGACAAGCTTTCTGGAGTCACTGAAGACTGAACTTTTGTCAATTTGTGCCCATCCTAATTCAAGCACCAGAACTCTCACATAACCCCAGGTAGAGAGGTCACAACTGCTAGCATTCTTCCTGGCTTCTGTAAACAGATCATCTTTGTGTACTACCCTATGAAGGGTTCTAAGCACCTTAATTCTTTATTTTTTTCTTCCAAGTTTTGATTTAAATTCCAGTTAGTTCACATACAGTATAATATTAGTTTCAGGTGCAGGATCCCGTGATTCATCACCTACACACAACACCCAGTGCTCACCACAGTAAGCACCCTCCCCATTTTCCCATCACCTATTCAACCCATTGTGCCCTGGCCACCTCCTCTCCACCCTAGCTTATTCTCCATAGTCAAGAGTCCATTCCGTGGTTTGCCTCTCTCTCTTTCTCTCTTTTTTCCCCCCGCTATGTTCACCTGTTTTTATCCCTAAATTCCACATATGGTATCTGTCTTTCTCTGACTGACTTATTTTGCTCAGCATAATACTTTCTAGCTCATCCATGTCATGGCAAATGGCAAGGTTTCATTCTTTAATGGCTGAGCAATATTCCATTGTATGTGTGTATGTGTGTGTGTGTGTGTGTGCGTGCGTATGTGTCTGTATACAAACACACACACCTCTTTATCCATTCATCAGCCAATGGACATTTGGGCTCTTTCCATTAGTTGGCTATTAATGTTGCTATAAAAATCCAGGTGCATGTATCCCTTTGATCAGCTTTTTTTTTATATTGTGGGTAAATACCCAGTAGTGCAAGTGCTAGATCGTAGGGTAAGCACCTTAATTCTATCTGAAGACTATGACAATGGATTTACTTTTTTCAGTGACTTTAAAAGATGAAGTAATTGAGGCAAACACTAGTTTGCAAGTCTAGTGTGAAGATAATTATTTACATATTTACACATGATGTAAGTGTAATCGGAATAAAGATTCCACATTCAAAAGTTGGTAATGATTTTATAAAAATAAGGATAATAAATTTTATTTATGGATTAACTGCTATATGCCAGGCACTGTACTCAGTTCTTAGATGCATTAAAACAATTAACACTAGAATCTTGTACATAACAAGGCCACTGTGGATCTGGGTATCTCTTTAGGACAGCTGTCCTTGATGTTTTCATTCAGTGATCCGTTCAAACAAAAGGGGGATGGGAAAGAGGAATGTGTGTGTCTGTGAGTGGGGAGAGCCATGGACACGGGTGAGCATGAGGAGTCTAACTTCGCAGGTCTCAGTAGAGCTTGACTCTGCACCAAACTTGATTCCTTTTCTTTCACTTTTCTTTTACTTTGGATGCTTGCTTTGTGGCATCGTGACTGAGTTCTAGCCATGAAATGGGAGTACTGGTGATAAATTTCATTCCCAGCCTGTTTCATACACAGTTTTCAGGCATAGTCCCCCAGGTTCTTTATTCTCTTCCACCATCTTTATGTATATAAGCACAAGGACCCTAGAAATCATATGTTAAAGATGGACCAGACTCAACATGGAAAAATTCTGGATCCCTGAGTCAATTCTCAGAGGGAAGCAGCCACAGTGAGGAACACCCATTACACACATTAGTGAGGAATACATTTGTATTTTGTTTCAGCCACCATAACATTTATAGTTTATATAACATAACTTCCTCATGTCATTAAATCTACATATATGTATATTTTTTTTCAAATTTAACACCTCTGAAGTAAGGATGCATCAGACAATCAAAAGTGTCTTAAAATTATTTGATAGCATTCTTTCCTTCATTATAATGTATTGTTAGTTCTCATAGTCAATAATGTCTTAGATTTCATGACATATGGTAATTCACAGGTTTTCTTGATATTGAAATCCATGATCTTAATCATTACCTACATTATATATCTCCTTAAGTGATGGACTACATTGCATAAGATAGCTATCTGGTTCATGATACGATGCTTTGTTACTAGATTTTTACTTCAGAGTGTTTTTTCCTTCCTGTTCAGCAAATCCCCTGGAAAATATAAACATTATTGTAGACATCTTTTCTAATTGCATTCCAGGTGTGTAGGTGCAAATTATTTTTTTACATGTATTTTCTGCTATTTAGAAAATCCAAAGCCCATGATATAATCTGAAAATAGTCCACACATTTTCCAAAAAATAAGCTGCCATGTGCTCCCAAATAGAATAAGATTTGGCATGAATTAAAATGATTTCTACCATAAATTAGAGTTGAAGTCCCCATGGTGGTAAAGGCCACATGGTTAGCATGATAAGAATATGGACTTTTTTTCCTGTGATATAATAGCTTTGTGAACTTGGAGATGGTGGGCCACTGACGCTAGTTTACTGATCTATAAAATCACAATAATATTTATTTCATAAGATTATTGTGAAGATTACGCGTAATATGTTAATAATAGTTGCCCAGTAAATGCTAAATCTTCCTCCCCATCCTTTTTGACATACCGGATTTTCGGTTGAACTTTTACATTTATCTGATTTATGACTTAAATAGAGGAAAGTGAATGCAAAATTAGCTGCCATCTCACATTGCTTGCTTCAATGAAAAAAGTGAAAGCAAAACCAGACCTTTTCCTGTGTGCCTCATTAGCTCAGTAAAATCTAATTTTCTCTAATTTCTTTCACTTCCTATGGGAAAGACCAAGTGATTATTGGAATTCATAGTCACATTTCATGATCTTTTCATACCTCTGTAGATTTTTGCTTTGTGAGATAGAACCTGAATTTGAGTTCAATTTCAGACCACATAGGTGAGGAAGGTGAGGGTATATTTTGAGGAGAAATGACAAGAGACTTCATCACTCGCAAAATTTTCTCAAAGTTGCTAAAATCTCACAAAGGAATTGGACACAAAGGAATTGGACACATTCTCATAGCTATGGACAAAGAAATAGGCCATTTCCAAAAGCAGAGGCCATAACAATTCCTCTGGGGTAGCTGTACTTCTATCTTTCTTACATGGGGAAAAATAAACTGCCGAATTGGATGGCCAGATATCTGTGAGAATGCCTCCTACTTACTGTGGGCTAGCAGGTATAACTAGAAAATCCATTTTTACAAATAGTTATGATGCTGTTTTCCCATAGTGCCAGCAGTTTACAACCATCTCAGATCCTGTAATACACTGATGCCAAGAAAATTCGAGAGTGGAAACTTTCTTTTTCAGAATTTATTAATGGAAAAGCTGTCACAGAAAAATTTTCCACTGCAGATCTGGAGAGAGATGTCACTGTGTACTGTGTCTGATTTAAGAGCAAAACAATGATTATAATGAGTTTCTCCTTAGGAGTGCTAATTTAAGGAACTAATGTAGGGGCGCCTGGGTGGCGCAGTCGGTTAAGCGTCCGACTTCAGCCAGGTCACGATCTCGCGGTCCGGGAGTTCGAGCCCCGCGTCGGGCTCTGGGCTGATGGCTCAGAGCCTGGAGCCTGTTTCCGATTATGTGTTTCCCTCTCTCTCTGCCCCTCGTCCGTTCATGCTCTGTCTCTCTCTGTCCCAAAAATAAATAAACGTTGAAAAAAAATTTAAAAAAATATATAAAAAAAAAAAGGAACTAATGTACATTTCAATAATATTGGAAGCAAGAAACATTAGTAAAAGATGGCAATGACTATGGTTTCATTAGACGAGGACTTGACAGTCTCATCATTTGGATATTAAGAGATGTAAGACAGCCAAAGACGGAAGAGGTTGTGCTATTTTTTAAGTAAGGCTTTTATCAAAGCGTAATACATATAATACAAAGCGTATACATATAGCATGACATATAATAATTATATATATGTATATATACATATATATAGACAAGTGCAAAAATACCTGTACAGATCAACTATTTTCATGACTGAACAGACTCCTATAATCAACAGTCAGATCAAGAAATAGAACATTATCAGATATCCTCCATTATCCCTTTTACAGTCACTATCTCCCTTCAAAAAAACACTTTTCTGACTTTTGTTATCACTTAGTTTTGCTAGTTTTCAACGTCATGAAAATGGAATTATATAGGGTATGATTTTTTGTGATGATCTTGCTACATTCAATGTTATATTTTGAGAAGAATCCATTCAGTGGTTTATTCATGCTCATTGATTTCTAATATTCCATTAAATGAACACATAATGTCATTATCCTATTATTAATAGGCATTAGGGTTATTTCCATTTTGGGGTCCCTTCAAATAGTATTGCTATAAATATCCTTATGCATGCCTTTTGGTGAACATATATGCACAATTTTGGGAGTGTATTCCTAGTAATAGATTACTGAGTCAGGATATACGTGAATGTTTAATATTTAAACTTAAAATTTAAACAGATTTTCAAAGTGGTTATATCAGTTTGTACTTCCAACAACAACCGGTTATAGATACCACGAAAAATAAAACAAAAACAAAACTTACCCACCTTAATGGAAATGAGATAATATGTTTAATTAGGCTTTTACTTTGCATTTCCTGACACCCTTTCTTATGTTTATTGACTCTGAACATACTCTTTTGCAAAGTACCTGTCCAAATCTTTAACCTATTTTCCTATTCTGTTTTTGGCCATGTAGTAACTGATTTGTAGTTCTTCTATGTTCTAGATATAAAATTAAGTTTGAGACTGTGGAATTTACTGATCATTTTAGGGAGATTGATATCTTTACAACACTGAATCTTTCAAATTATGATTGCAGTCCATGCTTTCTCTTATTTAGGCCTTGTAAAATTTCTCTAATAAAAATGGGCAGATATGTAGAAAGAGGCTTTGCCCATCTTTCATTAGAGTCTTTGTGACTTTTTCAACGTTTATTTATTTTTGGGACAGAGAGAGACAGAGCATGAACGGGGGAGGGGCAGAGAGAGAGGGAGACACAGAATCGGAAACAGGCTCCAGGCTCTGAGCCATCAGCCCAGAGCCTGACTCGGGGCTCGAACCCACGGACCGCGAGATTGTGACCTGGCTGAAGTCGGATGCTTAACCGACTGCGCCACCCAGGCGCCCCTGTGACTTTTTAATACTATTGTAAATAGTAAATACTATTGTAAATGGTAATACTATTAATGTAGATTGATCCTCCAGTGGAATGTTGATTAACGGTAGTGAGTGCCTGTGTCTTTTTGGTCCAGCCTTTGAGAAATTTCACTAGAAATTATATATTAGTTAATTTTTGTAGATACAATAATCAGGTTAAGGAAGTTTTTCATACTTCTTGAATGCTAAGTTTATTTTTAAAAATATAAATGGCATGAAATTTTAGCAAATATTTTTACACGTATTAAGATGATTATATTTCTTTTTCCTTCAATATGCTTGTCACTGTGGTTAATTATGTTGGGATATTATTGACACCTAACCCAGAATTTGATGTAAGAAATGCAAAGTAGTTATGGTATATAATCAAGTTTTATATATTATTGGATTCTATTTGCTTACACTGTACTCAGGATTTTGCATTTGTGTTCATAAGAGAGCTTGGCCTCTAATTTTATACCTTTTAATGTCCTCATCAGATTTGTTTTCAAAATTATGCTGGCCTCATACAACGAGGTAAGAAGTATTCTCCATTTCTCCATTCTCCAAAATAACATTTTAAAATATTAGTGTTACTTGTACCTTAAAGGTTTGACTAAATCATCACTAAAACTGTATAGGGCTGGTAATGTTTTATAAGAATATTTAAAAATACAAATTCAATTTCTTTAATAGATACAGGACACTTGTGGGTTTTTTTAATCCTGTTTTTATTTTGGCAAATTAACTTTTTTTTGCTTCTTATTTCTCTGTTCCTGACTGAGATCATGTTTTTTCTATCTGAGAATTTCCTTTGGTATTTTTTTTAAAATTTTTAAGCATAGTTCTGCTTTTCTGCTTTTCTTTTTTTTTAAGAATTTTTTTCTGAGCATAGAATTATAGTTTGGCAACTATTTTTATTTAGCACTCAAATGACTGCATTATATTTTCCTCTGGTTGTGATAATTTTTGTTTAAAAGATAGTTGATGGTGTTGTATGTTGATATTTTAAGGTTAATATATCTTTTTTCTCTTTCTCTTTCTGGTTTCAAAATATTATCTGTCTTTGGCTCTCAGAAGCTGGCCCAGGGTACGCCTAGTCACAATTTGCTTTTATTCCTTAATGGTTGGAATTGTAGATTTCTTGGATATCTGAGTTGAAATTTGTCATTGGTCTTGGAAAATCCCAGGTTGCTCTTATATCTTGAAAAATTGCTACAGCTTAATTTTCTGTGTCCTTCTAGGAACGCTGTTATAGATACATTAGTTATTTCATTGATATACGTGTGTGCACCCACACACATACACACACATACTTCTTGGTATATTCAATTTTCCTTTCTGTATTAAAATCTGTATATTTTCTGTTGATCAGAGTTCTCGATACTCACTTATTGAATTTTTAAATACTAGTATTTTAATTTGATGAGTTTATATAAATTCCAATTTTTTGAGAAATTCTCCATATTTTATCTCTCTTCTCCATATATGCCTCCATTTTTCTCTTTAATATCCTTGCCTGATAATTCTAAAAGCTGTTTTATTACCAATGGGTCTGTTTTCATTCTTTTCTATTGACTTTCAGTCATTTAGTCTTTCTCTTGGCATGTTTTGTTAATGTTTTGAGCAATACCAGACATTAAACTAAAAGCATTTTTAAAGCATCTAAATCAGACTACCTTTTCTCTAGGAGGTTTACTCTCTGCTTTGCTAAACAAATAACAAGGAAGCTGGCCACCTTACTCCAATTAAGCACTGACTCGGCTTGAATGTAAGTTGTTACTTTGGTAAGACTTCCAGTCCTGGTCTCCTCCACCTGCTACTAGGTCACAGTCTTTGAGACGTTCTACCTTAGATGCTTGGTCTTTAAAGTGTCCTCTTTCTCCATTGATTTCTGAACTTTTACCTCTTAATTCTTCATAGCTAATCAACTGCTGAAAACTCCATCCACATTGCTCAACCAGGTTTCGTCAGCTAATAAGCCCATCAAAGTTATCCTTCATTTCTGTTACAATGTTTTTTGTTTGTTTGCTTTTATCTCTAGCATTTCTTTTTGATTCCTTCTTATGATTTCCATCTCTCTGTTTACATTGCGCATCTGTTCCTGCATGCTGTCTTCTGTAGCCATTAGAGCCCTTAGCATATGAATCATAATTGTTTTTAAATTCCAGGTCTGATAATTGCAGCATCCCTGTCTGGTCTGGTTCTGATGCTCCTCTGTCTCTTCAAATTGTGGTTTGTTTGCTTGTTCGTTTGTTGCCTTTTGGTATACCTTGTAAATTTTTTCTTGAAAGCTCGATATGGTGTACTTCAGAAAAGGAAATGCTATAAATGGACCTTTAATAATATGGTGGTGAGGTGTGGGGGAGGGGCAGGTTCTACAGTCCTATCTTTAGGGCTCAGTCTTTTAGCCAATCTGTGACTCGGGACTATGAACTTCCCAAGTGTTTCTCGGGTTTTTTACTCCCTGATTAGGTAGGAGAGCATGGCTAGAGTGGGTGGGGCTTAGTAGTTCTCTTCCCCAGATCAGTGAGACTCTGATAATTCCCCAGCAGGTTAGGCTACCCTTAACTAGTTTCCTTGTGGGCAGGCCTTGTTAAGAAGAGTGCTCTGGCATATTTGGAAACGCTTCCTTTTTTACTGTCCCCCTGCCTGAAGCCCAAGGGGATTTTCTCTGATACTCAGGCTCTTGGAGGAAATTCTTGTGGGAACCCTCCTATGGCAGGATTCCCCCGGAGTCTTTAACTCTCAAAATTGTCTGCTCAAAGCTTCCAGCAGTTTGTCAGTTACAGCTCAGGTTTTCCAATCTGCTGCACTGGCTCCCACTCTCAGGTCCTGAATCTGTGCTCCAGGAAGTCCTGACTCCTGACATTTGCCTGTCTCTCTCCAAACTTGGGGGCACTGGCTTGCCTGGGTCCTCCCCTCTCTCACGGACCCAAGAGGCATCGTGGACAGTTCAGTCTGTGCAGCTTTTTACTTGTCACGATGGGCAGTGGTGACTTCCACCCTCCTTCCATGCAGAACCAGAAACTGGAAGTCCTTAGTTTGTATAGGATGCCATCTTGGCTTTCTAGACCGGTCTCTGACTTCAGAATAACTCAATTATCAAACATGGGAAAACTGAAGTGTCTGGCTCTTTTCTTAGTCTCTCTTTTTTTCCGGTAGAACCTGATCCCCAGTACCCTAATTTGTGTTCCTTTTTTGTTATTCTGTCCCTAGGAGACTTGCCAACACTCCGATGTTTTCCAGACTCCTGGGTGCTATGTCTTTCTTTGCGCGTGACTTATACCCTACTCAGACAGGAGGAAAAAAGAAACTGCACAGTGTTGCCACACGTCTCCAAAAGGTTTGCCTTCTTGGGAACTTTGCTCCCTTAAGTCTAGGGCTGCTTCGAATTCGTCCTTTAGTATTTTAAAACGCATACACATACATTTAAGTACATTTCCAAGTGTCTTAGACTTGCTGATCTTCGCTCGAAACATGGAATTGCTAGATCTTTTTATAACTTTGAGAGATGGCTACTTAGATTGTTTCTAACATGCTCATTGACACATGACATTTTTTTCTCAAATTATATGTTCATTGTATCCAGAAAGTTCACCAAGTCTCACTTTCATTATACAGTTCAAAATACTTATAATTTCCATTGTGATTTCTTTTAGACCCAGGTTAATTAGAAGGGTTTGGTGTTTTTTAGGCATTTGAGGATTTTCTAGTGATCCTTTTATTATTGGTTCCTAGTGTAGTTCTACTGTAGTTTATTCTCTTCTCCTTCCCCTTCTTCTTCTATCTAGAGAGAGAATGTCAGTGTAGAGCCTGATCTCCCGAACTGTGAGATCGTGACCTGCGCCAAAATTTTGGTGTTTCAAGCACACTGGGAAAGAATAGATATTCTTCAGTTGTTATTGGTGGCATTCTTTGTCAATTACGTTCAATTTTTTTTTAAATATGTCATCTCATCTTCTATATCTTTATGTTTTGTTTTTATATTTTTGTTCTATTACCAAGAGAAATATGTGAATAGTTTCCACAGATTTGTAGTAGTTTCTATTTCCCTTTTAGTTCTATCAACTTTTTTCTTGACATAGTATGAACGTATGTTAGTATATGCATGCAAATTTTGAATTGATGATTCTGACTGATTGGCCCTATCATCATGGTGGAGTATCTTTCTTCAGCTCTGGTAATTCTATCTGCCTTAAAGTCATCTTTGATGTTAGCATAGCTATACCAACTGGTTTACTGCTGTTTTGTTTAATTCAGTATAGTTCCCATACTTTTGCAATACACTGGGTGCTTTTTTAAGATTTTTTAAATTTAAATTCCAGTCAGTTAACACACAATGTAATACTAGTTTTAGGTATACTATACAGTGATTCAGTGCTTCCATACAACAACACCCAGTACATTTTGCAATGATGTGGGTGGGCCTAGAGAGTACTGTGCTAAGTGAAATAAGTCAGTCAGAGAAAGATAAATCCCATATTAATCTGCTCATCTGTAATTTAAGAATCAAAACAAACAAGTAGAGGAGAAAAAAGAGAAGCAAACCAAAAAACAGACTTAACGATAAAGAACAACATATACTTTTTTTTTTTTTAATTTAAAGTTCGTTTATTTACTTTGAGAGAGAGAACACAAGTGGGGGAGAAACAGAGAGAGAGGGAGAGGGAGAGAATCCCACACAGGCTGCACAGAGCCTGATGCGGGGCTCAAACTCACGAACTGTGAGATCATGACCTGAGCCAAAATCAACAGTCATACTCTTAACTGCCTGGGTCATCCGGGCACCCCAGTACTGTGTGCTTTTTAATTTCAGATGTGTCTTTATAAAACCATCTGTATTGAGATTCTGTTTTTTAATCCAGAGTGATCATATTTTATTTGATTATTTATTTTCCTTAAATTACTAGGGTTATTTATATATTTGGATTTATGTATATTTATTGAACTAGAATTTTTTCTCTTCTTTCTTGCTTATTTTGGATTGATCAAGCTATTTTAAATTTATGTTTCTTCCCTGTGAGACTTTTAGTGGCAGACTTCTTTTTACTCCTTTATTACTCAAGAGACAGAATATGAATCTTTGTCTTAGTAAGATTTGCTATAAAATGAGTACTTTCACTACTACCCTCAAGATGCTAAAATTTTTAAATAATGTGGTATCATAGACTCCCTCCTACCTTTAATTCTATTGTTGCCAAACATTTTAATTTAATTATACATATGATTCCAACAACAAACATTATTATTAGTATTTTGTATATTTAGGTTTTTTATTGTTCTTGGTATTTTCTTACATTTCCATGATTCTGTTCAGGGTAAGAGAGAAAAGCTAGGAAATCAACACAGGAGATAAATCAAAGAAATTGAGAAGGAAGGAAAGAGTATTAAAACCCATTGATTTACTACTACATGTCAGGGATTGTGTACTGTGTTAGTGACAATAAAATTAATCATTCATTTCCTGCATACCATAAGCCAGATACTATCCAAACTCTCTATATCCAGTACATTTTTAAAGCTTTAGAAACACCTGAAATTTGGTTTAGCCCCTTATGTATACATGGAAATAAGGAAAGTTCCCCCTCAGTCGTCATGTATATAGTGTGTCCTTTTATGTGCTAGGAACTGTGTGATGTGCTGGGGATCTAGCAAAGAAGTAAACAGGCAAAATCCTGGTCAGTCTGGAAGCTACCTTCTGGCCTCAGCAGATAGGCAATAATAAGAAACAAGTTGGTATATGAATGTATATGTCAGTATATGCATGAATAGTATATGATGTGAGAAATCATGGTAAGTGCTATGGGAAAAAAAAAAGTATACATTTGGTTTGCTATGTTATATAGGATTGTGACATCACATCAGAGACAAAACTTTGATCGAATTCCTGAAGCAAGGGTTGCCTGGGCGGCTCAGTTGGTTAAGTGTCCAACTCCATCTCAGCTCAGGTCATGATCTCAAGGTTCTTCAGATTGAGCCCCACAGTGGGCTCTGTGCTGACAGTTTGGAGCCTGCTTGGGATTCTTTCTCTCCGTCTCTCTCTGCCCCTCTCCTATTCTCTCTCTCTCTCTCTCAATAAATAAATAAACATCAAAAAAAATTATATTCCTGAAGAAAATATCAAGCTTTAAAAATCAAAAAAAGCTCAGAAAAAGTTAAAAAGTACAAAAATTTGTAAAACTAACAAAATGTTGAATTGGTCTCCTCAATTACAAAGTCTAGGCTTATTTCACTGGTCCATAGAGGTAGGAAGACTAGAGGTAGGATATCCTGGGGCGGGGAGGGGGTCGGAAATCAGGCCAGGAGCTAATTTTAGCCTTTTCCATATTAATATTTTCTAAACCCATCAGTCTAGTTTCCTTATCTCATCTATTCTGCTTCCTTGCTTAATAACAAGGAAAATTATTATTTCTCAAAATCAATATACATAAGATGGCCCAAAAATCTTAATGCAATTCTAAACTTAAACAGATAAATAGATACATCTACCTGCCTATTCATAAAGTCAATCTTTTCACATTCTACATGAAGAAATAGGGATACAGACCTTTTAGATTCAGTCAGGACGCCTGGGTGGCTGAGTCAGTTAAGCATCTGACTTCAGCTTAGGTTATGATCTCAGGGTTCCTGAGTTCAAGCCCTGTGTCGGACTCTGTCCTGACAGTGTGGACCCTGGAGTCTGCTTCAGATTCTGTGTCTCCCTCTTTCTCTGCTCCTTCCCCTGCTCATGCTCTGTCTCTCTCACTCTCTTTCTAAAAATAAATAAACATTAAGAAAATTTTAATTTAGTCAAAATTCACTTAAAAATCTCTCTGTTTTCTTGTAATCAGAGTTGATCAATACCAATTAAAAATGTATATTTTGATGGGGCGCCGGGGTGGCTCAGTCGGTTGAGTGTCCGACTTCGGCTCAGGTCATGATCTCGCGGTCTGTAAGTTTGAGCCCTGCATCGGGCTCTGTGCTGACAGCTCAGAGCCTGGAGCCTCTCTCTCTGCCCCTCCCCTGCTAATGCTCTGTCTCTGTCTCTCTCTCTGTCAAAAATAAACAAAAAAAAAATTTTTAAAAATTCATACTTTGATGACAAAAACCAGTGAACTTTGCTTTTATGTAGGGAAGTGTCAACCAATGAAAGGCCAAACTGCAAGCTGCATAATAAAATATGTGTGTTTATTTGAGGTCTTAGGGATTGCAATCGGGAGACACAGATTCCATCAGTCTTGAAAGTGAGCTCCAGAGAGACACAGGAGGTTAGAAATTTTGAAAAGAAAGCAGGAAATTTGTGGGTGTTGTTTTGAATGAAATGTGATTGGTGTTGGTATAGCTACAGTTAATACTAATCTATATGTGACTGGTTGCTAGGGCTAGTGTTAGGCACAAAGTCCATTTATGTCCATTTCAACGTATAGTGGGCGCCTTGGTTTTTAGCCGTGTTCAGTAAAAATTCTGAGAATTTGAGACAGAAGACATGCATTACCCCTGCTTCCTCAATGTCCTCATGGCTTCATTTTCTATAACCCCTTTGGAAAAGCTTTTTCCATTTTATTCTATTATCAGAAGAAATATAAATTGTGTGTTTTTTTAAAAGTTTTTATTTATTTATTTTGAGAGAGAGAGAGAGAGAGACAGAGAGAGAGAGAAAATACCAAGCAGGCTATGCACAGTCAGTGCAGATCCCAACACAGGGCTCAAACTCTCAAACTGTGAGATCATCACCTGAGTGTAAATCAAGAGATGGACATTTAACCCGTTGAGCCACCCAGGTACCCTTATAAACTGTCTTTTAAAACATCTCCTATTGTTTATATGTTTGTCCTCTATCTCTCCCAAAACATTTTTGGAAAGTTTTGTTGCTGTTGTTGTTGTTGTTGTGTTAAACTCTTGTAAAGTGTTTTACATGGAAAGAATCTCATTGCTGTGGAGAGGCAAGAGAGAGCAGAACTAATGCAAGAAGGTGAATTCCATTGAAGAGCAATAAGGAGAGTAGTCAGATCAAATACAGAACACCCAGTTAGACGTATCAAATAAACAATGAGATGAACAACAAATCAGTCCCAAATATTGCATGGGACACACTTAGGCTAAAAAAGTATTTGTTTTTATCTGAATTTCAAACTTAAAATTCTGGATGTCTATTGGTTGAATATAACAACCCTAGCAGTAAAAACAACTCATAAGATGACCCAGAAACGGAACCAATTTAGCACAAAGAGAACTTAGAGTCAGAAGGAAAGTAGCGTCCCATGAAATGGGCCATCTTCCTACTTTCTGTGGCTTCAAGAGTTTTGAATGCCCAAAAGTAGTAGATGGGATATTGGAGGCTTGGGGAGGAGGGGATGGAGACAATCAAATCTAGCTATTGGGTATGGAGGCAGGAAATTTCACTTGAAATTTGAAGTATTTTTATATAAAAAAAAAATTATAATAACATTCCTTCCCCTGAAAGCAGTATGTTGATTGAGTTTCCTAAGTTTAATTAATTGATTGAGCTTTATTATCTCTCTCTTGTCTTAATCTCTTTTCATAAATACTTCGGAAGATTCTTTCAGCTCTATTTTTGTATTTCATAGAGGCAAATTCACACAGAAGTGCAATATGAACATGACAAATCACTCTTGAATGCCACCTACCTACCTGATCTCCAAAAGATTCCAAATAGAACAGTTTTAATAAGGACCGTTGATCATTATGGTGACTCTTTTAGAATTTAATTATGATATATTTTAATTACATGGCATATTTGAGACAACATCCCATATATTTACCAATTGATATTTTCAAATATAAATAAATATAGATGTATAAAACCATGTTGAAGTTATACACATAGAGTAACATGACTTAATGACATTTGTGAGCAAACTCTTCTGTCTTTGAAACCATATGGTAGAACCATAACGGTGTGTTACGTAGAGATTTCGGGTTAAAAAGTGTTTACTGACATTGCTTGAAGATGTAAGACCAACACGAGGCAATAAGGAAACACAGAAGTAATTTTACAAAATTGTAAGTTTATAGTGATACCTTGTTGAAATGATTCAAGCGTTGACACAGATTACTATGACATGCAGTATTATTTGCTAGTTAACTATTCATTGGATATATTCATTGATTGTGTTTATCACTTAGTCCATTTCACTGAGGACAGCTGAGAAGGGTGATCTGCATCTATAATTAAGCTTAGATTATTCATTTTTCATTTTCCAATGTCATAATGCATTTCTCATTCATATAAAATTTCATCATTTGGGTAAAGTATTTAAATTTTTTCACAACTAACATAAAAATACACAAAATAATAAAAACCAAAGCTATATGGAAGGGACTATAATTATTAGTAACTGTCAAGTAGGCATTAACAAAACATAAACTTGTTTTTACACAGCAATAGAGGTTTCAAGTACACTAAGCTTGTCAGAAATGTTTAAAGGCAGTTTGCATTTATATTCCAGTGCACTGCTTCTAAAGGTCGTTTTTTTCTAAAGAAAAAGACAAAAAGACAAAGAAGATCCGTTTATTCATATATTACCTTCTCATCAAAACCAGGACTGAATTGCCATAAGGGAATATGATATTGGTGACATTTTCTAAGACAGTGATATCTATTTTTACCTAGACCTTTTAAAGTCTCAGACTTAAGAGGTAGAAGAAAAAATAATATCTAACATTTAATATTTTGCCTACCTGTGCTTCTATCACTTCCACAGGAAATAGATTTCAAGACATATATTTGAAATATATCTGAGGAAATATTGAGGAAAGAACTATTTACCAAATGTGGGCAGTTAAGGAACACCAGGAAGGTTGACTGAAGCACATCAGAGCTAGCAAGAGATGCGAGCTGCTAAGACTCAGATCAGAAGAGGCAAGAGGATAAAGCAATTACTAGAACCCGGAAAATGTAACTACAGTAGTAAGAAGGGGCTCTGAGCGAGCAGCTACAGTGTTTAATGGGCTTTGCAGGAGTCTGAGGAATACATACCCCAATCTCAACTTCCTCTTTCCATCACATCTTTTGCAGATGCTTCCCATTGGTCACACCCAGCCCTGGGGTAAAGGAGCTCTTTGATGCAGTCTATATAGTTAACTTCTCAGGAAGCAGAATAGGGTGGGAAGGGTGAGGAAGAGATCTGGATAAGCAAACAAAAATATCCAGCATCACCCACCTCTTTTGCTTTGCAATATCTATTCTTGTTCTTTTTCTGGATGAAAAATTTGTGTACCCATACAATATATTTATTTCATTTTATCATATTTAATCACAGATGATAGCACTACAGATATACTCCCACATAAAATATAAAACTTTGGCCACTGCCATTGCCTTTTGTGAAATCGTTTTTTAAGTTTATTTATTTTTAGAGAGGGGGAGGGGTAGAGAGAGGAGGAGAGAGAGAATCTCAGTCTCTGACAGTGCAGAGCCCTACGTTGAACTTGACACATGAACCTTGAGATCATGACCTGAGCCAAAATCAAGAATCAGAAGCTTAACAGACTGAGCCATCTAGACACTCCAGGCACCCCAGCCACCACCATTTCTTAATAAAAGGAGGAGGGAAAGAAACAATTAATATAAAACTTGCCTTTAACAGTCATATTTCTGAAACTTCCATCTTTCAATATGTGAGAAGTAAGGGAGATGATTCCTTTTCAGAGATACCAAATAAAAGCTGTGCTGTCTACTTAATTGTAAGTTTACAACCTATTCGAAATATGTCAGAACCACCGCTTCCCCTACACCCCAGCGGAGTCCCAAACCCTTAGACACTCCACTTCCTGGTTCTTCTTTGCCTCTAAGTTTTGCGGGCTTATTTTCGTGGACTTTGCAATGAGCATGCACCAAAGAACACAGGGAGGAGGGACTGAAAGCCTCCGTGTCACCTCAGGGGATGTACATTTGTTCCAACCAGACTACTTTTTGCATTACATGGGCATAGGCAATGTCCAGGTAAGGCTGTAACCTCTGTAGCACTCAGCCAATGAGGAACCAGGGGAGGGACTTGCACTCTAGGAGATAAATTGTCTGCTGTAACTGCCCAGAGTGTGTCCATCAGTCAGACACCGGCTCTTGCAAGAATGTTGATTAAAGCCTCCCTTCACTGTGTTCTGCACCCCTCCTCTGATTGGGTCGGTGAGCTTATTTCTCACAATTATCCTTTTAAGGCCCCTCTTACCCTCTGCAATTACCTAAAATAGATAAGATTCTTTGCCAAACGGGGTGGCCAAAACCCCTATCCCTGGGATCGGAATCTTTTCTGGCTCTGTCTTTATTAGACCACTAAAGTGTTCCATTGACTATTACTGAGTACGGGGGCACGAAAAGGTACTAAAAGCCAGTGAATCTTCTGGTTCCAGACATTGTCTTCCTTATCCCATTGTGTAGCAGCCATCAATTTTCTCCTTGATAATGAAGATCAATCACCTCACCAGGAGAGTGACCCTTTTTGTGCATGGCATGAAAAGTACAGAGAGCAATTTCAGTTTCTTATTTAAAGGAGTGTTACTGTGTTTCCTGGCACAAGCATTTCTTCCTTGGACATTACGACTTCTAAAGCCACTAAAATCAAAGTCACAGAGAAAAGAAGCAAAAATTTTTCCCGTGAGCTACTTTGCGTAATAGTAAGAACAGTCTCACCTCTAACCCCTTAGTTTCTACATTCTATGTATCTAGTTTTTTAGTGATGATAACATCATATAGTGGCTTTCGGTTTCTGGCATATGCTACATGATGAATGGATCTTTTCTGATGGTCATCTACACTGAACCCAATTATCTTCAACATAGGTGCCTATACGCAGAAGTCCATTCAGTTACTTATTGCCCAGACTCATCACCAATCTGGCAAATTATGTTCGTGGCAAAGCTTTGATCCACCTTCCAACCCATCAGCTAGCTTAGGTATTTTTCTCAGACAGTCTCTCCTTCCACATGAAGGGGACAAACTGATCCTCGGCCCCAAGTTCTGTCCACTGGGAGGATTTCCCTTTATTGTAACTTTCAGGTCTTCCCTGAGTGGAGCTATAATGCAGCAACCATCCACTTCCAGGTAGTGTCAACACACTGTGCAGGTGTATGCTTTTCCTCTGACATAAGGTGATCACAGGGAACTCCTTGTGCAGCTTCAGTAGTGATAGGAAGGCGAGGCAGTAAAGCAGAAGGAACAGTTACTGTGCCTGTCTGAGGTATCCACTTGTGTAGTGTACTTTCTCCTTCTGGTCTGGCTTTGTTATGTTCTTACACACTTCATCTCCAGTTTTCAGCAGATGTTGGAAAAATATCCCCAATTTTATTATTTGGTGACTTAGATAGTGCCCAAATCATCCTGGGCATTTTAGGTCACATTTTACATGGCACTTTATTATTAGGAGTTTGGATTCTAAGAAACACTCCAGGAGCAGTTTTTCAAATGGCCTCTGAGGTTGGCAGGTGAGACATTTTATAGTAGAAATAGGTAGATTACTTGAGTGAGGGGACTTCCTGATGTTGAACCCATGACAACTTTTATTCCTGGAAAAAGCGAGCATGGCCTTGGTATAAAACTCAGAATCTGAGTCATGGTTTTTGTCTTGAGGTCTGCCAGAGTCTCCATGGCAAGTCCCTGTTTTGTTTTGTTTTTTCTTTGTTTTTGTTGTTGTTTTTCTACTTCAGGGCGTGGCAACTTTCTCTATAAAGGTACAGACAGTGAATATTTAGGCTTCATGGGATATCCAATCTCTGCCTCAACTCTCCCTCTTAGTTGTAGCATGCCAATAAAAGTGGCTTTATGGACATGGAAATTTGGATTTCATGTAATTTTCATGTCATAAAATTTTCTTCTTCTTTTGGTATTTTCAACTATTTGATAAAAAAAAAAAAAAAACTCATCTTAGTTCATAGGCTACACAAAAGCAGATGGGCCAGATTTGGCCTGCAGACTGTGATATGGCAACTCCGGTCTACTGGGTTGTGAGGCCTTAAACAGCAGGCTAGACCTACTGAATACGTTACTCTGGACTCTCAAACTAACAGTTTTATGGGTTACCCTGTAAAAGTATTGAATGAAGTATCATACCAAAATGTGGTGTGAGTTGCCGTTAAAATTCAAAGACACCATGAAGCATGGTGACTCTCCTGGTGATGGGACAACTTACCTCTCACTGAAGAAAGGATATTCTGCTATGATAAAGAACCATAGATTCTGAGAAACTCTACCAATGTGGCAGGCCCCTAACATTTATAGAATTTATCTCCTATTCTCAGGCATACATGAATCCTACTGGGGCTTCTAGAATGTTTACTGCTCTCTGAACACCATGTCTGTCTGGCATAGTATCTTCAATATAAGTGAGTAGCACAAAAGATATTCTGCGATATATCAAGAAGATCAAGGTCCTCTAGACTATAGGATACCAAAGAGCTGAAGAGCTGACGTAGGCCTGTGACAGCACAGTGAATGTATATTGCTGTCTCTGGCACATAAATCCAAATTGCTTCTTGTTGTGCTTGCCTACAGAAAAGAATTTTTTTCATATGCCATTTTATTAGCTGCACAACTGCTGATTTACTTTAGTAATGACAATCTATCTGGAACTACAGCAGTATGGCAGAATTTATTTATCTTCCTTTGTGTAATAGATTATATAAGCAGTCCAGGCTTGATACAGTGGTTAAATAGGGCTAGGAACCCAGGTCTTTCCATGTGTGAATGAAATCTTCTTGGGTGTCAAGTGTTTTTTTCTGCATAATTCACCACCAAGTGTGTATCTTATTTAGCAGGAAGGAATAAAAAAAAAAAGTGAAGGGTATGTCCATTCCTTTTAGTGGGATATATTGGAAAATAAATACATTGCTTCTTTTAATATCTCATTGGCCAAAACATGGTCACCAGGCCAGAACTAGCAACAGAAAGGGAGGCTGGGTAACATATTTTTAGCTGGTTCCCTATGTATCTAATTTATTTTGATATAGAAACTTTTTTTTTTAAAGAATTCCAAGTTCTTGTCCATATAGCCTGGATTCATTCACAGATATGACTAGCTTTAGCATAATAATTAAGTATGTTATTGGATAATAGAATGTTAAAACTAGAGAGAAATTTGATATGATTTAATCCTACACCTTATGCATAAGAATAAAGTGAATCCCAGAAAAAACAGAGAGTTATTTAACACAGCAGAACTACCTCCTGGCAGAACTGGGACTGTATCTCAGTACTCAACTTTATAGTCTCTCCTTTCCACTAGCTCCTGTTGCTTATCATATTACACCTCTATTTTCTTGTGTGGATAAAAACAGGGGTGGTACATAGTCTGGCAACTAGAGTCTAACCCACAGGAACCAACAATCTAACAAGAAAACATGTATGCAAATAAGGATAAAGTGAAACATAATAAAATAAGTGATTCCATAAAATATTAAAACAAAAAGTATTGCTTTCCCATTTGTGAAAGTTAGGATGTTCAAAACATGAGGTATCTTTTGAACCAAGTACATCTTTGTGATAAGACTATATTAATTATAACTTTAAAAATGAATGAAGAATTACCTTTGTTCTCTAAAATATTTCAAAAAGTATTTTACATTGGGCTACATTATACTAGAAACGTAAGCACAAAACTTCAATAAGATAGAATTTGGTGCATCTTGGTGGCTCAGTCAGTTGGGTGACCGACTTCAGTTCACATCATGATCTCATAGTTTGTGGGTTCAAGCCCCATGGGGGGCTCTGTGCTGACAGCTCAGATCCTGGAGCCTGCTTCAGATTCTGTGTCTCCCTCTCTCTTTTCTCCTCCCCCCAACTTTGTGTTCTCTCTGTCTATCAAAAATAAATAACATTAAAAATTTTTTTAAATAAGACAGAATTTAATTTATAGTAACGTATTGAAGACTCATTAGCAACATATTTTTATATTCCTCCAAAAATGCTAATAGAATTTATTTACATGGTTAGCATCCACCATGGTCATGCACTATTGAAAGTACTGAGTCTAAGATGGTGAATGCCACAGAATTTTATCTCCAAGGAACTAAATAGAGTTTAGAGACCTCAATGAGTCAATACACATAAAGTGCATATATCATGCCTGGCATATTGGAAATGCTATAGGAGTGTTGGTATTTCAGTATTGTTTTCAGTACTATTCAGTAGTATATTTTTTCCTCATAATGAATAGTCACATCGATATAATTTTGTTGGTATTTGATTGGCTACTGCTAATCATCAAGACATCCACAATGTTCCTCTGAGTAATGGTTATGTCCACATGTAAATTTTCTTATACAGATAAATATATTCATTCATTGTTCCTTTTTTACTAACTTTCATGTAGTGGTAACTGTAAATATGTTACGGATTCTATATCATGACTTTACAGCAGTTATGTAGGGTAGGGAGTAAATTATAAAATAATAAATTATAAGATATTATAAATACAGTGTATGTGAGATTTATAGAGAAAGGTATGGCGAATTTTCTTTTGGGAATAAAATTCATCATATATTTTTCTGGAATGTGGTGCCTTAAAAGACCAGCAGGTTCTTGCCAGACACATAGGTCAGGAAGAGGAGGAGAGAGGGAGGGTGAGAGCAGAGCTTGTACATTCCACAGAAGGAGGCAACAGTGAGGGAAAGCACAGGGAAGCTCTCAATATTTATGGTGTGGGATACTGTTCTCAACAAGAATGCAAAAGCTGGTTCTTGAAATACCTTGTATGCCAAGGTAGGGAATTTGATTTCTTCTCTAATCACATAGAAACCACTTAATGGGGAATAAAATGACAAGACTTGTCCTTTAGAAAAATTCTATACCTGTATAAGGTAAAGGTTAGAGAGTGGCAAAACTGAGAGCAAGGAAACTCATTATATGACATTATTGAAGTTTAAAAGATGAAAAGTCTATAAGCCAAGATAGTAGGCCCTGGAAAAGATTTTCTTGAACACACATACAGCCACTAAGTCTCAGGTTGAATTTAAGATACATTTTCAGTCACTTAGGAAACAAAATATAAAGTGTAGGATATCTTTAGATAAATTTTGGTGCGTATTTGGATAAAAAGTAAACAAACAAATGCGTACAGGTGCATGTGTGTGTATAAATATAAATTACAACATCTTAAGGAGCCCTCATATATTTTCTTTTCAACTATTGAGGGCATAGAATGTCTTTCGGTTTTGCCACAATAATTTTTGGTATAATGACCTGGCAATATTTGATCTAAAACATATTTCAGCTGATTTTTCTCTAGATTTTCATGATTCATGGCAAAATCATTTCAGGTATACTGTTACTGCCACTGATATTTAATTTAACATATTGTTAATGAATTTATTCTGAATGCTAAATACTTGAGTTTTGGCCATAGAATTGATAAGATATGAAGAGCAGGTCACACTAGCCATCATTGTCATTGACCTTTAATGCTGACTTGAAGAATCTCTCCCTTTGGAGAAAAGAGAGATGTTCAGCCTGAATGCTCATCTGATATTGGTCCTTGTACAGAGACCAGTAACCACTTCGTCAATTACAGTCCACCGAAATACCTATTCTTCATAAATAATAAAAAATTTAGTTTCCAAATTCATGAGAAATGTTCCTACTATCCCTCCCTTGTTTCTAGTTACTTTTTGATTCAATTGTGTAAGACATATATTGAATTATTTGGGGCTCCTGGGTGGCTCAGTCGGTTGAGTGTCTGACTTTGGCTCAGGTCATGATCTCACTATTTGTGGGTTCAAGCCCCATGTCAGGCTCTGGGCTGACAGCTCATAGCCTGGACCCTGCTTTGGGTTCTGTGTCTCTGTCTCTCTTTCTGTCCCTCCCCCGCTCATGCTCTGTCTCTCTCTCTCTCTCTCTCTGCCTCTCAAAAATAAAGAAACATAATTAAAAAAAAGAAATATATTGAATTATCTAATGAAAAATTACATTCTCTGAAATCTAATGTGGAAATTGGGGACCAAGTTTATTTGTAAAACTTTGTTAAAAAATCATTGAGGGGTGCCTGGGTGGCTCAGTCAGTTAAGCCACTTGATCTCAGTTTAGGTCGACCCTTGATCTTGGCTCAGGTCATGATCTCACGGTTGATGAGATCAAGCACTATGCAGAGCCTGCTTGGGATTGTCTCTTCCTCTCTTTTTGCCCGTTCCCCATTCATGCTATCTGTGTGTGTGTGTGTGTGTGTCAAAATAAATAAATAAATAAACTTTTTAAAGAAATAATTGAATATTAAAATAGAACAATGTCATTTTCACCTGGGATAGTCAGGAAGACTTTATTGGATTAGATAAAATTTGAAATAGATTTTGGAGGAAGGAAGGAAATTTTATAGGACACATATTGTGCATAAATCATCTTAGAAACTGAATCAATATCTAATAAACACAAGATGAAATCAGTGGGCAGTATTTAATAAATTATAATTTTATTGTATTAGAGTGTTCAAAAGGGAAAATTTAGATAAAATTGGAAGGGCAGTAGAGATTAGATTATAGAAGCTTTTGAATTGCAGACCTAAGAATTTTAATATTTTTTAGACAACAAGAAGTCTGAGTAGTTTTGTGAGCAAGGAGGCAACATGATTAAAGACGCTTTTTAATATTATACTGGTGGCATTTACGCAGGATAAATTGATAGGAGAAGGAAACAGAGTTTGGCACACCTGTCCAGAATATTTCCAATTTCCACAGATGAAGAGATAAGGCCTAAATGTAACATTTGTAAGAAATAAATTTAAAAATAATTCAAAGTAGTCAAATGATATCATGATTAATGTCTACTGAAAATAAAATAAAGAGTAGGTTTTTAAGTACGGCTTTAAGGTGTTAAAACTGCCAGGCCATAGACTTCATACTTGTGAAAAATGGTAAGAAATGAGAAGATTATTTAAACATATTAGGACTGAGTTAGTCACAAGAAATAAAAGTTAAAATGTTCTTAAGAAATGTATATTTAGAACTCAAATGACTGTTATTGAAGATATGAAGATGAGAAAGTACTATGACATATTTGTTGGGGGAAAAAAAAGTGTGATATGATGGAAAGAGAGAAATAATCAAGAAAGTACACTGTAACTCTGATCATTTTTCCCTCCAGGCTACTAAAGGAGTCTATGTATTCATAATCAACAAAAGGCTTTTGTTTTTGTTTTTGTTTCCAAATTCCTGTCTATCAATTCATACATAGTCATAATGTTCGTAAGTCATGACCCCCAGAAGAAGACAGAAAAAGACAAGTATTCTTAGCAGTTAATGGGGTAAGGTGAGGTGAAGAAATAATCTGAAAAATAAGAAAATTAATTTGAAGTAAATAAATTACTATGTCAACAGGCATAGTCATAAGTGATTTATTCAGGAAAATATAGTGATGTCAAGGAAGATTACAGTAGATTTTCACTACAATAGATTTTCACATTCTTATAAATTTTTGGTTGATTTATTTTAGTAGGAGGTGCCTAAGTATGTTTACTTAGTGATAATTACTAAAAACTAATAAAATAACAAATCCTTTTCCATTCACCTCTAGAAGAAATGCAGACCCATTTTCCATAAATCTAATAAGGAATAGATGATATGATGTCAACAGGTAAGGTAATAATAAAAGAACCAGTCTTGTTAACAAAATACCACTGACAAGATGTTTGTGGAATGTGTTAGCTTTTTTTATTTGTTTGTTTGTTTTGTTCTTTTAACCAAAATTTAGCATCTTTGAACAATATCTATTTACTATTCCCAGAGTTCTGAAGGTCAAAAGTGCAAGTTGGCTTAACTAGTTTCTCTGCTTAGGACCTCACAGGGCTGAAACCAAGGCAGGTAAGCTCTTATTTGGAAGTTCTCAGGAAGAATCCCCTTTAAAGTTCATGCAAGGTGTCATCAAAATCCAGTTCCTTGTAGCTATCTGCCTGAGGTCCCTGTTTCCCTGTCGGCATCAATTGTGGCCTGTATAAGCCCCCAGAGTCAGCTTTCTAATCTTCTCCACATAACTTCCTACCTATTCAAGCTACCAAAGGTGCATTGAGCCTTCTTCATGTTTCACGCAATTCCTCTGACTTGCTCTGCTGCCTCCAGTCAGAGAAAAAAAAGTTTTTAAAGGGCTCATATGATCAAACTGTAACCACTTAGATAATCTTCTTTTTGATTAACTCAAAACTAACTGCTTAGTAACCTTAATTGCACTGACAAAGTTCTCTTTGCCATACAATATAACATAATCACAGTCCCTAAAATTAGAGAGAGAAACCATGGGCAGAAGGCTCATTTTGAATTTCTGCCTACCACGTGGAATATTTGTTTTACTTTTATAATAGACTTAACATTTTCAAGATCTCTTGAATGTAAGATTTTTTTTTTTTTTTTTTTTTTTTTTTTTTGCATTTTTTGACTTTGCTATCCGTATTCGTGCCATTGGCTTTAGGAACTCCATTGCCTTAGTTGTTAATTCTTCCTTTATTTGTTTGTTTCTTGTTTGTTTGGTATCTTACTTCCTTGATGTTTTGCTCTAACTCAGAGATTTATTGCCTGTTTATTTTTGTTTTTGAAAATACCTGTTCAGCAGTTGAGAGTTATGGATGATGAAGGTACTATCTGGTCTTCTGGGTGTTGACAGGCCCCCTTCAAGGTGGTTAGTGGTCCCTGGGAGCACGGCCTTCCAACTTAGTCCAAGCGTCTAACTCACTGCTTTAGCCTTTGGCCAAATGCTCTGGTCAGCTAAGCTCACAAAAAGGCAGGTTGTGAGGCTGCTCAAAGTGGCTCCACGTGGCTCCTGTGACTCTCCCTTTAGCCTTTGAGCTCTCCCAAACTTTCTCTACTTAAGCACATTCTGCTCTTGCTTATGATTTTTTTTTTCCCCAGAATTGTTTCTCAATGTATCTAACATTACCTGCTTTCTAGAAATCCTCAACATGGTATCCTTTCTTGTTTTGTTGAGGTATGAGTTTATTCTGTTGTTTCATAGGGTTTTAAAACAGTAAGAGGATTATCATCGTGATCCTGTTATTGACCTTTCACTTAGCAAAAAACAAAAGACAAAAAAACAAAACAAAAAAACACCTGAGCAAGAGCTACCAAGATATATGAGACATGATTCTTTGCTTTGGAGAGCAAGAAATTTTAGGTAATGAATTCACTCGTTTGAGTCACACATTTAGTAAATACATACCCAATTTCAAGTTACCAGACATTATGGTACTTAGAAAGTGAAAATCAATATGGGCACAGTCCCTGTCCAAACAGAGGTTACCAACTGAAGATGATATGCAAAAATAGACAAGTATTTATAATTAAGCAAGATATGTATCATGACGGGTGGAGGATAGCAAGCTGCAGAAACACACTACAGGTTAAAATATCCTAGATATGGTGGGGAGGGGATGGTTGTGAAGGAATTGTCCTCCTAGTCTGAGATGTGAAAACAAACAAGAAAAGAATATGTCTGGTAAGGCTAATATTCTAGGGAGAGATGTCTTCTCTGATTTGAAGGTCCATGCTTGTAGTTACTTAAGTTTCTTTGACTCTGGACTCACCATTTCCAAAGTACTACAGTCTTCCAGCAGATTTTCAGTTAACTCTCGGGTAGGAACTATATTCCCATACAATTAGTTATGTGCCAAAGGTGATACCGATATGCGTGATATTGACTTCTTCATAGTAATAGTAGTTCCAAACGTGAACCCACACATTCTTTTAATAAATTATTAAGTACATGAGAATAATTATATGCTAAGTTTTGTGGAACTATATGAATGTGTGCTTATAAAAACATAAGAAAAATAGAAACAAAAAAGAAATGTTATCCCTAAAAATTTAGTCAGGCGATAAATTATAATACCTTAATTAATTCCTTTGCTTCACCTTCAGTTTTTAAAAAAAATAAATAAAATTTCTGAAGATATTACAGAATTCATGGAGAGGATCACAATAGTTCCCAAAGGAATCAAATTACATCCTAACTATATGGCTGAAAAATAAAATCACAATTCTTTAGTAATCCAAGAAAGGAAATACCTTTATAGAAGAATTTCATCAAGTAAAGGTTTTCTTTCCTTATTGAATCTGAGCTGTATTTAATCAAGGCCTGTGCCGACTGCCAAGTTCTTTTTTTCATGTTTAACAAGGAAAAAGGCCTCCAAAAATAGACTTCTGTTTCTTAGTACACTCTCAGTCACTGACGTTTCGAATCTCAACTAAGATTGTACTTTAACAGATTTATTCAAGTGGAGGGCAGAAAGAATATTCCATAAAACTAAAAACAAAAATGACATTAATTTAACAAAAATGATCAGCTTATGCTCCCTGTATATTAAAACAGAAGAGGATAATAGGTCCTTTTCAATAGATTTATTGATATATAATCAATATACAAAGAACTGCACATATTTAATGTGTATAATTTGATGAGATTGGACATATGCCAATACCTGTGATACCATCACCACAACTGAGGTCATAGATATTTCCAGCAGAGCTTTCTTTATTTTGTTTTAATGTTTTTTTTTAAATTTTATTTGTTTCTGAGAGAGAGAGAGAGAGAGAGGGAGAGAGAGTGGAGGGGGGGTGCATAAAAAGAGGGAGATAGAATCTGAAGCAGGCTCCATGCTATCAGCACAGAGACCAATGTGGGGCTTGAACTCGTGAGCCGTGAGATCATGACCTGAGGCAAAGTCAGACACCTAGCCCACTGAGCCACCCAGGTGCCCCAGCAGAGCTTTTTTTGTGTTTTTTTGGCTCTATGTGTGTTGGTGGGAGTGGGGGTGTCTTTCCTCTAACCACATTTTGAAATGAAACAGGTCTGTTTTTTCATCTTTGTAAAAATAGAAGTTCCCTCTAGATAATCCAATATCCACCTAACAGTGTAATCAACAGTTGGACTATCTCTTGATTGCCTTTCACTGCCAAGTAAAACTTTGTTTCCCAACACCCCCCTAAAAGTATACTGGATTGTGACTATAAATGCACCTAAATGAACATATGGCTGAATGAGCTCTGAAACAAAGATAGATTAGATACTGAGACTCACACAACAATAAATCGCAGGCTTAACTGCCTGAAGCAATAGTACATATGACCTATTTTATGGCAATTATATTTATGGAGCCAATTCAAACATGAAATTATTCAAGGTATCTTTTTGAATGAAGAAATTACAAGAATAAACTGCACATGTCCTCAGGATTTGGTTTAACCTTGCAAAAGTGTACTGACTGTTCATAGATTATTTTTTCATATGTGAGGAATATATGTGGTTAAAAAACCATATGTTTGTGTTTTTGACACAAAAACAGGTGTCAAATTTAATAAGCAAAAGCCATGCCATGGCTCTTCTCAAAAAGAATATTATCTTTCAAAAGGATTTAAAAAAAGGTCTAGTCACAAATAACACTACAGCAAACCATCACCAAGAGAATAACATTTGAACCACATAATGCTTTGGTGGGGTTCATTTCATTGTATTTCATCTCTCTTAAACCATTAATTGTAAGATGGACCATTATTTTATCATTTATACCATCATTCAGGAAAAAAAAAAGCTACCAATTAAAAAATGACTCAGTGTTTTAACAATAGTCTTCGTTGATGCACAAAGCAGGCACCTTAACTTTTCATCTGTTCTGGGCATTTGGCAATGACACTCACCATCACTCAGCTGCATTTTGGTGAACAGTATTCTACTACCAAACTCAACAACAAAGGTTAAATAACTTGAGGGCATCTTTCTAAGATCCTATAAACATTTGGTTGTTGACTGCAATGTTCCATGAGTATCAAACTTACTCCCCATTGATCACTTTTCATGCCTTCCTGAACACACAGTAACTTCATTTAATGCCAAATCATGGAGTAATTCGTTAAACATATTTTATTTTACTTATTTTTTTTAATGTTTTTAATGTTTATTCGTTTTTGAGAGAGAGCATGAGTGGGGGAAGGGCAGATAGAGAGGGGCACAGAGGATGCAAAGCAGGCTCCACGCTGTCAGCGCAAAGCTCAATGCAGGGCTCGAACCCACAAACAGTGGGATCATGACCTGAGCTGAAGTCAGACACTCAGCTGACTGAGTCACCCAGGCGCCCCTCTTTAAAGATACTTTATTTATTTATTTATTTATTTAAAAAAATTTTTTTTAACGTTTATTTATTTTTGAGACAGAGAGAGACAGAGCATGAACAGGGGAGGAGCAGAGAGAGAAGGAGACACAGAATCCGAAACAGGTTCCAGGCTCTGAGCGGTCAGCACAGAGCCCGAGGCAGGGCTCGAACTCACGGACCGCGAGATCATGACCCGAGCCGAAGTCGGCCGCTTAACCGACTGAGCCACCAGGAGCCCCTTTAAAGATATTTTAAATGGCAATGAAACTTAACATGTATTGTAACAACATTGCACATAATTTTGTTTAAAAGAAGAATATGCAGCTGTGGCTAAACCTGTCTATGTACAAGTAATGAAAATATCATAACTGCTACCTGGTCAAAAGTGACTGTAACAAATTATAATTCACATATCAACTTCACATCATCACACACACACACACACACACACACACACCTAAGAAAAAATTATGATGAAAAAAATTTAAAACAAAGAAAAAAATGGGTCACTTGTGTGGCTCAGTCGGTTGGGACCGACTTCGGCTCAGGGCATGATCTCACGGTCCGTGAGTTCGAGCCCCGCATCGGGCTCTGGGCTGATGGCTCGGAGCCTGGAGCCTGTTTCAGATTCTGTGTCTCCCTCTCTCTCTGCCCCTCCCCTGTTCATGCTCTGTCTCTCTCTGTCTCTAAAATGAATAAACGTTAAAAAAAAATTTTAAGTTAAAAAAAAAAAGAAAAAAGAAAAAACTATGATGAAAAAAATGTGTCCCGAGTTTCTTACTTTGGTTTGTCTGAAGTTCTTTGTTATAAATTTTCATTCTCACTCCTAAAATGTGTTAGGCGGTTACAAAACTTTTACCTCAAATCCTGGCTTTCTTTAAACGAGCACTGAGACTGAGTTGAGGAGGAAAACATTTCAGATACTTCCTAGACACTGAAAGATATTGGATAGAAGTTTTCATTTTTTTCATTTTTGAGGGTTTGGGGTTTGGGATTTTTTTTTGAGAATATATGCCCAACATTACTTTAGGAATATAACAGAATTTTAAGCAGGCATCATATTGGAAAAGGTGCCGTAGGATCTGACTAATCAAGTAAATCACCCCCTCTCTATCTCTGAAGATTCTGATAACCAACCTCCACTGAGTCTTGTGAATGAGATCTATTGGCCCTCCTCTAGTGGCCTAAGGCTTTTGCCCACTGCATTAGTCCCCTTGGGCTACCATAATAAAATAGCAGGGACTGGATGGCTTAAACAAAAGAAATGTATTCTCTCACAGTTCTGGAGGCTAGAAGTCCCAAATCATAATTTAGCTGAGTTGGTTTCTGGTGAAGATTCTCTTCCTGGCTTGCAGATGATACCTTCACTTTGTGTCCTCACTTTCCCTTTCCTTGGTGCATGTGCAGAGAGGAAGAGAGACAGAGACAGAGACAGAGAATGAGCCTCTTCTTATCAGGATACCAAGCCTATCCAATCCTATCAGATCATGGCCTCAACTTTATGATCTTGTTAACCTTACTTGAGCTACTTCCTCAGAAACGTCATCTCCAAATACAGCCACAATGAGGGGGGGGGGGGGAAAGGGCTTCCACATAGGAATTTGAGAGGGGGAACACAAAATTCAATTCGTAACACCACTACCAGTTTAAAATGTCTGCTTCCCAAGTAACTGAAATGTAACTTATTAGCAACAAATACTGATATACTTCTACTGTTTAATAGGACAACTTTTCCCCAAAGCCAAATATTTATCTCAGCCACTTCTGCTTAGGGAAAGTAGAGCTTGCGTAGTTCAAGATCAAGCTAAAGAGATTTTACTGTAAGACCTCACGCGTTTGATAAAGGGACACAAACTGACATTTGCTTCTCTTGGAACTTGTATGTGGCTGAGACCATCTAAGACCTGTGTTTTGTTAAGGTCAGGGCAGTACGGGGGCTTGGCTCTGAAAAACTTACAGCAAGAAGAGAAGAATGCTTTCTTCCTACAGGCAGTTCACTCCATGGAGAAAAAGGGACGAAAAAATAACTGACTTACACCTGCTAATTTCTCCTTCCAGCTTAATATACAGATAAAAGTTTGGAAAGACTAGAAGTTATACAATAGTGGAGTTGCTTCCACATGAGAGGAAACATTAGGAGGAAAAAAAATGCATTCTTTCCAATAGACCTCAAACAAAATGCTAAACATTTTATCAGTAATGTTTTGCTGCCAATAATTAAGACAAAAGACAAAAACAAATTCCAATAGCAATATTACCAGATGAAGTAATATCATAGAGAATAACCGAATTAACATAAAATCTCTGTATCACTCTGTTGGTTGATATACGTATAATATATTGCAGAGGGCATGCAATGTTTCGTTTTGTTTCATTTCATTTTGTATTCTTTTGTATCCACCATCCAGATTTTGTAAAAAAACCCTTAATTTTCCTTTGGGAAAAACACCTCATGGCCTGACATCTTGGAGACTGTCAGTTAAAGTGATCAAACTATGCTCAAATAAATATGTAAATCAAATGCCAAAGAGACTCTTTTTAAGGGCTTTTGAATCTTGAGCAGTGTTCCACAAGTGGAAAGCAGCCGTGAAGGGATTGCTTCCCAGATGCCATCACCTGTTCTAATTCTAGCATGTTTTTTTTTTTTTTCAGTTTATTTATCTTTGAGAGAGAGAACAAGCGGGGGAGCGGGGGCAAGAAAGGAGACAGAGGATCTGAAGCGGGCTCAGCGTTGACAGCAAAGAGCCTAACGCGGGGCTCAAACTCATGAACTGTGAGATCATGAACTGAGCTGAAGTTGGAAGCTTAACTGGCTGCGTCTCCCAGGCTCCCCTAGTTTTAGCATTTTTCAAAGATCGGTTGTTTAGCCTTTGCTTAGGTTCTTTAATTATTCTGCAAATTTTAATTAATTTTTCAATTAATCCATGCTTAAATACCTCTAGTGATAGAAACCAATTATCTCATCTAATATTTATCTTTGTATGTTAAAGACACCCTCTCTCTTTCTGAACTGAAACTTGGACCCCACAGCTTCCTCCTTTAGTTCCCCTTCTATCTCATTAGGGATATAAAAAGAGATCCAAAATTTCTTCCATGTCGCCATTTCTTCAAATTATTGAAATCATGAAATTTTCCATATTAGTTCTATATATGTCCCTAGAACTCCTTATTTAGGACATCATTTACACCTTTACCATCCCTTTGAAATATTTACTAACCTTACTACTCTTAGAGTGAAGTGTACATAACTGACTATAATGGTTTATATAAAGTGCTCAATTGAATACAGACAAAAATGAGTCTAATACCTATTCCTTGTCTCAGGTCCCTCCTTCACTGGGATTGTACCCCATGAGTACAAGCTAAATTATGTTAGATGTTGGCTTTGAATATAATAATGCATTATTATTTCATAGCTACATATATGTATATATATAATTATTCTATAATTATTTCAAAGATGTTACCAAGTAAAATGACTTAATATCTTCACTTGTACAGTTGTTTTTTATTCCTAAGTGAAATGATTTTACCTATTCATTTGTACAGTAAATATTTTTTAAGTTGGAATTGAACCAAAATGTGAGATAAAAGAACAAAAGATGTGAAAGAGAAAATAGTTGTAATGAAGTAAAAATAGGAACAAATGAGGAGAGGCAGAGAGGATAATTAAGAAGTTTAATATAATAAACTCTATAAATATGTGCTTGCTATTTCTTCTCTCGTCTTCTTTAAAAGATTAAAATTATATAAAGTAATAATTCTGACAATTTGTCATCGGGTTTTTAATATATATGAATGTAATATGTATAACAATATTGGTAGGGGTACAGAGTTAGTATAAATCTGAAATAGATTCTGATGTTAAGTTGTATATGGTAAGCCATAGAATAACCACTAAGAAGATAACTCAAAAAACATATAAAAATCATTAAATAGTTAAAATTGTACACTAGAAGATATGCATGAAATGCAAAAGAAAGCAGTAAAGGAGGTGGGGTGCCTGGGTGGCTCAGTTAAACTTCTGACTCTTGATTTTGGCTCAGGTCATGATTTCATGTTGATCATGGAGCCTGCTTAAGATTCTCTCTCTCTCTCTCTCTCTCTCTCTCTCTCTCTCCCTCCCTCCCTCTCCCTCTGCACCTTCCCTCTCTGTTCTTTCTCTCTCTTCTCTCAAGAAAAGAGTAAAGGAGAAACAGAAGGAAAAAAAAAACATGAAATATAGAAAACTGAAAGTAAAATGGTGTGCAGTTTGGCGAGAAAAAGAAATAAAAGGTCTCCAGATTGGAATGGAAGAACTGAAACTATTTCTATTTGCAGATGGCAAAATCTTATATACAAAAGATGCTAAGGAATACTCACAGACACATACACAGACACGCACACACACATACACATACAATTATTAGAATTAAGAAGTTCAGTAAAGTCATAGGTAAAACATAAATAAATAAAATTTCTGTTCCTATACACTAGCAATGAACAATTCAGAAACAAAATTAGGAAAATAATTCCATGTAGAATAACATCAAAAACAGATAAATTATTTAGCAATAAATTTAACAAAAAGATATGCAAGCTCATACTCTAAAGCTACTTCTGTTATAATGAGCTTAGGTATGACTCTCTTCGGTTTATACTGCTTAGGATTTGTTGAGATTCTATCTATCTATATATTAACCTTTTTCATCAAATTTGTGAAATTTACAGCCACTATGTCTTCAAATATTTTTTCTTTCCCTTTCCTTCTTTATGACACTTACATTACATGCCCCTTCCTATGTTTAATGTTGCTTTGTCATCTTTCTTGAGATTAGATAATATCTGTTGATCAAACTTCAAAGTCACTGATTTACTCCCCTACTATCTTATATCTTCTGTTCAGCACTTCGAATGGATTGGTTTTTTGTTTGTTTGTTTGTTTTGGCTACTTAAATTTTAAACTCTATAATTTCTATGTAATCTTTTCTAAAATATTTTTTTCTTTATTGTTAAATAATTCAAAAATACTTTAAATCAACAGAAAAATTATAGTGGTGCTCAAAAATATTTGTTTTACACAAAAGAACACAGTACAAAAGGAGCTGAGAAAGAAACAAAAAAGTGAAACATAAAAATCGAGTGTGTTTATGATCATCTGTAAAACAGCCATTAAGTAAATAACTCAAAAATATAGTTTAAAAAATCTACAGAGGAATTAACACAGCACACTTAGAAGTATTTATGTAACACCAAATAAGGCAGTAATGAAAAAACAGAGCTAAAAAACAGGAGATCTATAGAAAATCAATACTAGAATGACAGATGTAAACCTAACCATATCAGTTTACATTAAATGTGAATAGACTAGTCATTTCAATCACAAAGCAGAGATTATTAGATTGGATAAAAAGCACAGCTTTCCTATATACTATCTACAAATATACACTTTATATTCAAAGACCCAAATAGGTTGAAAATATAGAAAAAAATATGCTACATATAGAATCTATAAAATAACGGAGCGACTACATTAATATCACAGAAAATAGACTTGGATTTCTTGGGAGAAATACTCCTAGAGAAAAAAGAGGGACATGTCATAAAGATAAGAGTGTCAATATATCAGGAAAATATGACCAGTATAAATGTATATGCACCTGCAAGTCTCATAATATAAGAATTATAAATGTCTTCACACCTCTATACTCCTCCCTTGGAGAGGAAATGAGATAGCTTGTGCAATCTCTCTACCTATGTGGCTTTGTGCTGTGAGCTCTTTACGGTGAAGGAGAATACTTTCCTTTGCTAGTATCTGACAAGTGTGATTTCCCAAACAATTTGCTAAGAAAAAAGGATACAGAAGTAACTGAGTGTTGAAACTGTGTCCCTAAGTCATAAGCATAAAGGGAGATACCATTTTCTTTTAGTTGATTTGGGAACAATTGGTCCACAGGGGGACCTATTTATATGATTCATGTGGGATTTTTAGCCAACGGCTAAAACACCTAAAACACGTCGTTTTTTGGTTCATGCATGATCTTATCTCTCACTTTCAGGTGTTAGGAGGATTCACTCTGCTTAGGCTGATTCTAACTGTACCAGGAATATTGCATATCTTGCTTTTTCATAATACATGGCACTGATTGTTTTAAGGAGTTTGTCATTTTGTTCTCATGAAAAGATCCAGCTTTAGAGAGTTACAAGCTACCTGCCTGCCTAAATGAAAGCTGATCTTTGACATCACATGTTTTTGTGAAAACGATGTTATTAAGTGATTTCCATAGCTAATTTTGGCTACTGCTATTTAAGAAGAAATGAAACTTTTGGGGGGTGCGGGGTGATACACAGCACAACACATTGTCAGAAGTCTGGTTTGAGACCCAGGAAAGTAATCTCTTGTTGTTTGTTCTATTCTCTTGACATGGAGCTAGTTTTCTCAGTAACAGTTGCAATGGAAATAACAAATACAAAAGCTTCATTTCCCCATCCTTCAAAAAGTCTTTTAGCCTACTTTGAAATCCCCAAAGAATATCTAGAAAAATACCTATCAGCTGAAAAATGTCAAGTCTAATGCTCTGCTTCAAAATTAAGGCACAGAGAAAAGACCCGCAATACAGCTAACTTTGGTTTCTCTGGAGCATTCCTGTTTGTGTTAACTCACCCGGGCTTGTTCTACTGCTGAGGGCACTAACACAGTTTGCTCCCACTTCTGCACACAGTACATCCTTTCTTGTGAGTAATGGAGTAAGAATATAGGAACGGGGTCTATGGAATGGACACGTACTCAGCCCTCTGTTCCTTGAAATAAGTGCAGCAACTTTGGAAGTTGCATTGATATTTCAGACCAAACACTATGGCTAATCTATGCATGAGGGGGTCACATGTTGAATAGAATCTTACGGCTCTGAAGCATAAATCCAAAGTAAGTGTCCCAGCATTCCAGGAACTATGATTATAAAATGCCTGATTTCAAAGCTAAGTAAAATAGTGACCATCTGAATTCTCTCAGCTTAGTAAAACCTTATTTTATTTCAGTTTCTAAAGCGTTCCTCCTAAGAGTTCCCTAGTCTTCTCTTTGGTGTTTCAGGTTGTGGAGGCTATCCGTTCAAATTCTCAGAGTAGTCATGAGGGAGGAGCAAAAGGTAAGCATTTAAGAATTCTACATTTCCACC
>NW_024412397.1:42470033-42470645 GCF_014898765.1 Herpailurus yagouaroundi | reverse complement strand
GGGGAGTGGTCACATTTTGTGCCTTTATTTCCAAAATTCAGCATGTGCAATTCTTTTCCAGAGAACTGCCCTTAGGCTACCAGAACCTCCTTTGCCTGTCTTGTACAAAGATCAAGAAGCACCTGGGAATCAGGCCAGAACAGTGAGGCATAACTTACTTTTCAGAAATCCCTTGTAAGATCAGGCTGAAGCCACCCTTCGTAGGACTTTGCCTGCGATGAGACCTCATTTAGATTTTCCATTTCATACCCTCCCCTGTCCTGCTTTACCTACTCCCTGTTAGCATTTTCTGAATAAATATCCCACCTGTCAATTCTCGTCTCAGGGTCTGCTCTGGGGAGTCTCAACCAATGACACAAACTAGCCCCTTGAGATTGAGCAAAAGAGCAAAGGCATTTTGGTGGAGAGTAGAGTAGGGGGAGAAAGGGCTAATGCTTCAGCTAGTCAGCTAGCTAAGGACAACAGAAGTGCAAGGTATCCTTTTCTATCGTGTATCTTACCTTGGCCACCCTTTTCTCCTGTGCTGTTTTTGTCCTTCTTCAAGACACTGTGCCTCTTTTTTTTTTTTTTTTTTTAATTTTTTTTTTTTTAACGTTTATTTATTTTTGGGAC
>NW_024412397.1:42469356-42469933 GCF_014898765.1 Herpailurus yagouaroundi | reverse complement strand
AACCGACTGCGCCACCCAGGCGCCCCGACACTGTGCCTCTTAACTCCCCCAGAGTTCCCTTGTGGGAATACCATCCTCCATTGCCCTCCTTGTTCTTCTGACGTCAAGACCTAATTTGTTCACTCTTCTGGACAGAATTTTAGACACTCTCCCCTACTCTGATGAAGTAACTCTAGAAACAGGCTATTCATAATTGTTACATATTACTCATCTCACATATCTATATGTACACAAAAATATCTATAACATAAATATCAAAGAAAGCTATTAAGATAAATAATAAAGGCTCAGTTCCTACCCTAAAGAAAGGTAAGATATTTTTAGTATAATAAGAGCAATTCACAAAGGAGAACCTTTCAAATGTCATAAGAAATGTATGATCAAAGTGCTACTGCATGTTCAAAGAAAGAGAGAAAAGGAGCATTCAGTGTTAAATTAGATAATGTAAAGTACTGACTCCCACTTTCCACACATAAGCAAATAATGTAAATATTGCAATGTAAGCACTTGTCCAAGGCACACAACAGGTACATACCAAAGCCAAGAATTATGGCACTACTTTCTGCACCCAAAGTCT
>NW_024412397.1:42419418-42468956 GCF_014898765.1 Herpailurus yagouaroundi | reverse complement strand
AACCGACTGCGCCACCCAGGCGCCCCGACACTGTGCCTCTTAACTCCCCCAGAGTTCCCTTGTGGGAATACCATCCTCCATTGCCCTCCTTGTTCTTCTGACGTCAAGACCTAATTTGTTCACTCTTCTGGACAGAATTTTAGACACTCTCCCCTACTCTGATGAAGTAACTCTAGAAACAGGCTATTCATAATTGTTACATATTACTCATCTCACATATCTATATGTACACAAAAATATCTATAACATAAATATCAAAGAAAGCTATTAAGATAAATAATAAAGGCTCAGTTCCTACCCTAAAGAAAGGTAAGATATTTTTAGTATAATAAGAGCAATTCACAAAGGAGAACCTTTCAAATGTCATAAGAAATGTATGATCAAAGTGCTACTGCATGTTCAAAGAAAGAGAGAAAAGGAGCATTCAGTGTTAAATTAGATAATGTAAAGTACTGACTCCCACTTTCCACACATAAGCAAATAATGTAAATATTGCAATGTAAGCACTTGTCCAAGGCACACAACAGGTACATACCAAAGCCAAGAATTATGGCACTACTTTCTGCACCCAAAGTCTGTGCTTTTTCCTCTACATAACTTTCATGAGGAAGAGCAAAGACTGCTTGACATTTAAGCCATATTTAGGAAGTTGGGTAGTGGATATTTATATCAGGCATTGAGCTACCTACCTTACCTATATTATTCATTTTGCACCGACCCTGTAGAGTAAATATTATTTCTTCCATTTAAAGATTTAAAAAGGGGGTGGGTGCCTGGGTGGCTCAGTCGATTAAATCAATAAAGATTTAAAAATAAATTCAGATGAAGTGACACTTGCTCACACTCACGCAAGTATTTGGTGACAGAGATAGTTTTTCTTGTCTGTTTTTTGTTTTGTTTTGTTTTTGTTTTTGTTTTTCACATTTATTCATTTTGGAGAGACAGAGAGAGACAGAGCACAAGTGGGGTTGGGGCAGAGAGAGGGGGAGACACAAGATCTGAAGCAGGCTCCAGGCTCTGAGCTGTCAGCACAGAGCCCAGCCTGGGGCTCGAACCCAGGAACCATGAGATCATGACATGAGTCGAAGTTGGACACTTAACTGAGGCATCCAGGCGCCAAGTGACAAAGATCGTTTTACTCCCAGGTCTTTCATCCCAAAACCTGATATTTTACCCAATTTTGGGGGGTTATATAGAGACTGAATGGAGAGTTTGCCAGACTAAGTGGAGAGTAGGGGCAAAAAATGAAAGCAGGCACACTCTGAATGTATATGGGGAGAGGGAGTGTTGCAGGTTGGTTAGGGTACCTGGTAAATGAAGAGCAGGAGAATGGCACAGATTGGTAGAATGCTCTGCTTGAGTCCAAAGAGATTGAACTTTAATTAATGAGCAACAGAAGATCATTGAAGGTGTTAAAAAAGAGACAACAGAACCAAAATGGAGTCCTTGGCTAAGGCCCACACCACCAAACCAAGACTAACTGCAATTTCAACTTTCCTGCACATGTTCAACATTTACTCCCAGGAATGTAAGCTTAACCAGTCAGTCTGGAATTTCCTGGTCAACATGAGCAAGGAAATCTGCCTAACAGACTCCCACTTTCCCCCAAAGGAAAGTGACCTTGCCTAAATCAATCCACTCTGTAAAGGAAATCTTGAATATGAACATTTCTAACTCAACAATGTAAATTCAGGGGGCGTTGACCAATGAGGTGTCTCAGTTTGTTTGTAAATAGTTAGGGGCACAATTAAGTAACTTAAGAGGCATTACCTAATTGGGGCTTCTGGGTGGCTTAAGTTGGTTAAGCATCAGATTTTTTATTTTGGCTCAGATCATGATCTCTCAGTTTGTGGCTTTGAGACCCATGTCAGGCTCCACACTGGGGATGGTGTGGAGCCTGCTTGGGATTCTCTCTCTCTCCCTTTCTCTCTGCCCCTCACCTGCTCACGCCCCCTCTCTCTCTCAAAATAAATAAACTTTTTTTTTTTTTAAACAGGCATTACTTAATTATACACCAACCATCTAGGCTTTCAGAGGCCCAAGGACAATGATAACCATAGACAGAGATTGTTAGAGATGTCCCAACAGATCTGCCCTTTGGGCATAAACCACTCCTACTAAGGTAGCACAGCTCAAGGATTCGCTTGCAGGGGTTGTTGCATTAGCCCGTTCAAGCCACGGGGCAGTTAGCTTTTGTGCATATTCTGGAAGAAAATCTTCTAGACTGAAATAAAACGTTGCTCTAAATTCCTTGCATAGATGTGTGCTGCAGTGAGGTCTTTTTGTGACGGGGGACATATCTAATTTAGATAATCATAAAATTGTGAAAGTTTATATGTACTATGATTTACATAGGTATTTGTGTCTAATTGGGTGACTATCATTATCACTGAAGAAAAGCGAAGACAAGGTACAAGGTGTTCTGGCCATAAAAGTTGACCTTGCCTGAAACAGTCAATTCTTTGCTAGAATAACTTTCTTGCCCCACCTTCTTCTGCCCAAAAGTGTTCTATTTTCCACAGGTTTTTCTGTTTGCTCGATGTATGCTGCCCAATCATGAATCATTAAATAAAGCCAATTAGATCTTTAAATTTACTCAGTTGATTTTTTTTTTTAAGAAAGATTTCTAACGAAGAACATAACATGGTCAGAGATGAGTTTTAATATGCTAACTTATAATTTTGTGGTAACAGAGGAATACATATACACATGCTAATCACAGAAATAAGTAATTACTATTTTAGTCAAGGTGTGCTTTTAATGGGGTAGATTTGAGGATCAAGTTCGTTTCCTACTGCATCCTTTAAATCATACCATATAGGATATTGCTTATTTTATATTTATCCATGACAGACTGTTCTTAACCCTCAGATGCAACTTTTTTTCTAATGGCATCACGGTCGATAAATAGCGAAATGCCCCTGTGTCAAACTGCTTGTGTTTCCAGAGGATCTAAGCCAGTCTGTAAGAATGAAAGCCAATCAACCAAACACAAACCAGCATGTGGGAATTTAGATCTAATCCAGTAAGGAAAGTATCAATGACCAAAAAGCTTAAAGTTGAGCATTCTGGGCAGCAGTAACATTTAATGTCAGGTGAATGACCAGATCATTGCCAAGAGCACTGATTTACCATAATGCCAAAATAAAGATAATTCTTGGGAGATCAACAGCTTCAGGGACCAGGCAAGAATGTTAGATGTCCCAAGACACTGGCCTGGGATTAAGGCGAACTTCAGATTCCTATCCCACATTTGCCTAAGGGGTAGGAACTAGGGTGAGTGGAAGCAGTTAGAGGTATGAAGAAGCATTAGGCAGACAGAAACTAACTAGAAAAGTCGGGGAGGAACACTGGCCTCAATATTGGAGAGAGAATAAGATATTGGAGAGAGAATAAGATAATGTGGTGCTCTGATCAGATCTAAGATGCTGTTTATAAAACATAAAATTTGCTCCATGTGCAAAAAGGACATTTCCAGACCCAGATTTCACAAGAATATATACTCTCATGCCAGAAAGGACAGACATAATCAACGGCCATGACTTTTGTCAAAGATATTGGGACAAAACAAAGATCTAAATCCATTTATTTATTGAAACATTTGTTCTATAAAAATGGATGGGGTACCTACTATATACTAGGATTTCTCTCAGGTACTGACGATTCATCAGTGCAGAAACAAAAAGGCAAACAAACAATGATAGAGAAAGCTTCCTTCTCTCTGGAAGCTTACATTCCAGTGGGGAAGATAAACAGCGAACAAGTATAGTGAACAAGTAAATACATAACGAATCTGTTATTGCTAACTGCTTTGGGACACAGTAATTACATTTAAAATGATGTTCCTCACGGGTACAAGAGGCCACAATGCTCATGTGAGAGAGGAGGACAGAAGAGGATGTAAAACCCCCAACTGGCTGGCCCCAAGGGTGAGTGGAAAGAAAGGTCTTTAAATGTTTCAAAGCAATCCACAGTGTCATCAAGTCACTTGCAGAGCAGAAGGGAATGTGTTATATGCATATCAGCATGCCTGCCTCTCTGTCATTTCTGAAGCTATTAAAGGTACTGAAGCAGAGACCTGAGAAGGAATCCACTTCCTTCCCCTTAGGGACAGCATAGTACGGTTGGTCAGCTACTTTAAATAAGAGTATTATTTAATTTTTTGAGTGAAACTAAAGTTTATGGTATTACATATCTAGGCGGTTAAAGTTTTTTTTTTTAATCAATTACAGAGCCTAAGATTCCGAATTAATGGACTCTTACTGTAGGTTCATTAAAGTAGGACTAATTTTCACTATGTTTCAATCCATGTCTCTAGTTTTGAAATGATGGAAGCTCCTGGAAATTGCTTTCAAATTTTAAAGCATTATCTGCTATTGAAATATGTACTTCTAAAGCAGAGTCTATGTGCCTGTTGAACGAGTTAGCCTTACCATATTACCATGAACCCTCACCCATTGATTAAATACTAATGTGACCCCAAAGCAATTTCAACTAAAAAGCTGTTTTTTTCTTTCTATAGGCCTCATGCCTCCAAAGCTATTAAGCTACTTTGTTCTTCTGTTAATTATCTGAAATGTTATTAATCTGAAGCCTAAAACTCCTAGAACTTCTTCAAAGCTACTCTACAATGACAATGAAATAGAAGTTAAAAATATAATTAAGAGATTGGAAAAAGAGATTCTAATGGTTAATTTCCAAACTTTTAGACCTTAATGCTTATGCCATTGTCTTCTTTTGTCTGATTTTGTTCTTGTTCCTCCAAATTATTTTTAAGTGGTGAAATTACTGCCTTTTGCAAAAAGATTGGGAAACGGTCGCTATTAAAAAAAAACAAATAAATTGCTTTCATACTGAAGCTGACATTTTTAGCACTTTTGTGCAAAAATCTATATAACCTATAATTTATATTATGACCTTCCCAGTGGGAACCCTCACCCCGCTGCCTTTGCACCACTGAAATTGGACAGTGCCCTCTGGAGAGATGAAATTCTGGTGGTCCTGCTATGGAGTTGTCACTCTCTACACAGGTCCTGAATCTCAGGGAATGCAGAGATAAATAAAATAAGCATGCATTGGGTCTATTTGTCTCGGGGAGAGATAAAAATTCAGGACAGTCAGAGATTCGGTCTATTTAACTCAGAAAGAGACATAAAGAACTGGGAATTGGGATGTTCCTATAAGGTATAGGATAGGCATAACATTTAGAGACTAATAGTTATTTCAGTTGTCAACAGCACAGCTTTTTAACATAATAAATAGTCCTTAATGAATGCAACCAAGTTTCATGGATCTAGTGTGGTTGGCTTCTTGTGTGCATGAAAACTTTAAATATTTTGACAGCTATCCACATTAACAAATGTTTCCAGAAAAGATGAATAATATTAGATGTGAAGGATGTTTCACTTATATCATCCTGGCCTCATAATGTATTAGGAAGATGGCCCATTAAGTTCTAATGACTACCAAATCAGTTAGTAAGCACAATGATCTTGACCTAAAGAAAAAAAAAAAAAAGGTGCTCAGATTCAGTTGTGGGGTCTGTCCCTTGTTATAAGGGTGACGCTGGACAATGGATTTCACGTTTAGAAACTTATTTTTCTCATTCATAACATGGAGCAAATAAGAGTACTTATTCATGGTGATGTTATCAGTGCCAAATAAAACAATGCCAGGAAAATGTACTTGGTAGGGTGTAATCTCCTGACAGCCCCCCTTTGCCCTCTATTCCAGTTAAATCCATTCTTTTCATTTTTCTGAATGGACCATTCTTATTATTCCTTATTTGTTTTGCTTTGCTGTTTTGCACTACCAAGAATGCAGTTCTTTCCTATTGTAAACTGCTATTTAGTTATTTTTTCCCCCCATCTTATTTTCTAAGACTTTAATAGTTTTAGTTCTTACCTTTAGGTCTTTTGTTCATTTTGAGTTATTTTTTTTAACATTTATTTATTTTTGAGAGAGCACAAGTGCACGAGGGGCAGAGAGGGAGGGAGACACAGAATCGGAAGCAGGCTCCAGGCTTTGAGCTGTCAGCGCAGCTTGAACCCACAAACTCTGAGATCATGACCTGAGCTGAAGTCAGAGGCTTAACCCACTGAGCCACCCAGGCGCCCCATGTAAACTCTTACTTAACAGTGAAGCACCAAGTTACACATCATTCTTGTCGTAAAACTCTCATTGAGTCTGCCTGCCCTCCCCATCCCAACAGGTAGAATTGACCTTCGGTACTTTTACACTTTCTTAGCATGCTGTGGAGGTTTCCTCACAGCAATCACAAATTTGTCTCACTTTTTGTTTACATTTGTGTTTCCTTCATTAAGTATAAATTGCTGAAGCCTTAGCTATACTTTATATTCATATTCTCTTTCTAGGAAAAGTGCCTGAAATATAACTAATATTCAATAAATGTTGAATGCATGGCAGCATGAATACATGCCTATTATCGGGTTGTGCAAAGTTCAGTGAATGCTCAGAGAACTTACTACTCACAGTTATTGGGGCTAGCAGCTTCATAAAAGGCATATTATACCACCCACCAAAACCTGTATTTCCAGACAAGAAAATATATATGAAAATTAGATTACTTTCTTAAAACCATGGATTGGCGTTGAAGGTTGCCATGGTTTAAAGCCTCTCTCTCTCTCTCTTTCTCCCTCTCAGAAAAAGAAGAAAGAGAGGTAGAGAGAGGAGATATATATACTTATACTCACACATAATATATACATATATTATAATTATGTGGTAATATAATATATATTATATTATGGACTGGAGCATCTCTCAAAATTCATATATTGAAGCCCAGACCTCCAAGCACTTCAGAATGTGGCTGTATTTAGAGATCATACTTTACCTTTAAAGAGGTTAATTAAGTTAAAAATATCCCATTAGGGTAATCCCTAATCCAATCTGACTGTTGTCTTTACAAGAGGAGGAAAATTGGACATACAAAAAAACCATCATAGAAAGAAAAGACTATGTGAGAATATAAGGAGAAGGTGCCATATTCAAGCCAAGGAGAGAAACATCAGGAGACTTTAAATCTGCCAATACCTCGATCTTGGACTGCCACCTTTAAAACTGTAGGGAAATAAAGTTATGTTGTTTAGCAGAACCTAATCTGTGGTATTTTGTTAGGCAGTCCTAGATAATTAATGTATTTACACACACACACACACACACACACACACATGCACACACACACATTTTTAATTTGTGTGAACATAGCATACATACCTGGTTTTAAATAGTCAAATAGCATTACAGCCCTCACAACTCAGATCATGATCATCTGCCTTACCCTGGATTTCTATTCCTCAGAGACTACCAATTTCAACTCTTTTAGCGGTTTCCTTTTGTATTTTCTCATTTCTAAATCTCATTTCTAAATATAATATTATATTATTTTTCACATTTCAGATGTAGATATTATTAACTTTATACCAGAAAATATGGAGATTGACTTTTCTTACATTCTTCTCTCATCTTTCTAGAATATGTATTCCATAATTTTGGCTAAATAAATATGCAGTGTTCACATAATTATGACTCCAGCAATGTTATTCTCAGCTCAGTTGCATACTAGCAGGATACTAAGTAGCAATCCTGTAGACACTTCCATCCATGAGAATCAGCAACCTTCTCTTCAACCTGCAGAGGCCATGCCTGCCTTGCTTAAAGATTCCATAATGTCTTTCCAGGAGACAGTTAGTTACCTTACAGAACAAAGTAATTTCACCTCATTTGTCCCTCCCAGTTAGGTGCTCATCAGCTTTCAACCTAGTGTTAATTAGATGTCAGTATATTTCAAGAGATCAATTACAGAGTTAAAGCTACAAGACAGGGTTACTAATCAAAAGTATTACAAGATTTTGCTAAATAGTATCAACATAAATCTGGAGAATAAGTGTGGGAGCTATTTTTATGATACTGAATGAGGGAGGGGAAAAATAACTTCAGAGATATTGTGGGTCAATCTACCTTCACACCCACCCCCTGTCTAGGTCCTATGGTAAAGTCCATGAGAAAGACGCTTCACCATGATTTTCAGAAATATATAGATGGGATAAGAAGAGAGTCTTTGAGAAGTGTATGACTAATTTCTGTAGGCCAAGGGGGTAAGGGGAGATACTGCTAGTGAAATGGATATTTATTTTTGATAGTGATGCTGGAAGCATTCAAGCAGCAGCTCTAATTTATAGGATGAATATATATTTATTTACCCTACTCAGCACCAGAATGGTCTGAAACAGATAAATCTTTGGTGGTTACTTATTGATCATGGTGCCCTTAGCAATACATTTTATGGCTACTCAGAAAGTTCCTGGAAATATTTCATGTGTGCCAGTCAGAGATCCGATGTGAGTCACCACAATAGCCATGCCCAGATACCTAATTCCCAAACTTGTATCAGATCATAAAATCCAAGCCTGTTGAAGTACTCTAGGTACATTTGAGTAAGGAAACTCTGTTAATATAATAAAAAGGTACCGTAAATTTCTTTCCTAACCTTCTTTTGTGGCTATTTTCTGGGTTTACTGTGTACTAAGGAAAATGCCATACTATTTGAAGATGACTGAATACTGATTCTGAACTAATGCTCTAACTTTGGAAGATCCACAATATCATCCTGGACGACGAAGATAATGTGGTCTTACAGATGTCTGAGGATAAATGGATAGAGTCAACAATGATCAGAATCCCTACAGAATTCAGAGATGTTGGGACAATAGGAATCCCTGGAATTCTTCTTCCCTTCCAAAATAATAAATCAAAATTAATACTTGGCGAGGGGGCAGGGGGTTGCCGTGTATAACACAGACATCAAAGATTTGAAAGATGCCAAAGACATGTTTCCTATCACTTTCCCCACTTAACTCCCTTTTGTGCAGAAGACAGATGTATCCTGGAGAATGACAGTTGGTTATTAAGAATGTAAACAAAAGCTAAATGCAATAGTGTTGTCTATTCTTCCTGTTGTGTCTTTATGGTAGGAAATCAGCAAAGGCCTTTGTCTCTGTTACATTTGTTTCTATTACCACAAGGGAAAGAACACAGAAGTGGTTTGAATTCAGTCAACAGAGATAGCATTGTATCTTTGTTCTTATGCTTTAGAGCTAAATCAACTGTAGTGATCCATGCAATAATTCAATTTTACAGAGACCTGATCATCCCAAAATCTCAAAGTAAATGAAATTGGACTACTGAAGGGATTGGTAAGCTCTGGTCTATTAGCCAAATTCAGGCTACTACCTGCTTTTGTAGGGCCTGTGAATTAAGAATAATATTTGTAAAGAGTTATAAACACACACACACACACACACGACCATGTGACAGGAACTAAATGTGACCCACAAACCCTAAGATATTTATTCTCCGGTGCTTTAGAGAGAAAAAAATTGCCAACCCATGGTCTACTATATCAATAATGCCATATTAATAGAATCTAATAAATAGGAAGTTTCAGTTGCCTTACAATACAATCTTATGCCATTGCATATAAAAATAAATCCCATGAACAAATAGGTCTGCAACTCTGTAAACTTCCAGTGTTTCTGATGTTCCAGGGCATTTGGAAAATCCACTCTAAAGTGAAATATACTCATTAGACCTAAGAAAGATACACAACGCTTTTACAAGGTCCCTCTGGCTTTGGGACAAAACATTTGGTTCTAAACAATTCGTTAAATAATCTCAGTGGCTACTAGCTTTGAATAAAATCTAAGGCAAGAGAAGGCTCTCCATCTTCTCCAAGCCACAATACTACCATCTGTGTACTTGGCTCTATGAACCAGAAGATCCAAGATGCTTAAGATTTCGTGGAAGAGTGGAATGCTCTATGGAATTAGTGACAAGCCCAGATAAGAGCAGGGCTCAATAAACCACAGCCTGTGAGGCATCTGTCCGATTTCATAAAGTCTTATTGGAATATCACTACGCCCATTTACTTACATATTGTCTTTGACTCCTTTTGCATGTTCTACAATGGCCAAATTGAGCTGTTGTGACTAAGACCAAAAGGGACACATGCCTAACATATCTACCATACGGACCTTTAAGGAAAAAGGAAAAAAAATCTTACCTAGGGTAGACAGATCATAGAGAATCCTTTTGAGAGTTGGAGAAATTTACTTGTCAATACCACTATCCTTTCAGAAAACAGGCTTTGGTTTACTTTTAGTCTCTACTAGAAACCACATGATTGAATACCAGGTGACAAAGTGACCTAAGATGCCAATAATTAATTGGATGTTATCGGAATTGTTAGCCCTAGTTAACTCAAGAATGACCAGCAGCCCACTATCACCAGGTAAAAGTGGCATCTGGAGGACTTGCTTCTTGTAGGAACCTAAGGCTTGGTAAATTGTACTCGAATGTGGCCTACACTCTCAATGCACCTGCTCTCACTCCTCTGCCAATTTTCACAATCCCCATCTTATTCTCATAGGAATTTCCCTATGACTAATTCATTAAGGAGAAAAAGAACAAGCCTGGTTAACAGATAATATGCTAGGAGACTGCTATAGCATTATAGCTCCAGGCACATGGGACCTTGAAGGAAAAGCAGGGAAGGAAATTCTTCAAAGGGAGAGAACTTCAGGAGGTAGGTTTTGTGGTTTATTTTTCCTGGAAGAAGCATATATCTTCCCAGAAAGGAGATTTCTGGTGGAGATGCCTGGAAGGAGATATAATCTCATTTGTGAGTGGTGACTAACTGGGAGATGTTCAGGGGCTTGGAAAAAAAACATACATGAGGATAGGTAACAAGGAGTTCTAAGAAAGAGTTACATGGACAGATTTCTTGGAATGGGTCTGGAGTGTGATAAATTTTCAGTCCATGTAATTTATTTAACAGAAGTCTGTTGGAAAGGAAGTTTTCAATAAGTAGATAAAAAAGATTAACTCACCTGTGGATATCAGGTTTTTTTCTACGTCATGCCATTATTTGCTCAATTAGTTCATGAATGAAGTAGCCATATTTGCAGGGATGGAGCATTTTCATGAGTCCTCGGTTAGACTGTGCTCATCAAAGCTGGACTGCTTTTAACTACTACCCAACATGCCAAAGTCATGATTAACTCTGAGTCCTGATATTCTGGAGGGCCTCTATGTAAACAGGTATCAGATACACATGTATCTAAATATATATCTGATATCTATATCTTTATCCATAGATATACATAAATAGATAGACATCTGACATATCTATAGACATCTGATATATTTTATATTTGTGTGTGTGTGTATATAATCAGGTACTTATTATCAGGTACTATGAGAAAGAATTACTCCTTTTTTGTAGGTTTTGATTTGCCTTCCCTTCCTGACATCTCTGTCTTATTCAAATAAGCACATATTTCAGAGCAGAAAACTAAGACAATGGATTGATGTTTGTGATGTTCACTGGCCTTAGGATAGACTCAATCACTCAGATGCAGCTGGCCCTATATTCAGTAGAATCCAGACACCAGTATTTTGTGAGGTTAGTATGTTTTCAAAATTATGTAGTTCATGCTTTGAAAAAGCTGCAACATGTGCAGCTGCTACCCTAATAGCCAGTTTACATGGGTATGACAAAATGGATTCATTTGGAGGGACAATTTAATAAACGTATTAGTAAATTTGTTGCCTCTGTATTTATAAATCTGGGCTCTGTTGGTTTAGAGTCAGTGCTACAGAGAAGGTTGCTTCTGCCAGGAGTCAAGAACCCTGAAAGGTCTGAGATTTCATCCTACTTGCAAGGTAAATTAGCTGGTTACAGTTTAACAGATGTAGACAGAAGATGAGACTCTTGGGTAAGAGACCAGAACTTTTATTACTCACAGCACAGCAAGTAGAATCAACTTAATGGGTGTGTTGTTTCCCCTCCCAGCCCAACCCAAGCCCACAAATCAGCCCAGGTAGGTGCTGAACACGCAGTTTGCATCATAGCTGTTATCCACTGAATGTTTGGGTACCCCCTACCCCTTATCAATACATATGTTGAAGCCATAACACTCCATGTTACTATAATTGGATATAGGACATCTAAGAAAGTAATTAAGGTTAAATGAAGTTCAAAAGGTGGGGCCCTAATCTAAAAGGTTTAGTGTTCTTATGATAAGAGACACCAAAGTTCATATTCTCTCTCTCTCTCTCTCTTTCTCTCTCTCTCTCTCTCCTGCATGCACACAAAGACGTCATGCGAACACATAGAGAGGTGGAAGGTGCCTGTAAGCAAAGAAAAGAGATTTTGGGATGACCTTCTTTGCTGGCACCTTGATCTTGGGATTCCCAACTAAAAGAACTGTGAGAAATAAATCCTTGGTGTTTAATACACCTAGTTTATGGTATTTTGTTTTGGCAGCCTGAACAAGTTAAAACAACAGCTGAGGAACCTGAATCTTAGGAAACACCTTTTTTTTTTTTTAATTTTGTAGTCAGCTGCAAGTAAACCTATCCAAAATTTGTCCCAAAGGGAGATATTATCTTTATTATGTATGATAGCAAACAGACCTGTCTTCTGTTCGGGAGGAGGATACTATTTCCATCTTCCAAGACTTTTTGCTATACAAACATCCTAGAAGAAATAGTCCAAAACAAAAGCTCTCAGTACTTACATAAGTAACTGTTCAAAAATACAAGTGCTCTGGGAGAATTATCTTCCAAACATAATGAACATAAAAAGTCTTATATTACAAACACTTTCATGGCCCTATACATTTTATTTTCTCTCTTTCTTTTACCTTTTCTCTTTGTTGAAACATACTTTGTCCTCCTCTTCCCCAAAACAATTTTTATTCATTTTTAATTCTATTCCTGAACGTCACTTTCTCAGAAAACTCTTTAGGTGCTCCTAAAGACATGTCATGTCCTTAGGAGATACTTGTTCAATGAATATGTGAATGACCTATACATAATGATAACTTGTCTCCCACTTTTCAATATTTAAATTGATTCTGTCTTGTTCTTTTCCAGAGCCTAGAATTTCCATATTATTACAAGTATTAGTGATTTTTTTATTGGTCCTATGAGTAGAATGTCTCTAGTGTTTATTTCCTGAGTATATTTACCATTTCTTTTAATTAGACACTTTCCTAAACTCTTCCTATGGACTCCATTGTCTATCACGATTAGTTGATAAATTAAGATCCAATATAGTACATTTCTAATAGTGTAGTCTCACATTCCTTGAAATCTTCTAACTGAATGATACCTCAATAAAATTTCAAGACTGTATTACCATTTTCTGTATTTCACTCTGATCACGTTTTCCAGCTATCTCGTGCGATAATTTCACAAATATATTGGGTTGGTTAATTTTATATGTCAACTTGCCTGAGCCAGGGGATACCCAGGTAGTTGATTAAACAATATTTCTTAATGTGTCTCTGAGAGTGATTCCGGAAGAGATTAGCATTTGAATCAGTGGACTGAATAAAGCAGAAGGTCCTCCTCCATGTGGGTGGGAATCAAACAATCCATTCAGGATTTAAGTAGAACAAAAATGTGAGGGAAGGTTGAATTCACTCTTTGCCTAACTGCATGAGCTATAACATCAATCTTCTGCCCTTGGAGCTTCTGGTTTTCAGCCTTCAGATTCAGACCAGTGGCTGTACCATTGGCTCTCTGGCTTGCAGCCTTTCAAACTATACTGTCAGCTCTCTTGGATCTCCAGCTTGCAGATGACGGATCATGGAACTTCTCAGTCTCCATAACTACGTGATAATAAATAATAAATCTCTTTGTGTATATTATAAGTATATAGGATCCCCTATTGGTTCTGTTTTTCTGGAGTACCCTATTGCATACATGATACCACTATTAAATATAATTACAATAACAAAAATTTTCATTCTTTGGTTATTTTCTGTGTGTCAGGCATAATACTAAGTACTTTACAGACACTATTTCCTTAGGTATTAACCCTGTGGAGCAAAGTATGAGCTCCTTGTATCCATTATCCAACTCATTCACTATTGTGTATCCAATGAATAGGGTAGTACCTTACTCACATATTACGCTCTATTAAACATTTTTTGAATAAATGAGTTGCAGGTGTTATTAAGCCCATTCACAGATGAAGAAATAGAGGCACAAATATGTTACATAACTTGCTCAAAACCAGTTGCTAGGTGGCAGATTGGTAATTCAAAGCAAAGTAGTTCTGATTCTATATTTCACTCTTGAATACTATGATACATTACTTTTCTCTCATCTTACCACCTTCTGTTTCTAAACTTAATAAATCCACTTGTACCTACATTTCCTTCTGTATCTAACCATGATCTCGTTACTTTAATCATTCTCTCACTGAAATCCTTCATGTTTCTTTGTTTAATGAATGTTTTTATAAAGTAAATGAAGAAATGAAGATATGGAGACCTATGTGGCACTCTAAGAATGCACAATAATCTGATTATATTAAGACAAATAAGATAGAAACTAGTTCTGGAGAGCCTAGGTGGCTCAGTTGGTTAAGCGTCCGACTCCTGATTTTGGCTCAGGTCATGATCTCACAGTTCGTGAGACCAAGTCCTGTGTTGGGCTCTTCACTGACAGTACGGAGCCTGCTTGGGATTCTCCCTTTCCCTCTCTGTCTGCCTGTCCCCTGCCTCCCCTGCTCACACTCTCCCAAAATAAATAAATAAACTTTAAAAATGATAAAAGCTACTTCATGTGCTAGTTAATAATTAATTATTATATTTAATGCTTTAAACACATCAGAGTAGAGCAATATGGAAAGCATGATGGTAAAGCATACAGACCAGGGGAGATAAAGTGAAAAGACATCATGGTATAAACTTAGTGCTTTATGAACACAGTATGCAAATAATATTGTAAAGCGTTACAGATTCTCACCGTACAGCAAGGAAATTGAGAAAATTCAAGAGTTTTGACTGCAATGGTTTTAACGCAGAGAATGTGGTATTCACTGGACACTAATAAAATTTTAAATGGCCAGCACACTCACACATTTAGCATTTGAAGCCAACATGAGGATGTATTTATAATGAAATTACCTTAAATATTTGAATTTCTGACAGTGTTCAGGGCAGTAAGACACACCGTATCATTGAACTCTGCACCTAATGGTTAGTTTTATGTTTCAATACCCAGTTATTTAATCAAATGCTTACCTAGAGATTTTGTAGACATGATTAAATAATTAGTTGGCTTCAAGTAAGGGAGATTATCCTAGATAAACTGCATGGGCCTGATTCAATCAGTTACAAGTAAAACCGCAGTTTTCCTTAAGAAATTTGACCTGTGGATAGCCATTCTTGGGTCTAAGTGTTCCTCCCCTCCCTTCCTGGAGGCTTGCCCTATGGCTTTCAGACTTGCTTCTCCAGCCCCTACAATCTCATAAGTTTATCCCCCGCAATAAATCTCTTCCTGTAAATATCTCGCAGCTTCTGTTTCTCTGATAGAGCCCTGACTGATACAGCGCCACATGCTTTTGTGATAAAAATGATGGAGTGGTGTTTGGGTGTGTGCATGCGCGTGTGTGTATGTGCATGTATCCTCATTCACAAACATAATGCTCATCATCCTGAGAAATTATTAACAAAGCTTTTCTGTTTTGTGAAGTTCAGGGCTGGGCTATGAGTTAGAGTAAATATAAATTCAGTCTTCTTATCTCCATAATGCACACAAGTTGAGGGTTTGTCAATATTCCAGTAGAGTATTTTGAACATTTATCAGTCAGCATTGGCAGTTTTGACAGGCAAACTGCTTGCTGAATACCAAATGCAAAAGCACGAAGCTGTCATTTTTAGACAGGTTATTACTTTGAAATGATTATTATTTAAGATAACTTCCTCTATATATTTAATTCAGACTCTCTACCACCTCCATTGTGAAGTGCTTTGATGTAAATTTTATCTGTGTGCAGTATATGTAATATTAATGCTTTTAATAAGAGGATTTTTGTATTCAAAGGAATTTCGGTTATTCTGAAGACATCAAGGTATGAGATATACAACAATCTGTTTATATTGATGTCATATTAGTTCTTTAACCTGCCAAATGGAAATTCTTACCGAATTTGATGATTACATAGGCATAAAATGTTTCTTAAATTATTTCTTCAAAATCCATTCCAAGTATCATTTTAAACCAGAATTAAAACAATGTCAAGATTCTTCAATAATCAGGCTACAGATTTGGTTTTTTTTGTTTTTTGTTTTTTGTTTTTTGGTCTATGAGTAGAAAAAGCTCACAGCATATTTTATTGAAAAGAGAGTTATAGAAAAAAAAAGACAACTGCAGGCACACATACACACATACATAGAATGGAACTATTTCTACATCATTACATATGCATTGGCTTGATTCACCCTTGTTATGAGTTTGTATTCTTAAGCGAAAGATGAGAATAAACTCATCAACTAGTGAAAAAGTACATTTGCATGATATCAAATCCTGTAACTCATTAGAGTTTTTCTAATCAACTCATCTGAATAAGATATGATGATGATGGTGATGATGATGATGATGATGTTGATGAAAATGAAGACATAAGACAGCAATAACTATTTTTGCATAGTAAGGCTAGTCTATAAGAGTATACTCCAAATAGATGGAACGGAAACATTTACCCCATATGATTTATTTATCTACACAGCTGCATGATGTTGATGGGAATCAGGAATGCCAATTTTATTGTTTGTTCATAATTTTAGGGCTGCCTCTGGTGATTGGAGCCTCAGTTTGATTTTCCCCCAAGCAAGCTAGGATGGAATGTACTCAAAGATAAAGTGAAATAACAATGGAAGATCTCTCAGCATAATTCAGAACTAAATTCATTTCTAAATAACCACTAACTGAAAAGATATTGATGACTTTTATAAAGGAAATTAAAAAATAAATAACACAAAAAATGTACTTAAAAACAGTGTTCCTAATAAAATAATATGAATTACTGTATTATATAATGAAAAATTTAAAAATATGTATGTATAGTTGTGTGGGAAAATGTATAGAGAAATTTTTTAAAATGACTTTATTTAAATCAATATCAATTGGCATACTTTAAAACCAGGTATTCACAGAATGCTAAGTATTTGCAATAGAAAATTATAATCATCTATATCACAAAAATTACTCAGATTAGTGTCTTACTATATTTTAAACCAAATTGAATAGACTGAAGAACAAATTAAATTCAATAGACAGAAGCAGTTTAATTATCTCCTGCCCCCAACTAAAAAGAAACAATGAATTCAGCGATTTGCTTGGGTAGATGGGTATGGGGAATGGCAGAATGGGTGAAAAGGGAAAAGAGTTGAGTTACCAACTCCCGGAGGCAGAGATAGGGGATAAATCCAGTGTTATATGCAGAAGGGCAATGAGGACTTCACTCCACTAATAAATTTTTGCTCTATGTTAGTAATAACCATCAGAAAATTCTTAAAAGATGCTTGAAGCGAGGGTTCTGCATGTCAGATCTAAAGAATTGGAGTTTCATTCTCATTAGAACACAGATCTGCTATGTGACCTTAGGCAAGGCAAGCCCCAGCAATCTTGTCCCTCAACAAACTTGTCATTCAATGACACTACTGTGAGTAGGCTAAATGCTCACTAGCAGAAAAATAAACGCATTAAAAAGGAGATGCAAATGCAGTTCAAGACCTAGGCAAACCAATAATTTGGTTCTTTCTCTTGAAGCAATTACAGAAATTTCTAATTTTAACTTCTTCTTTCAATGCAAAGTATTCATTTATGACACAACTAATACACATTTTCTGTAGAAAAATTGAAAATCCAAACAAAAATAAATTCACAAGCAATCCTAACATACAGAGATATTTATTTTCATGTGTGTACCTATGCAGCTACGTGTATGCACACACATTTGTGTACAATATATTTTTTACTTTGTTATATGCTTTAAAATTATTGTGTAGTACATATATATGAAAAGATATAACGTAAGCATAGTTTAAGGAAGAATAATGAAAAAAATTTTTATGTGCCTATCATTAAGCTTAAAAATAGAAACATTATCTGTATGTATTAACTGGTAAATGGCAGAGCTAAATCCTTCCAAATATATTATCTTTTTTTTTTTAATTTTTTTTTTCAACGTTTATTTATTTTTGGGACAGAGAGAGACAGAGCATGAACGGGCGAGGGGCAGAGAGAGAGGGAGACACAGAATCGGAAACAGGCTCCAGGCTCTGAGCCATCAGGCCAGAGCCCGACGTGGGGCTCGAACTCGCGGACCGCGAGATCGTGACCTGGCTGAAGTCGGACGCCCAACCGACTGCGCCACCCAGGCACCCCCCAAATATATTATCTTGAGAAATACAAGGTTTACCCTTTGCATTGCATACATACTTGAGAATCAGCTTGTCATATCTTATACAAATAAGTCTATTAAAGTCATCTTGGAAGTAATTTTGTATCCAATGTTTATAATATTGAGTCTTCCTGTTTAAAATGTGATGTAACTGTCCACTTGTTCAACTTTGAAATTTTGAATAATATGTTATTTTTTTCCTGTCAAGATTTTGAACTTCATCTAAGACTTATTATTGTTTTTAGCTACTGTAAATGTACTTGTTTTTAATTACACATTTTCTATTGAGATGATTATGGACTCACATGCTCTTGTATGAAATAATAAAGATTTCATGTGGTTTTTGCCAAATTATCCCTGATGGGAACATCCTATAGAAAGCTATAATATGATATTATAACCAGGATATTGACATTGATAAAGTCAAAATACAGAGCAGTCAAGATACCTCACCATAAAGGATCCCCATGTCAGCATTTCGCAGCCACATCTAACTCATAACTTTGGCCAACCACTAACATGTTCTTCCATTTTTATAATTTTGTAACTTCAAGAATATTATATAAATAGAATCATATAGTATATAAATCTCTGGAGTTATAATAGTTGCATGTTTAATTTTATAAGAAACTGCCAAAACTTTCCCAGTGACTGTACCATTTTACATTCCCAGTAGCAAAGTATGAGTGATTCCAGTATCTCTACACCCTCACCAACATTTGCTGCTGGCACCATTTTTTATTTTAGCCATTCTGATAGGAATCTAGTGACGTCTCGGTGTGGTTTTAATTTTCATTCCCTGAATGGCTAAGAGTTGAACATCTTTTCACGCACTTATTATCATCTGCATAGTCTCTCCACTGAAATGTCTCTTCATATCTCCTATCTATTTTATAGTTGGATTTTTGTCTTTATTGAGTTTTGAGAGAGTGTATATATTTTAAATACTAGTCCTCTGTCAGATATGTGGTTTGCAATTTTTTCCTCCTAGTTATAGCTTATCCTTTTACTCTGATAACAGGGCTTTGAAGAGCAAAAGTTTTTAATTTTGATGTAGCCCAGTTTATCAATTTTTCTTCTTATGGATCATGATTTTGGTGTCCAGTCTAAGAACTCTGTGTCCGAACTCTTGATCTTGATGAGTTTCTCCTGTTTTTTTTTTTTCTCCCCCTAACAAATTTGTAATAAAGAGGATGGCTCCATTTTTGATGTTTGAATGCTGACAATTTTGAGACCCCACAACATCCCTTTCTCCCTACGCCCCACGTCTGGATAAGCCATTTAAAAAGACCACATGTTCCCTCCTTTGGCACTGAAATTTCAAATCAAACATCACCTTTCCTGGCCCATGTGTGAGAATCTGCACCCCAGAACAATTTGCTAACATAATACATCCCAAGTGAGTAGTCCCTCCTTGCCACTTCTAGCCATTTTAGTCCTGCATGGAAGCCTTCCCTGAAATGCACAGAAAGCCTCGTTATGTGAGTATAAAACTTTATAATTTCTTTATGCATGTATGTAGCATCATTAGTCTTGACATCTAAACTACATTTAAGGAGGGAAATTGTAGTGGCTTATATTATGTGTCAACCTGGCTCGGTCACAGTACCCAGATATTTGGTCAAATGTGTCTGGATATTGCTGAGAAGGCATGTGTGGTTTATTTTTTTCTATGACATTCCAATTTAATCAATAGATTTTGAGTAAAGAAGGTTACTATCCACAGTGCATGTGGGCATCGTCAACCGATTAGTTGAAGGACTTCAGTAAAAAACTGATCTCCCCTAAGGAGGAGGCTACTCATATGGCACACTACCTTCAACCTCAAGCTACAACTCATGCCTGCAGCCTGTGGACTTGTCCTACAGATCTTGGACTTGCCAGCCTCCACAACCATGTGAGCTAATTCCTTAAAATACATCTCTTTCTCTCTCTCCATTCCTCTTGCTCTGTCCCCCACCTCTATTTGTTCTATGTCTCAGGAAAACTCTGGCTACTACAAAAGTACAAAGGTTCCTATGTTTACGTATGAGGAACTTTAACAAAATTTTATAGCTTGACATTTAGCCTTATGGTTCATTTTGGGTTATTTTTGTATTAAGCATGAGATTTTGTATTAAGCATGAGATTCACTTTCTGACCTATGTGTGTTCCGTTGCTCCCACACCATTTATTCAAAAGGCTATTCTTTTACTACTTTTCATCTTAGTCAAAAACTAGTTGGACACATCTGTGCGGATTTATTATTGAATTTCCTATTTTGTGTCATTTCTTTATGTTTTCATTTCGACACCAGTGTCACAGTCCCCTGACCTCTTTAGGCACATAGTAGAGCTTCATGTGAAGTAGAGTAATCCTTCCATTTTACCCCTCTTTTTCAAGATTATTTTAATTATTCTAGGGCCTATACTTTGCCACATGCACTTTAGAGTAAGTGTTTATATTTGCAAAATACCTCTGTAAAAATTGTAATGGAATTGCATTCAATCTATAGAACAATTTGAGGATACTCAATATCTTTACTATACTGACTCTTCCATTCTGTGGACTTGATAAGTGACTCCATTTATTTAAGTCTTCTTTGATTTCTGTCATCAATATTTTGTAATTTTCAGCATCTGGATTCCACATTTTGTTGTCTATTATAAATTCTCCATTTTCTCTAAAATGAATGCAAGTAGTACTGTGTTTTTACTTTCATTGTTAGTATATAGATATAAAATTGATTCTTGCATGTGTTTTGTGGTTTGTGAACATTTCTGTAATTGAGTATTTTGTCTGATTTTCATATATATATATATATATATGCAATTTATTTTGACTACTGATTGTTTAATCCATCAAGCTTGCTAAATTTTCTAATTCAAATAATGTTTAAATAATTGGGGGGGAAATTTTCTGTGTAAACAATCTGTTCATCTGCAAATATTGACAGGTTTTTTTGTCTTTCCAATTTTTACACTATTCTTTTCCTATTTTTATACTCCTCTCTATTTTTTCCTACCTAGCTAAAATGTGTAGGCACCAATACAGTTAAACTGTTTAAAAGAATTGATAATAGCAAGCATTCACGTCTTGATTGCTTTTTTACTAATAGTTTCGGCATTTTATTATTATTTCTAATGTTATTGTTGACTTTCTATAAGGAATTCCTGTCTATTTCTTAGTTTTAAAATTCTTTTGTATGCCTTGCTTGTTGAATTTTGTTAAGAAGTTCTATATTATTTTAGTTTGTTAAATATTTTCAGCTATAAAATGTTGGATTTTGTGAAATTTTATATCTGCAACTATGGAGATGATCATATGTTTTTTCTTCTTAAAAATGTAAATGAAGCTAATTCAGTCTTTTTCTGATATTTGGTTAAGCTTGCATTCCTGGAATAAACACAACTTTATCATGGTATATTATCTTTTTAAAAATCTGTATTTGCTAATTCTTTGTTTGGGGTATTCTATGTTCAGGAGTGGGGTAACCATGTAATCCCCTCCCTCTTTATTGGTCCTTACTTAGTTTTGAAATTAGGTTTTTACTATTCTCATAAAGTACTTTGGAAGTGATTTTCTATTTTTCTCTATTCTAAAGGAGTTTGTATAAATTTAATTTATCTGCCTGTTAAATACTTAGGAGAACATCCTATATAGCCATTTAGGGACAACTAAAATTTAGATGTATTTTGCTTAAATGGTTATGATTTTTTTGGGTTTTCTATTTCTTTTAGAGTCAGCTCTGACATTATATATTTCTACAAATGTAATTCTCCAAGGAACTTAAAAAAAATTTAGTGACATAGAAATATCCATAAATTCTTAACTATGTAACTTTGAATTATTATATACTATACATACAGAAAAGTACATAAAGCATAAATATAGTTTAATAATTTCCCAAAGCACACACTGTATATTCAAAACCTACATGAAGATAAGGAACATTTCCAGCACCTCAGAGGCTTACAACTATGAATCCTCCTTCCTCGAAATGTTTATTACTCTAAATTTTGTGATTATCACTTATTTTTTCCCCATATACTCTTACCACCTAATTAAGAATTGTTCATCATTATAGCTTAGTGATGCCTATTTTTGAACTTTATATAAATAGGATCATACACTATGTTTATCTCTGGCTTCTTTTGTTCAATATTGGTTTTGAGAGATTCAACCATATTTTGGGTGCTGGAGTATTTCACAGTATTTCATTAATTCTCAATTCTATATAGGATTATATTGTATGATTTTGCACAATATATATATCCATTCAAATATCACAATGTGAGGTTTGGTTTTGGGGCTTATTCATAGCATCTGTTTTGTGTCAAGGAGAATTAAGCTGATTCTTAGTTTCGTCACTTACTAGTTTTTTGAGTTTAATTGGTTACTTAATTTTTCTAAGCTATTGCATAAAATATATATTTCATTAGTCAGACTGATTAAATAAGATAACATAATGTAAGATAATCTTCTTTTTCATTATTATAGTGTAGCATTTTCCTTTACCAGCTTACAAAGTGTATTATCTTTTGAAGATTTTTGCAAGCTTTTCTCCTTATCGAACTTTAAAAATATGTATGTCCATATTATGATGTTTGGTTCATAAGGCAGTCTGGAATATAAATATAATCATCAAGGGGGTGCCTGGGTGACTCAGTGGGTTGAATGTCTGACTTCAGCTCAGGTCACGATCTCATGGTTTGTCAGTTCGAGCCCTGCATCAGGCTCTGTGCGGACAAGCTCAGAGTCTGGAGCCTACTTCATATTCTGTGTCTCCCTCTCTGCCCTCCCCTGCTCATCTTCTGTCTCTCTCACTCTCGAAAATGAAGTAAAAATTAATTAAATAAATAAATAAATAAACAAATAAAATCACTTATTTCCATCTTAAATATCATTTTTAAAATGACTACAAAATTACTCACGCTTTTTTACTTCTTCATTAGTTTTAGATGTTGCCGGAATATGATAATTACGTGTTTTACAATATTTCTTCTCTTTTAGAGTTACAGGTATGTAATTCTTCAGATCTTTACTAGGTTTTTGAAATCCATTCTTCTGTAATTAAATTTACATGCCAATCCCTGAACAGTTTTCCTTTCTTTGGGAATCCCTGTGTACCTCCAAATCTCTATCACTCCACTCTTATCCATCACACAAAACAAAAATGCAATCTCAGTAAAAATGCTGCAGAGTCTTTGTAAATGTAAATGTAAGACTAGGCCCCCAGACCTAGAGTGACCATGTAGCTCAATTGCTTGTGATAATCCCCATTTATTTCTGCTGACCAGGATTATTATGAATAGCCCTTTTACTACCCAAATCTTTCAGTTTGAACAATAAATTACAGGGTTACCCTACCTAGTCTTCATTTCAACTAAATTGTTGGCAAACCTACTATTTCACTAGCTGACATAAAATGGCTACTAACTTCCTATAGCCTCTTGCTGTCTGAGATGAGTCTGGAATACTAGTTTTTATTCTATACTCCAACACATTAAAAGATCATTAAGTTCCTTAAGAATCTTATGCGGTAAGGCAGAGGTCTTATTAATTTGCATTATCCGAGTACGAAAATGAGTCACAGAGGAGCTGAGTGACTGTTGACCAAGTTTAAGGTAGAAGAGAAGATGAGTATCCTGATTCCTGATTTTTTAGTTCACTGCTCTTTCTACTAAAGATCAAGTAACACGTATAACATTTGGAAATAATTGGCTGAATGAGTAGGACTTGTGCAGATCTGAGATAAAAGCTATACTTAAAGAACAAAGAAAAGAGAATTCTCAACCATTCAGGCTCTGGTGCATGAATTATATCTGGTAGCACAAGCAGAATTATCAGTACACTTTTCATTTCTTAAATATTTACATTTGGTAACATTAGAAGATTGAAAAAGATGTTGGAGTCCAAATTGGCTATTTTAAAAGAGGGGTGCATTTACCCATGCTAATGTTAGTAAACACATGTTATGACTCAATAGAATGTTTGATTCAGCAGAGGTAGTTTTTCAATTAATTTATTGATTTCACCCACTTGCTCGCATACAGTCCTGTGTGTAATGGGACGAGTTTGAGCCATTGCTACAGCCTCTTGGTCCATGTTCTGCCTTCTTATATCCCAAGCCATATACTTTCTAAATTTTCACCCAGTTCACTTTGTTTTTATGATCTCTGCGAAGACACTCCCCTGCTCAGCTCCTTATGCTTCTGTTCCTCTTTAGTCTTTTATCCCTTCAAGTTGGCTATTTGCCAAACAAAAAAATGTAGGAAGTTTTGCTTCCATACTTAGCTGGTGAGAGGAAGTTTGCACCCCTATGAAACTGGATTATATGTGTCACGAAAGTTACTCTTACATGCTTTCCTAGGGGCACATATCATTTGAAGGTGAAACATATAGGAGTAAAGGCTAGAGTTGCCAGATAAAATGCAGGATGCATAATTAAATTGAATCTTAGATAAACAACAAATATTTTTCACTAAGTCTCAAATATTGCATGAGACATGAAACACTTTTATGAAAACAATCACTTATTGTTTCTCTTAATTTCAAATTTACCTAGATGTCCTGGATTTTTCTTTGTTAAATCTGGCAACTCCAGAAAGAGAGAAGGCTGTTTGAGTACTCATAATGCTACCTTGGTTTCTAGAATAGAAGATTAAAATCCCTCAACACAAAAATTAGGATAGTGAAGGTAGCCAATGATACTTTTTCTTCCTTTTCTTCCTTTTCTCTCTTTTCTTATTTCCCTTCCACCCTTTTTTTTCTATTCTCCATTTCTCAGAAATAATAGTAACAGTAACAGTAGCAACAAATACTAATACTATTGATAATGCCTGCCTTTGTATACTTTCAGATGTATCGTCTTACTTGATTGTTATTGATTTAGTGATTTTTTTCCCCCATATAGATACTGGAATTGGGGGAAAAGGAAAAATCATCACAGAAATATACTTAACATTTCTCTGTGTAGACATATTCTTGCTGTGAAAATAAACTAAAACTTAAGGAAGGCAGGCAAAATGAAGTTGAGACAGAAACCAGATGAGTTCAGAGCCCAGAGCTTGCTCCTAATGATCAAATTTGTACAAGGGCTTTATTTCTTAGATGAGTCACCATACTGTCTTCATTTATTAAGTAAAAGGATTTTAATTAAATGTATTCAGCCTGGCAAAGTATGGAGGAAATTAAGCAGACCATACTTGGACAACTCTATAATGAACTGAAGAGGAACACTGAGGCCAATGTTAGAAGTTAAACCATTTTCACTTCTTGGCCTCTATGATTTTAGCAATATAGGTCAAAGTGTATGCAGAGCTTGGATAGCCATGTAATCAATCTTATTTATATTTTTAGTAATGGGGGAGTTCTTTTAAGCATTTGGTCTTAAGTAATATTTCTAAAACATGAGAATTTTAGTAGATGATTGAGAATCATAATGTGAAACACACTGGTGGATTTTGTGCTGCAACGAGATAGTGATTTTTAAATGTTTTTTTTTTTTTTTTATCTTTGAGAGAGAGACAAAGAGAGATAGAGAAAGAGAGAGGGAGGGACAGACAGAACGGAGGGCAGAGGAGCTGAAGCAGGCTCCAGAGAGAGGGAGAGAGGAAGGGACGGGGCGGTGGGGGGGCAGTCTGAGAATTTTTACTTTTTAATTGATGTGTTTAGATCATTTATCTTTAACGTTATTGTTGATATGTCTTGGTGTAAAATTACCATCTTGCTATTTTCCTCTTATGTCTTCTTTGTTTCTCTTTTCTCTTTCTGCTTTCCATCAAATTAATTATATAGTTATTATTTTTATCTGATCTCTTTCTTTCATGTGTGAGCTACAGCTCTTTATTTGTTACATTAGTGGTTTCTTTAGGATCTATAGTATACATCTTTACCATATCACAATACACCTTTACATTATACTATACTGTTTAATGTATATAGAGTCTTATAATAGTATTTTTCTATTTCATCCTCCTCAAATTTGTGCTATTATTTTCTTACATTTTACTTCCCTCTAGCCTATAAACACCACAATATGTTGTTATGTTTGCTTTAAAAAAATGATTCTGTTTTTAGATATTTTAAAAAATAAGAAAAATTCATGCCTACCATTTCTAGTTCTCTTTATCCTGTTTTGTCCATCCAGCTTTTCATCTGCCATCCATCCCTTTTGCTTGAAGAACTTTTTTTTAAGTTTAGTTATTTGTTTTGAGAGAGACAGAGACAGCATGAGTGGGGGGAGGGGCAGTGTGAGAAGGGGAGAGAGAGAGAACCCCAAGCAGGCTCCCTACTGCCAGCACAGAACCTGGTGTGGGGCTTGAACACACAAAGCTGTGAGATCATGACTTGAGCCAAAACCAGGAGTCAGATACTTAACACACTGAGCCAGCCAGGTGCCCCGAAGAACTTTTGTTAACATCTCTTATAGTGTAGGTCTATAAATGTCAAATAATTTCACTTATGTATATCTGAAAAAGCCTTTAACTTTGAAAGATATTTTTGGTTGGTAAAGTTACCTACATTGAAAATTCTTTTCTTTAAATACTTTAAAGCTTTTTTTTCCCTCCCATTTTTCTTCTAGCTTGTATTGTTTCTGACAAAATAAAAAAAAATCTACTCTTATCTTTATCTTTGTTCGTTGGTATGTAATGTGTGTCATTTCTCTTGGAATTTTAATATTTCTTTATCGCTGGTGGTAAATAATTTTATTATGTGCACTGGTATATTCTTTGTGCTTAGGTTCATTTAATTTCTTGGATCTGTGGGCTGATAGTTGTCACCAAGTTTGGGGGGAAATGTCAGTCTTTACCTCTTCAAATAATTTTTCCACTTCTGATTCAGGCATTTCAATTTAATATAAATTTAACTTCTCGATTTGCCCCATAGTTCACTGAAACTGTTCTTTCTGTCTCTCTTCATTTTGAATAGGCTTTATTGCCATTGCTTCAAGTTCATTAAACATTTTTCTGCATGCTAATCTACTACTAATGACATCCAGATCATTTTTATCTTAAATATCATATCTGAATCTCTAGAAGTTCAGTTTGCACCTTTTTCTATATCTACTATTTATTGATTTTACATGCGCCATTTTTTCTCTACCTTCTTTAACCTACGGAAAACAAGCATAATAACTGTTTTAATGTCTTTTTTCACTAATTTTATCATCTTTATCATGTCTAATTCAGGTTAGAGAGATTAATTAACCTTTCTCATTATGGATAGCATTTACTTATTTCTTTGCATATGTGAAAATTTTTGTTTGACAGCTCAACATTGTGTATGCTGGATGCTGAATCTTTTCATATTATTAAAAATTTTATTGAACTGTGTTCTTTGACAAAGTCATGTGATTTGAAATCAGTTTGTTCCCTTCAAGTTTTTCCTTTAAGTTTTGTTATGTAAGATCAAACCAATATTTAAACACTTATTAGTATGCTAAATAATGCTTCACAAATTATAAATCTTTCTACTCTGACTGCTTGGAACAGGCAATATTCCCTGTTATTTTGATGTCCCAAGTACCTTCTACTAAATTCTCTCTTTCTTGTCTTTAGTATTTTCCTCATATGCATTAGTTGATCTCTTCTCAACCCAATATTACAGATGGATCTTCTGAAGGTCTCTAGGTTTTCCCTCTTTATGTAGGTCTTTCTTGGCAGTTACCCTGAGCTGCAAATTACAGCCACCTTGATTTCCCTGGACTCTCAACCTAGGGAGACCCTGGACTCTGGCTGAGGGTCTAACAACAGTCTGAAAAACAACAGTCTGAAAAGAACAACATTCTGAAAAATTCCTCCAGCAGTAAGATGTGACAATCACAGAGCTCACCTCGTTTCTCACATTTTAGAGATCACTAGCCATTTTGTATGACGTAGAATATCTTGAAAGTCATTGTAACATACATAAGTGCCATGATTTTTCGTTGTTTCATGCAGTGTGGTTCCTCTTACTCCATCTCGGATTGAACTGGAAGTCTTTGTGAGGCCGCTTTAAAATTTTTACATTAGGGCAATTTGAGCTATGTATTTGAGAAGATGTAGCATTGTCATCTGAAAAACATACAATTGAAGGCAAAACTTATACATATCATGTGCATATGTTGTTTTGTGTTTTAAACTTAATAAAAGCTCTTGGAATTTATTTTTGTATTTAAGGAAGTTTTCTGTTTCCTAACTTGTCATCCTTCAAAAAAGAACAAAGCAAAATAAATCTTTTCCTTATATTGACCCTGTATCATGTATTTAAAGTGACTCCGTGCCATGGACAAATGATGACTTTTTTGTAATTAGCCAATTTTTTATCCATGCTATTATAACAAAACACCTTAATGGAAATAATATATGGGCACCATTTTTATTTTTATTGAAATATTTTTAAAAGTGACGGGTTCCTGGGTGGTTCAGTTGGTTAAGCAACCAACTTCGGCTCAGGTTATGATCTCACAGTTCATGGGTTCTAGCCTTGCATCGGGCTCTGGGCTGACAGCTCAGAGCCTGGAACCTGCTTCCGATTCTGTGTCTCCTTCTCTCTCTGCCCCTCCCCCACTCACATTCTGTCTCTCTGTTTTCAAAAAGAAATAAATGTAAAACAAAATTAAAAAAAAATTTAAGTGTACTTTTATGTTCATTTTCATATTAGCAGTTATAATTTATGACATATTTTCAAAGCCCAAGACTTCAATTCCCATAGCAAACAGATAGTTAATAAATGATTATTTGTAATAAGGTCTCCTGTGGTTTTTCAATAGGTGAGAAGAAAAATTGAAACAACTGTTTGCATAATTCAAGTTAAAAACAAATAAGCAAATACAATAAACCTATTATTTGGAATCTTTCTAAGTAGGACAAAGGCTTAAACTATTGAGGCAATTCCCATACAAACCAATTTGCAAATGAACTATGGGATATTGTTTGCAAATATCTGGGATACTGTCCATGTTCTACTTTGCATCTCCACATTCTGGGAGGGGATAGGGGAATTAAGACAAGTATCTGGATAATTCAGAAAAGAATTATAGGCCATGTTAACAATTGTTAGCTAAGAGTTTCACATGGCACTTATAAAGCAAAAGGCCCATGACAGACTAAAGTGGGAGTAGAGAGAATTACTTGATTTTTTACAACTAGGAAAGTAATGTTTCTATCGTAACCTTCTCTTTACGGGGAAACTGATGTATTTTAAGCCAACAGAGGGGAATTTCTGTATTATGTTGGTGATGGAGGTGTGCTACCTGATTGACTTAGGTATCACAATAGAATGCTTAATACTTTCTTCACTGAATTGGCATCATATACTGGTGGAAGATTGAAATAATGGGTGTGATATATCAGGTTTGGAAAGTATGAATAAAACAGTAATTATAAAGACAATGAAATTGTATGATTTTTATTAAATTCCATTGATATTCTAGATTTAAAAAAAGATAACAAAAAGCTAACTGATTAGTAGGCAACTGAAAGCCACCTGTGGAATCCAGAGGGTCTCCTTGGTAGCATAATCTTCAAGAGAAAAGCAGAGGAAGCTGCTTACCAGCAAGAACTACCAAGGTCCAAGAAATGTAAAACAGATGAGTTATGCCAAAACCATGGTCTTGGTTGAGAAAGAATGGACAGCAAATATGTGGGATAGGATTATCTGGATCAATCTCTACCACAATGTTGAATCCTTAGATTTTCTTGAACTCTCTGAGCCTGTGGAAGTGACCTGTCCTCTCTTCCTTATTTTTTAAATTTCTTTAGTTTTTTGTTTGTTTGTTTACTGGTTTATTTTTATTTAGATTCAATTTAGTTAACATATAGTGTAGTATTGGTTTCAGGAGAATTTAGTGGTTCATCATTTACATATAATGCCCAGTGCTCATCCCAACAAGTACCCTCTTTAATGCTCATCACCTATTTAGCCCATCCCCCCCACTCACCTCCCCTCCGTCAACCTTCAGTTTGCTCTCAAGACTTCTGGGAAGTTAATTCAGAACTCTCTCTCCTTCCCCTGATTGCTACCTCTACCACTACAACAAAAGGCAACACAATCCTCCCTTGGGATCTGCCATCACTCCTCCTGTTTACTACATATAGATCTAGTATTTACTAAGACTAATTTAGAGCAGCATGACCCAATCCAAAATGTGTTGGTTCTGTAACACAGGAAAAGGACTATTCCAAAGAAGCTGCAAGATCAAGCCAACATGTCCTGGCAGGATATGAGGGAGCACGAAGGTAATTATGTTCTAATTGATTAAGGGGGCAAAAACAAGAGATTGGACAAGTGAAACTATTGGGAGCATTCTTCTGATATACAGGATTTAACTACTTGGCAAGAAATCAAAGAGATGGTGGGGACGATCTGTTAAGATGGTTGCTAGAAGCAGAAAAAAAGAATATACCCATGTAGAGTAAGGTAGAAATATATAATTGGGGCACTTGGGTGGCTCAGTCAGTTAAGCATCCAGCTTTTGGTTTCAGCTCAGGTCATGATCTCGTGGTTTGTGGGTTCAAGCCCTGCGTTGGGCTCCCTGCTGACAGTGTAGGGCCTGCTTAGGATTCGCTCTCTCTCCCTCTCTGTCTGCCCCTCCCCCACTTGCAGTCTTACTCTCTCTTCCAAAATAAATAAAATACATTTTAAAAATACTTACAAATGCCATAATTACCATGGCAAAGGGTGGAAGAAGGGTTCCAAAGCTGTTTGGTTTCTTTTGAAAGTTGTCTTTTTAATGGATTCACTGAGGGTTTTCAGTATGTAAGGCTAGAAAACCAGAAAAATAATTAATCACCACATAAAGGAATGGACCATTTCCTAAGGTCAAAGAGAATGAACTATAAGGGGCATTTACTAAGAAACTCAGTGTTGGCTGTTTTCTATAAGCCACAGCTGATGGTAGAGGAGATTCTATAAGTGGATTCCCAGATAAGAATGGGAATGGTTGAAACCTTAGAAGCCATGTGGTAACGATACCACCAGTCTTATCCAAAAGGGTTCTATAGACAATTATATAGATTATTGAACATTGAGGAAAAGGAAGTGAAAGATACCTAGATTTGTACAACCCTTTGAATATAAACAAATAAATCTGCTTGGGAGAGATACGTCTCTAAATCACAGGAGTAAAATAGAATCTCTAGCTTCCTAAACATGTCTGCTTTATGAAGCCCAGAAGGTATTGAAACATGAAAGTATTCATGGAGCACTATCACTCAATTAGTATGTGGCTATGAGTTTGGTGATTGTATTGTTTGTTATTTTTTTCATAAAGGATCAGAAACTACATTTATAAACAAACAACATTATACATTTATTCTCCTTACCTTTGTCGTACTATAGTCAGAATATAATATAGTTTGGATGTTCCACAGAACATTATACGTATCTATTATAATGACATCACGTTAACTAGGTCTGTGATCAAGAAAGATATAGTATGTTGGAGACCTTGGAAAAATACCTAGAAAGGAGAGTAAGCTCTTTTCCTTCCATGCACCACTGAAGATCTCGGTGTTGCCACGGGCCACTGCCCCACCCGGTGTTACTGGTATTGTAAGAACAAGTTGTATCCAATGTCTTGCTTCGGCAGAGGCGTCCCTGATGCCAAGACCCACATTTTTGACCTGGGGTGGAAGAAGGCCAAAGTGGATGAGTTCCCACTATGTGGCCACATGGTGTCAAATGAATGCGTAGATTTCCTCTGAAGCCCTGGAGGCTGCCTACATTTGCGCCAAAAAGTACATGGTGAAAATCTGTGGCAAAGATGGTTTCACATCCGAGTGCAACTCCACCCCTTCCATGCCATCTGTATCAAAAAGATACTGTCCTGTGCTGGAGCGGAGAGGCTCCAGACAGGTATGTGGGGTGCTTTTGGAAAGCCCCAGTGCACAATGGCCAGGGTCCACACTGGCCAAGTCATCATGTCCATCTGTACCAAGTTGCAGAACAAGGAGCATGCGATTGAGGCCCTACAGAGGGCCAAGTTCAAGTTCCCTGGCTGCCAGAAGATCCACATTTCCATGAAATGGGGATTTACTAAGTTTAATGCAGACAAATTTGAAGACATGGTGGCTGAAAAGCAGCTCATCCCAGATGGTTGTGGGGTCAAACACATCCCTAATCAGTGATCCCTTGGACAAATGGTGGGCTCAGCACTCATGAGAACCTCAGCACTGCTTCTCCCCATTCATGCCTACCAATAAATCCTGCTTCCTGTCAAAAAAAAAAAAAAAAAGGAAAAGAAAAGAAAAATGAAAGTAGAGTGTAACCACTGTAAATTTTTATGTGTCTGCCATAACAGCAAAGTTTTTAGTGGTTAAGGGGAGGCCAGAATACCCCATTCAGAACCAAATATAAATCATTTCATCTCGCACCTCATACCATGACAAAAGAAACATAACCCCCATTATGTTTCTTTGTGTTCCACAGCTGGTATTTGCCATACCTAGGAATACCACACCTCGCCATACACTGTGTGATATGAAAGGCTACGAGCTTTGATCGGTCTTAGAACAGAAATGGATTGGAGAACATGTCCAGCCACTTAAGTGTATTACCCCAACAGATCCTGAGAAATTAGAAATATCAGTGTTGGGGCACCTGGGCGACTCAGTCAGTTGAGCATCCTACTTCAACTCAGGTCATGATCTCATGGTTCCTGAGTTAAAGCCCTGTGTGGTGCTCTGTGCTGACAGCTCAGAGCCTGGAGCCTGCTTTGGATTCTGTATCTCCGTCTCTCTCTAACCTTCCCCTGCTCAGACTCTGTCTCTCTCTCAAAAATAAATTTTAAAAAAATTAAAAAAATAAATATCAGTGTTGAGAAAAACTGTTGTGTGGAGTTTATGGCAAGTCTGGCAAGTCCCAGTAGGAAAATCAAAAGGTCAACTTTTGGTATTAGGATAAAAACTATGTCACCTCCAGTGGAGAATTTTATTCTTTATTGTTTAAAACAAGTCCTGACATGCTATTGTGTCCTAATAGAGATAGGACACATGACCATGGATATAGAACTACCTTTCATGAGATAGGTTCCAACAGGGTTCTAAGAGGATACAAGCCAGTTTGTTCCCTCTTAAAGGGCACAAACACGAGCAGGAAGCCCATGCCTCTGTCCTTGCTTTGACTGTGCTTCAACCTCAGCTCATCTTAAAGCCGATCTTTTGATACAGATAATGAAAAAGGAAAAAAATCCAAGCTTGGCTTGTAGAGGGATTGACCTGGTATATGGGTTCAAGCAGAAAATGAACATTAGCTGTGCTATAACCTCACACGTTAGTGGCTGTAAAATGAACTTGTGAAAAATCTTACCAAAAGTTCCCAAACATCTTTGGGAGGTACAACTGTTAGCCATTTTATGTAGAATGAGAAGTAGCCTGATTTATCGGCAGTGGGGAATGGCTTGGTCAGAAACCTGAGATAAAAAGAGATAAAAAGGTCCGGGGTAGAGGATCATAGAGGTACAAGTGAAAATGGGAGAATAGAGATCTTTGTACCATATGTTAATGCCTATCAGAAATAATTTTTCATGGAAGAGGCACCGATCAACCATATAGACAAAATCACTCAATTAGTTGAAATCATTCATCTTTTGTCATTGTCCACCCTATTGCTAGTACAATGGGTTTATGGACAAAGTGGCCATGTTGGCAGAGATGGAGATTATGTACAGACACATAGGCAAGAGGTCTTGCTTACCCATGGCTGATATAGCTCCCGTGGATGGCAAAGGTTCAACCTGCCAACAACTGAGATCAATGCTGTACCCTGATAAGGTACCATTCCTTGATAATAATTATTCACTTGGTGGAAGGTTGCCTGTATTGGAACCCCTTCCTTTTCTGGCTGCAGGACCTCATTTTACAGTAAAGGAGACATGAGAGTGGGCTGATGATCTTTCTGTTTACTGTCATAGCACACACTATGCCACCCAAAATCTGCTTGGAATAGTCTGTTAAACAAATAACCAAAATCCTAGCTCAGAGGAGAAGCACGAGTTTAAAACGCCATCATCCATAGACACCTGGCTGGCTCAGTCAGAAGAGCATGCGACTCTTGATCTTGGGGTCATGTGTTTAATCCCCACGTTGGGTATAAAGATTATTAAATAAAATTTAAAAATTAAAATAAAATAATAAAATACAATAAAATAATAACAATTTATTCTCAGTGGGTGAATTGGGTGAATTTGTGTTTCCCAATCTTGTAACTCTGGGTTAAAGATATTATTATGCAAGAGGGGAGCTAATTTGGCACTCATACCCCACAGCATGAGTCCTTGAACTATAAGCTAATGCTACCATCTGGGTATTTCAGGCTTCCTGAATCCATGGACCAGTAAGAACGCAGACACTATTTTGGCAGAAGCACTAAACCTTTATCATCAGGATACTTTTCCACAATGAGGTCAGGAGGGTGACTCCTAAATGACTATTTATTTATTTTTTTTTCAACGTTTATTTATTTTTGGGACAGAGAGAGACAGAGCATGAACGGGGGAGGGGCAGAGAGAGAGGGAGACACAGAATCGGAAACAGGCTCCAGGCTCTGAGCCATCAGCCCAGAGCCCGACGCGGGGCTCGAAGTCACGGACCGCGAGATCGTGACCTGGCTGAAGTCGGACGCTTAACCGACTGCGCCACCCAGGCGCCCCCTAAATGACTCTTAAATGACGTACTTCCTCATTTAATTTTGGCTGGCAGGTGCCTGAAAACAGCAAAGATACTCAGAGGCTCAGATTCCTCAGAAATAAGTGTCGAAGTCATGCTACTAGATAAGGCATCAAGACCAGCAGAGGATGGGCATTCTGACCACAAAGATATGGAGCTGGGCCGTGCAAGACGGGGATTGTAGTGGATACAGAAATATTTAATCTGGATCCTCTTTCAGGAAAGATTGCTTCAGATGGATAAAGTGCTGACAGAGAGTCTTCAGCTGTCAACAACTTCAGGCATCATCTCAGTGGCAAAGAACAGCTTTCTCCTCCACTTCATCTCTCACTGCAAGTACCCAAATTTCTGTCACATCACACCTTTGCTGAGTGGCCCAGAGCTGATAGATGTGGTTATAAAGGCCCATCCGTTTCTTCCCAACATGGAATGATTCTGATAGTGCATTTCAACTCCAGAGTTCCCCAGGATCTTGGAAAAAAATTATTGTTGGGTTTGCATTGCCGATTGATTTCTTTATCTATCCAACCCTGCTTCCTTTTCGCAAATGTTGATCTTAAAGATATTCCCAGCAAACTTAACTCCACCTGGGAATCTACTTCCAAGAGAGACCAACATACTATAATAATGTTGTATTGTACAATAATCAGACCATACAATTTGGAGTCATAGAGAGCTAAGTTTGTAATCCAATAGCTCCATACCTGTAGACAAGTTACCTAACCCTTGTAGATCTTGATTTCTACATGTACCCCTCTCTTTCATATAGCTTTTCCTAAAACAAAACAATAGTTCTAATCTATGCATTGTAGTATAGGAAGGATTGTCTGGAGTATCTCATATTTTGGATTAAATCTCAAGTACTGCACTTATGCTCAAGTATATTAAAACATCCTCTTTAACTGTGTTTACATATATACAACTATGTAAGAGTTTAACTAATTCCTTATGTTTTTCAGGAGATATAACTGTTGTAATATTTTTAAAGCACTCATATAAAGTGGTTATGATTTGAGCCTACCTCTCTCATGGCTGTGTGGTGCAGAAGAAACTTCTCTTTATTTTGCTAGTAAATTGATTTACACAAAAGCTAAGATAGGAAAGGAAAAAAATGAATGGAAGTATTTACAATTCAAATATGATCACCCAAATGCATATTAAAATAGACGACTTTTGGGTAGTGTTAATGAACCAAAACTAATTCAGTTCACAAGTTGAAAGATGGGAATATTCATACATCAATAATTGATGAGTTGTACATTTCAAGCTAAGTTGTTTCATTACCAGTTACCAGACAAAGGCTAGTATTATCTTTTAGCTAGACTAAATTGCCTTTCATTATCCTCAAAGTATCTAGACATGCAAATAACTTTTAGTTTCAGGGCATAATCATCCTTAAAGGATTTTGTTTTTAAGTTTTTTCTTCCTTTGAACTAATGCCAGTTTTGTCTATATCACTCCCTTGTTGACTAATCAAATGATATTTACTGCAGTTAAGTGTTTTATTTTTTTTATCTTTCTATTATTATTTAAATTTTTATATACTTAGTACTTACCTTGCTGGCAAAATTGTAAATATATTGAAGGCAAAGGCAGAGATATACATTTCCTTGATTTTAATATTGTACACGACACAATTAATATTTTTGAAAATTCTTTATTTTGCTTTTACTTATAATGAATTGAGGTATCAATCTTCAACTTCTTAAGTAGAACGTATCCTACATGATTAGTCAGATTTTAGACCATAGAGGCAATAAGTTAGGTCATAAACTGCCAATTAGGAATGATAGAATCATTTGACTCTCTTATGAGTAAACCTGTTTCAAAAATTCAAGTTAATATAGGATGGTTCTTATCAGTGAGGTACTTCAAAAATACAATTGAGGGCTCAATATTATAATCTAGAAATCTAGAAATGGAAAAGACATAAAATTTCACAAATATTGTGAAAAATAAATTTTGATTTAAAAGCCACAATTAGAGAGGGTTTTTACCAAAATTCAGATTTTCAGACCCCTGAGCAAAAACAAGGTAATCCTCAAACGCAAAATTAAGTTTCATGAGTCCTGAAATAAAGTATAGCAATAAGTTAATGCATTTGTTTTTTAAAGAATAATTTAGACTTCAAATTACATTTGAGCTAAAAAATTCAATTCTGACTTTTCTTGAGAAAGAATGTTATTCATGCGAAGAATATTAATTGTTTATCAAGTAAACCAAAATAGTGCAAAACAAAATTGATCTTTGAAAAAAAGGATTCTTGATACACTACTGATAAATATCATTTTTAAAGCATTTGTTTCAAAACTGGGAAAAACTATATTCATTTCAAAACTATAGCTGTTAGCATAGTGTTTTTATTGATTTATGAGAACATACCTTCAAATATATTTCATTTACATTTTAATTATTAAAAACATAGACTTCTGCTTACAGGTTTGCATTTTATTTTTTCCTGAAATAGCTCATGTTGAATACATTTTAGTGTTAAAATACTGTTGCGAGCTTATCACTATATGTATCATAATTCGATAGGTTACCGTGAATAAACAAATCAATGAAATGAAGGCAATATGACTACTAACTAGAAGTAATATTAGCATCTTGGTATATAAATTTTATTTCAATTTTTTAAATGTATTATTACCTACTATATACAGCAATGTTTAAAAGTGAAAAATTTGAAAAAAAAAAACTTATATTGCATAAGAAGTTATTGCATTGTCTCACAAACTATAAAGGAGCCGATAGAGGAGAAAAGAAAGGGACATTCTTATGAGAAATATACACACAGATAGAGTGATATGAGATGTGTATATTAGAGTACAGAACAGATAGAGGCACAGTGAATCCTCATCAAAAGCTACTTACATAACAACGAACACTCGGGTCATTAATGTGACCTTTTTTTTTTTTCAACGTTTTTTTATTTATTTTTGGGACAGAGAGAGACAGAGCATGAACGGGGGAGGGGCAGAGAGAGAGGGAGACATAGAATCGGAAACAGGCTCCAGGCTCCGAGCCATCAGCCCAGAGCCTGACGCGGGGCTCGAACTCACGGACCGCGAGATCGTGACCTGGCTGAAGCCGGACGCTTAACCGACTGCGCCACCCAGGCGCCCCTAATGTGACCATTTTATATTCAGGTTTACACAGGTGGGATCTCATGAAGTATTCATTGAAAATTAAATCTGAATAGAATTGGATTCTATAACCATTAAGAGAAGAGGTCCTTCCAGACAATGGCGCATACATCCCTTTGGAAGGTAGCTCCTCAAAACAGCATTTATAACAGGAGAAAGTGGTCAGATTTAAAGTGATCTGAGGAAAGTAGAAACTTTGATTAGCTTTATTTTTTGCAGGACTGTGCTTCTGAAAAAAGAATAAGCACTATGTATGTAACTTTCAAAACAGTAAGGGGGTGGGGAAAAGAATGCAGTGAAAGAAAGTTAAAGAAGGGGCACCTGGGTGGCGCAGTCGGTTGAGCGTCCGACTTCAGCCAGGTCACGATCTCGCGGTCCGTGAGTTCGAGCCCCGCGTCAGGCTCTGGGCTGATGGCTCGGAGCCTGGAGCCTGTTTCTGATTCTGTGTCTCCCTCTCTCTCTGCCCCTCCCCCGTTCATGCTCTGTCTCTCTCTGTCCCAAAAATAAATAAACGTTGAAAAAAAAAATTAAAAAAAAAAAAAAAGAAAGTTAAAACAGAAAAAGTCATGGTAAATAAAAAGCAGAAGATAAGATAGAGGAAATAATTCAAATAAATAATCTATATTGTCAGTTAAATGATAGATATTCTAATATTAACTTTTTAAAAATATAGTTATATAATTTTATAAAAAATAAATATAAAAACCACAGAAATATTGAAAATAAAATGTTAGAAAAAATATACCAAGATAAGAACAACTTAAAAATTGTACTGGTGCTAATATCATATAAAATATACTTTAGAGAAAAGTAGTAACAGTATAGTTTTAAGAGAAACCTAAATTCACCGGTGTGATTAAAAACTGTATAACATGGGTGAACATAATAATGCATCTTCAAATATATAAGGAAAACTTGACATAATTGCATGTAGGTATCGACAAATCCAACACGATAAAATCCCTCTAATATCCCTACCTCACTAACTGATAGGTGACATGGACAAAATAATTAATAGGGTTTTAAAAGGCTTGAAAAATTTAATTGACAAATTGGTTGAAAAGACATATATCTATGCTACCTACTTCTAGCAATTATAGAATCCATTTCCTTCTCAAGCACACATTTATGAGAAAATAAAACAATCTTCAGGCTTTAAGACAAGTCTGAAAATCTTTCAAAAAATCAATCATATAGACCATGTTCTTTTATTCTATTGTAATTATTTTTCAAATGAAATAAGAAGAGATAACATAAATCATAGACAACTTGTATAAGGACATGATGAACTTGTGGCTGGTGTCTGATACAGGGCTATGACTGATTCTTTGCACCTAGTTTAACCAGTTCCCCAGTCTAGTTTTAGGACCAGGGAGGTATAGAAGACTCTCCTTGGCTTTGCACCATAGCTTCCTTGAGGCTAAGGTATCTTTCTGTGTATCTTGTTGGTTAACAATCTGGAGACAAAGCATCCTGTGCAACTGAGAAAGGATGCTGGGAGCTGTGCCTGGAGTTTCTGGACCTCTCTCTGTTTACCTGCTATATGGTACCTTTAATAAAAGCCTATGTGAGTATGTTCACTGAAGTTTTCTAGGTCCTGTCAATGATCCCACCCTGTTACCGTAGCAGCTGGTACTGTGAGCACAATTAAATGAGGAAGGTTTATGGGAATCTACCAACTCAGCTCCCACAAATGAGGTTAAGTGAAGGAAAAAAGGTTAGCATTATTCACAAAAAAAAAAAAAAAGAAACAATAAAAATAAGAAGGATGAAGAAAACCCATGGATGATTAAACTGGATGGAAATGTTCAGATAATTCATTTACAAATTACCCCAAAAAAGAAGGTGATAGCTGGGGTAGCCGCTAACATTTTAATGGATCAATATAAGTGAGTAGATTTTCTGGCTACTTCATCAAGCCCTCAAATCAAACTAGAAAAGGACCATATCAAATTCTTTCAAATTATCCTAGGTTTTATGACTATTAATAATCTAGTAATGACCCAAAGAGAAATCTAGAGTCTCTGGGACCCATGCTGATTAAAAATGCGTGAGATTAAGGAGAGAATTATGATTCGGAGAAATACAATAGCCATGTTTTCCGTGCAAATGCTAGGGAAATCATGGTCATGTGTATAGGTTTAAGAAAAGTCACCCAGGGTGGTGAAGATACATCTACAGGGATTGCTGGACATCAGCGCACAACATGTTGTCATAATCTAAATATATTGATAAACAGTTAAAGGTCGGGCGCCTGGGTGGCTCAGTCGGTGGCTGTCCAACTTCAGCTCAGGTCATGACCTCACAGTCCCTGGGTTCGAGCCGGTCAGGCTCTGCACCGGCAGCTCAGAGCCTGGCGCCTGCTTCAGATTGTGTCTCCCTCTCTCTCTGCCCCTCCCTGTTCGTACTCTGTCGCTCTCTCCCAAAAATAAAATAAAAACATCAAAGAATTAAAAAAGGTTAAAGGTCAATGTAACTAAATTAGATATGATTATGATTATGACATGATTATTCAGGTTTACAAGTGAAAGTATGTTTCAGAAAAGGATTTTATTTTATTTTTTATTATTATTTTTAATGTTTATTTATTTTTGAGAGGGAAAGAGACAGACAGCATGAATGGGGGGAGGGACAGAGACAGACACACAGAATCTGAAGAAGGTTCCAAGCTCTGAGCTGTCAGCACAGAGCCTGACGAGGGGCTCAAACCCACGAATTGTGAGATCATGACTGGAGCCAAAGTCAGACGCTTAACCAACTAAGACCCCCAGGCACCCCGAGGAATTTGTTTTCAAAAGCTACAAATATTTGTTGCTTCAGCCTACCAGGGTGCTTATTGAGATACTACGTAAGAATGAGAAGCCAAACTGCTGAGGAACAGAACCTCACACAAAACTATTCATCGTCATGTTTTAAATGGGCATTAAGATTGAAAACTTTAGAAATAAAGACTAATTAGAATTAATCTAAAACAATGTAGAATACTTGGAGCCATCAAGAAATTTCAGGTTTAATTAAGAATATGTTAGACATCGAGGTATTTATGCCCACAAATTCCTTCTTTAACAGTGTAGTCTGGTGTGTGAGAAAGGCTAACGACTACTGGTGATTGATAGACAATTATAGAGATCCTAATAAAGTAATAGCCCCATTGCATCAATTATGACCAATACAGTATTAAGACTTCAAGTCATGCAGCTAGTTGCAGAAGATTGGTGTTCTTTGATGTATTTGGCAACTGCTTTTTTTAAAAATTTCTATTTCTGGGGAAAATTCAAGATAATGCACAACCATGGGGAACTGACTCCAGTAGATATTTACTGTGCTCCTCTACGGGTATTTAAATTCTTCCATTTGTCATAACCTCATAAAAATAAACTTATATTTTATTCAACTGGGAAGTGCATTTTTAAAACAATTCTAATGATAATGTAATGTTGATGTTCCAATCAGAATATGAATCAAAAACTGAATTTCAAATTCTGGTTGATCTGATGACCACCAGAGAGGTCCATCAAAATGTTTAATGAGATTAGTAATTAATCCATCTTTTAAATTCTCATCAAATTACAAACAGCAGGGAGTTCTCTTAACCTGATGAAAGTTATATACCAAACTTAAAAAAAAATCACATAAAAGAGTCACAAATTTGAACAAAGACAAAGATGACTTCTAAATCCCAATTGTTTCACATTGAACTTGACAGTAACACGAGGCAAAATATCTTACAGGAACACAATACACAGTTATGTGTGGACTCTGTTTGTCTCCAGGAAAACCAAAGAGAATCTATCAATTATTAGAGCTAACTAGAATATTCAGCAAATTTGTTGTATATTAGATCAGCAATTACCAAATAACTAAAAAAATGTGGTAGTAAAAATTATCTATTTGCAATTCCAACATAAACTAAAATATTTAGGGGGAGATAGTTGGCACACATGTACAAGTTCTTTATGGAATCAAAGATTATGACCTGTCACAGAACAAAAGATGCTCTGAATAGATGAAAGTGTATAACAAGTTCACGAATGGCAGACTTTATGTGGCACAGAAGTCAAATTTATCAGTGCAATGCAATTACAATGAAAATCTCAAAAGGGGTGCCTTGTGGATCTTGGACAAACATTTTCAACTTTATGAGAATGAGCAAAAATAGCAAGATAATTCTGGGGTAAAGAGTAAAACAGAAGAATAAAAGGTTCCTTTTTGTCAGATATCACAGCTTGTTATAAATGTGATTCAGGATTAGAAAGAAAATACACAAGTGGAATAGAATAGAAACCTAGAAATAGGCCCAAGCAACTATAGGATTTTGGTAGAGAGAAGTTTACAAATCAGTGGCTAAGGTAACACTATTAAGTAAACGATGTTAGAATGATTGTCTTGGCATAAAAGATGCACAAAACATTTTGTCCTTATATTATATAAAATAATTCCAGATGGTGGAAATAACTTGGGAAAAATACAACTTAAAAATATTACAAGAGAATGAGGTGCCTGGGTGGCTCAGTCGGTTAAGCATCCGGCTTTAGCTCGGTCATGATCTCACAGTTTGTGAGTTCAAACTCCGTGTCGGGCTCTGTGCTGACAGCCAGGAGCCTGCTTTGGATTTTGTGTCTCCTCTCTCTGCCCCTTCCCCGCTCACGCTCTGTCTCTCTCTCTCAAAAATAAATAAACATAGAAAAAATTTTTTAATATTAGAAGAGAATGTAGGAGAATATGCCCCATATATGGTAGTGAAAGATTTCTTAAATCCAATACATAAATAAATCTTATAAAATACAGTTTGATTAATTTGATTATATCAAAACTATGAACTTCTGCATGAATAAAGTCACCATAAGAAAAAGTCAAAAAGTAAACTAAGGCAGACTAAGACACAATAATGCTGCTCTGTAACAGATAAATGATTTTTATCCATTAGCATTTTTGTGTTCAATAAGAAAAAAACATAAATCCCAATAGGAAAAAAATGACAAGATTTAATGTAAAGCAATTCACTGAAGAGGATTCCAAGAGCCCAATAAAAATATAATAAGCCCCAAACATTTTTTAAATAATCTGAGAAGTGCCAGTTTACAAAGAAAATAATATTACTTATATTGATCAAATCCTTTAAATTTGATATTACATATTGGAAGGAGTTTGGGGCAAATTGTCATGCATATTTATGAGAGTATAAAATGTTACAATAAATTGGGAAAAATTTGGCAAAAGCCAGTTGTGAATTAATTATATGTCTTTCAAACCAGCCATTCTATTCTACATATAAAATATTTTAAACATTGGTGCACAGGTGCACTAAAATATGTGTACAAGGATTTCCATTTTAGTTCTTTCTATAATAAGAAATAATTGTAAATAATTTTATATGTCCATCAACACACTTACAGATAGATAAGATGTGTTATCTACTCTATGGTGCAATACTATATATAGATGGAAAGGAATGAACTACACAGCATATACCGTTATCATAGAGGGCAAAATGATGAAAAAAGGAAATTGCAATATTATGCTCAATATTTGAATGAAACTCACATAAAGTAATATTATACATTGCACTCTCTCACACACGCGCACACGCACACACGAACACACGCACACACACATATACACACACAAAACCAGGAGATGTACTGGAAATTTATACAATGTGTGTTAAGCATTGTTTCTAGCACAACAGGGTACAAGGGAAGGACATTGGTGACTTTAGCTTTATCTACAATGTTTTACTTCATTAAAATAGACGTAAAACAAATATGAGGAAATGTGGCAAATACAAAAGAGCAGAAGGAAAAAAATAAGTATTATTCAACACTCCATCACCAAAAGAGTACTAAGTACCACTAAGATGGTTGAAACTTGGTGAACATCATTTCAGAGTTTTGTTGTTGTTGTTGCTGCTGTTACTTTCCTAATCAGAAAAGAAAAGGAAAAGGACTTAAAACTCTTGAGGTTATAGTTGGATGAGTTTATAAGTAGAGCAAACCCCACAGGGAAAATATGTAAAATATACCTTATTATTATGATTCTGAATCTCTTTGCAATCAAAATCATCTCATTATGTATCTTCTTACATGCAACTTGTTTTCCTAGGCCAACAAAATTTTAAAGACTATAGCACATTGAGTACTGTGTCATATGATTTCACTTTTTCTTTTCTCTACCACTGATCCAAAATATCAGTATTTCTCACCACATAGCTGAGAGGATTCTACCTTAAATACTTTTAGCAGTTTGTTTTAAGAATCGAAAAGAGAAATAGATTTTTTTAACTTCTTTGTTCAGAGTATTTGTTCAATTCAGTTTAAGACTCACTGCTTGGCGATGAGCTGATATCTTTTTAATGTTTGTTGAACACAGTTTCTAACACACCCATCTATCGACTTCTTCAACCATGTGGTAGTGAATGAGATCTAATTGCAAACTTCTGGTAGCAAATAAATTGTATGATTGATTTTTCTGATAAAAGAATAAACCATTTTGAACTTTTGAATCTACAAATCCATGGTTATGAAAAAACAGCAGGCATTACATGGCTCCAAGCAGAGTTTATGAAACATGAGTGAGGAAAGTTTGTTCTATTTTCACACTCAGAAATGTGCCTCACTATTACATCCTATAAAAAGGAAAAGAGATCAATTTGCTTTGATGGCACATAATGGTTTTAATCTGCCACATTAAAAACAACAACAACAAAACAGCTCTTTAAGACTGAACTAATGGGAGTGCACCACACCCCCTTTCCAGATATAAGTCACTTACAATTAACTTGGTGAAGAAAATACTTTTATATATGATCCTAATGCTTCTTTGAAATTAAAAAATCATCTGAAAATAAAGGCACTTCAGCTGCTTGAGTTCATGGTGATACGTGCATACACACACACACACACACACACACGCACACACACACATATATATACTATATGTATATATATATATATATATATATATATAGTTCTTAAAACAAAATGCTAAAAATATTTAAGGCAGAATCTTCTCATCTGTGTTGTGAGAAATACTGGTATTGGATCAGTGGTAGAGGAAAAACAATGAAATGGTATGACATAGTAATCCATATGCTGTAAACTGTAAAACTTTGTTGGCCTCAAAAAACAAGTTGCACGCGCATGTGTGTGTGTGTGTGTGTGTGTGTGTGTGTAGACACATTTTTTGTTGTTGTTGTTGCCCTTGTTGCTGTTTTCTTTTTTTTTTTTTTTTAAATATTTTTTTCAACGTTTATTTATTTTTGGGACAGAGAGAGACAGAGCATGAACGGGCGAGGGGCAGAGAGAGAGGGAGACACAGAATCGGAAACAGGCTCCAGGCTCTGAGCCATCAGCCCAGAGCCCGACGTGGGGCTCGAACTCACGGACTGTGAGATCGTGACCTGGTTGAAGTCGGACGCTTAACCGACTGCGCCACCCAGGCGCCCCATTGTTGCTGTTTTCTGAAACACATCATATTCTTGCTTCTTGGAAGTCATTTGAATGATTTTTCTACTTTGAGGTATTTTGATCTTTAAGGAACTTTCAATGAATATTCTTATATTCATAGCTGGATAATAGTTACTTCTTCAGTTTACTTAATATTAGTGCCATATTATTTGATATTTCCATGTCTATGCAGGCATAAATAAAAATATGAAGTAAAATATAAGCATAAACGTAAGTAGGTAACAATCAAACACTACTTCACCTCACTCCATTTAGGTTTTACATTACAGATAGAAAATAGTATCTGTAGAGAGAAGTTCACAGAATGTCTTATACTAACACTGATCCAGGGAATTTATTAGAAGCATATTTGTTTATAAAAAAATAAAATTAATATTATATACAGATTATACTAATTCATACTAATTTATATTATACTAATTATACTAATTATACTAATTCATAATTTAGCAAATATTTGAGAATCTATGATATCATCACATTTGTTGTGCTTTGCCATGTTAAAAAGTATAAAAGATACTATTTTGGCCTTAAGATCTAAATGTTTTCTTTTCTTTCTTTCTTTCTTTCTTTCTTTCTTTCTTTCCTTTCTTTCTTTTTTTCTTTCTTTCCTTCTTTCTTTCTTTTTTCCTTCCTTCCTGAAATGGAAGTTTTTCACTGTAGACAATGAGAAGGAAACACTTATAATAATAATAAAAAAAGCAGCATTTCACAAATAAATATAACAAATTTAGCGGGGGTCAAAATTGTTGGAGGATTATGAACAACTGCACCTTAAACTCATTTTTGTAATAAAGGTTAGGTTGGGATCAGCCAAGAGGAGGTGTTCAGAAAGATGAAGACATGGAAATGTTATGGAAAATGTTTATCATCCAAGTATGTCTTAAATTAGAACAGTATCGGGAAAACTGAAACACAGGTTAAGGTGATTACCAAAACAAAACAAAACAAACACTAAGAAAAGAAAAAGAAAAAAATTATAGAAGTGTTAAACTGAACAGTTACAAGAGAGCTTTGTGTGTGTGCCAAAGGAGGGATTGGAGGACAAGAAAAGGAGAAGTGGAGACAACAATATTTAAGCAATTGAAGTGTGTTATTATAAAGCAATCAAGAGAAAAATGTCTCTGCAAAGTAGTGAACTAACAGCTTTTAAACTAAAGGCTTTGAATCAGTAACTAAAAACCTCACATCAAAGACCATGAACAGATAACTTCACTGGTGAATTCTATCAAACATTTACACCATTCCTTCTCAAACTCTTCTTCCAAAAAATAGAAGATGAGGAGACTCTTCCAAACTCAACTCATGAGGCCAGCATTACCCTGACACCAACACCAGACAAGGATGCCACGAGAAAAGGAAATTACAGGCCAATATCCCTGATGAAAATAGATGCAAAAATTCTCTACAGAATAATAGCAAAGCAGGGGCACCTAAGTGGCCGTTGGTTAAGCATTGACTCTTGATTTTAGCCCAGGTCATGATCTCGTGGTTCGTGAGTTCGCCCTGTCAAGCCTGCTTGGGATTCTCCCTCTCTCTGTCCCCACTGACCCTACTCTGCTCACACACACAGGCACTTTCTCTCTCTCCTAAAATAAAACAATAAACCTAAAATAATATTAGGAAATCAAGTTCAACAATACATTAAAGGGATCATACACTATAATAAGTGGGATTTATTCCAAGGATTCAAGAATATTTCAACATTTACAAATCAATTTAATAAACCCCATTAACAAAATGAAGGATAAAAATCATATGAGCATCTCAACAGATGCAGAAAAAGCATTGACAAAATTCAACGTCCCATTCATGATAAAAACTCTCAACAAAACACGTACCGAGGGAGTATATCTCAACATAATAAAGGCCATATATGACAACCCCATAGCTAATATCATATTCAATGGTGAAAAACTGAAGGTTTGTTTTGTTTTGTTTTGTTTTGTTTTGTAAGATCAGGAAAAAATGGTCATTCTAAACACTTTTATTCAACAAGGTATTGGAAGTCTTAGCCAGAGCAATTAGACAAGAAGAAAACAAAAAAGACCTCTGATTGGAAAGGAAGAAGTAAAACTGTAACTATTTACAGATGACATGTTATATAGAGAAAAATCTTAAGACTCCATCAAAATATGTTAGAACTGACAGATGAACTCGAAAAAGTTGCAGGATACAAAATCAATACACAAAAATCTGTGGCATTTCTATACACTAATTATGAAATATAAGAAAGAGAAATTAATAAAATAATTATCAAAGTCTCAATGACATTTTTCACAGAAACAGAACAAACACTCCTCAAATTTGTATGGAACCATTAAAAAAAAAAAACCCTGAATAATCTAGGCTTTTGTTCTTGAGAAGGAAGAACAAAGCTGGAGGCATCATGCACCTAGATTTCAAACTATGTTACAAAGCTGTAGTAACTACAACAGTATGCTGTTGTCATAAAAACAGACATGTAGATCAGTGGAACAGAAGAGAGAGCCCAGAAATAAACCCACACATATACGACAGCTAATTTATGACAAAGGAGCCAAGAACATACAAGGAAAGGACAGTCTCTTCAACAAATGCTGTTGGGAAAATTGGACAGTGACATACGAAAGAATGGAACTGGCCCACCATCTTACACCATATACAAAAATTAACTCAAAATAGATTAAAGACTTGAGCACAAACATGATATCAAGCTCTGAGAAGGAAACATAAACAGTCAGCTCCTTGACATGACTTTTGAATCTGACACCAAAAGCAAAAAAAAAAAAAAAAAAAAAAAAAAGCAAAAATAAACAAGTGGGACTGCATCAAACCAAAAAGCTCTACACAGCAAAGGAAACCATCAACAAAATGAAATGGTGACCTACTGACTGGAAGAAAATATTTGCAAATAATATACCTGACAATGGGCTAAATCCAAAATACATATTAAAAAATTCAAACAGCTCAATAGCAAAACAATCTTACTAAAAAATGGACAGAAGGTCTGAATAGACATTTTTTCAAAGAAGACATACAGATGGCCAACAGGTACATGAAAAGATTCTCTGTATCATTAATCATCAGGGAATATGAGTCAAAATCACAATGAGATATCACCTCACACCTGTTAGAATAGCTATTACCAAAAAGACTAGAAATAATAAGTGTTGGCAAGGATGTAGGGAAAAGGAAATCCTTGTACACTGTTGATGTGAGAATGTAAATTGGTACAGCCACTTTGGAAATCAGTGTGGAGGGTCCTCAAAGAATTAAAAACAGAAACACCATACGATCCAGCAATTCCTTATCTGGGTATTTATGTGAAGATGATAAAAACACTAACTTGAAAAGATATATGCATTTCATATTCATTGTAACATTATGTATTGTAGTCAAGATATGAAAACAACCTAAGTATCATCACTGGATGAAAGGATAAAGAAATTGTGGGGTATATGTACAGTGGAACATTGTTTGACCATAGAAAAGAATAAAATTGGGGCGCCTGGGTGGCTCAATTGCTTAAGTGTCCAACTTCAGCTCAGGTCATGATCTCACGGTTTGTGAATTTGAGCATAGGCATGTGTGCTGACACCTCAGATCCTGGAGCCTGCTTCAGATTCTGTTGTCTCCCTCTCTCTCTGCCCCTCCCCTGATTTCTCTCTCTCCCTCTCTCTCTCTCTCTCAAAAATAAACAAACATTTAAACATTTATTTAAAAAGAATAAAATCTTATCATTTGCAATAGTATGGATGGGCCTTGAAGGTATCATGTGAAGTGAAATAAGTCAGACAGAAATAAGATAAGTACTGCCTGAGCTCTATTATATGTGGAATCTAAAAATAAATAGATAAACAAAAACCAAGCCCACAAATTCAGAGAACAGATTGCTGGTTGCCAGAGACATGGGTTGGGGAAGAGGGTAAAAAAGGGGTGAACTGTTTTTGTAAGTTTTTTTTTAGTTTAAACAAATTGATGAGAGAGAGAGAGAGAGAGAAAGGGAGGGAGAGAGGGTGAGAGAAGG
>NW_024412397.1:42364639-42419408 GCF_014898765.1 Herpailurus yagouaroundi | reverse complement strand
GAGAGAGAGAGAAAGGGAGGGAGAGAGGGTGAGAGAAGGGGGGAGAGAGAGAGAGAGAGAGAGAGAGATGGATTAGAGCTCCAAAAGTGGACAAAATTTTAGACTCAGAATGGTTTTTATACAAAGTGAGGGCCTTAGTTAACATGGATTACAATTCTAAAACATAGGACAAGGAAATTTGGGTCAGGTTCTTTAAGGAAGGTTGACCAAATTTAATTCCATTAATGGAAAGGTATTCCTTGGCAGATTAGTATGGCAATGTCTTAAAAGACAGATTCAAGGGGAAAGAAACTCTGTTTTAAAATAATCTTGTGCTGGGGGCACCTGGGTGGCTCAGTTGGTTAAGTATCCGACTTCGCTCAGGTCATGATCTCACAGTTTGTGAGTTTGAGCCCCGCGTCGGGCTCTGTGCTGACAGCTTGGAGCCTGGAGCCTGCTTCGGATTCTGTGTCTCCCTCTCTTTCTGCCCCTCACCCACTCACACTCTGTCTCTCTCTGTCTCTCAAAAGTAAATGAACATTAAAAAAAATTTTTAATATCTTATGCTGTGATCCAGATATGAGGCACTCATAAATAACAGGATAATGGCAAATTTGAAATAAACTGAGACAGTAGCATTTCTTATTTAGTCAAGTTTACCAAGTATTTGGGAATCATATTTTGAAGTCATCTGTCAGAACTCTAAATCGGGAACCAGTTAAGTCCATTAAATCCAGTGTTTCTCTATTTTGCTTAAAATGTTTACCTTCTGCTTTTATTCCTCACTGTGATTATTCAAGGTTTTTGTTGTTTTTGGGTCATTCAGTCCTGCAGGCAACAATTCTGTTCAATTATTTTGCTTTATGTTGTTGAAATTACCTTTTTTTTTTCCAGTAATGATGTTTGTCTGAGATGTGAAACACCCAGATGCTGTCATGATGAACAGCATTTAAATACCTGAATAAACAAACTTATCTTAGGGCTATCAATTTTTCTTTTTGAAGTTCCCTGAAACATTTCTTAATGTATCACCCTTTGTTAACAACTTCATCATGTTTCTAATTAATTGTGTCCCCTTCTGGGCCAAGAAGTATACAAACTAAGTATTTCTGCGGTTAGGGAACTATGTATAGAGAACGTTCCTGCAACTTTGATTTCTAGATCTCAGGAAGAAAAGCCTGAAGTATACACCATGTCTTAGGTGCTCCTCATGTAAGGTAAATATTGCAGAAGAACACTTGCAACAGAAAATAGTTTCCAGGTTTCCCTTTACATTTACACTCATTATATAAATTTCACTCACCTTCTGCACATTTTGAAAACTAAGTCCTCATTCCATACCTTTCATCTTTTGCCTTTGACATTTCTTTGTCTCCATGGTTGACTTATGAACAAATGACTGTTACCTGGTTAATAGTTACTGCAGTTGGAATCAACTTTGAGTCTCCCATGTATCTCGTCCAGCCTCTTTTTAACTGTTGGAACCCTGTGTTTTATTTCCTGACCCGGTAACCATCAGAACATGAGCCTTCCTCCAGATTCAGAGACATCAATGTCAGGCAAGGGTGATCTCAAGCATCAGTTTATTAAAACAATACATATATGTTCCCCAACATTATTGCACTGGGAGGAAGCACACTGAAACCAGGTTTCCTGCCTTCAGGTAGATTCAGTTTTGCCTTAGACCTATCCTTTATCAAAGACTTGAAACAACCAGATGAACTTCTTGAAGGAATGGTCCTTCTCACCTTCATTCACAAACCAATATAGAGTTCATGGCATCTTTGGAAAGACACATGAGACTGAGTAATGTTATTTTCTAATATTATGTAGCTGAAAAATATTACACCATTACTCCCAGCCTCTACTTAGTTTGTTCTTACATGTGCTGCAGTTTACTTGTAAGTTCTCCTATATGTAAATTATTATCTATTATTTTATTAAAAATTTCTTTTTTTAAGTTTTAATTCTGACAAAATACACTTAACATAAAATTTACCATCTCACCATGTTTAAATGTACAATTCAGTGGCATTAGATATACTCGTCGTTTTGTTACAGTCCCATCATTAATGCATTTTTTATCTGGCAGAACTCTGTATCTTTTAAATAACTCCTCACCCCAAGCCCAACCCTAGCTTCTAGCAACTACAATTCTACTTTCTGTTTGTAGACATCTAACCTCTCAAGGTACTTCATCTAAGTGAAATCATACAGTATTTGTCTTTTTGGTGACTATTTTATTTCACTTAGTTTAATGTCCTAAAGATTCATCCATGTTGTTACATGTGTCAGAGTTTCCTTCTTTTTCAAGGCCAAATAATATTCCATTATATGTATAATGCATTTTGTTTTTCTGTCCAACTGCTGACCAACATGTGGTTGCTTCCAGCTTCTGGGCACTACAAAAAAAATCCCGTTTTACTTTTTTAACATTTTTCTTAATTTTTTAAAAGTTTATTTATTTATTTTGAGAAAGAGAGAAAGAGATGCAGACAGAATCCCAAGCTATCTTTCTGCTGACAACACAGATGCAAGGCTCAATCTCATGAACGATGAGATCATGACTTGACCTGAGATCAAGAGTCAGATGCTCAACCGCCTGAGCCACCCAGGGACCCCCCCCACAAATGCTGTTATTAATATGCATGTATTTATCATAAATTTATTGCTTCCATAAGGAATTTTACAAATTATATTTGAAGCAATACTTTAGTAAAATCACCCCATCACAAATGAAAATGATTATAAGGGTTTTTTTGGGGGGGGGGGACAGAGGGGATACTGATTTTGACACTTGGATAACTCAGAAATACCAGAATTAGTGGAAGCCGGATATAGAAGTGGAGTGAAACAGTTTGCTAGGTGGATATTGGGAGATGAACATTATGATAGATTGAAAAGCAAAGACAAAATCCTTGATGTAGGTTAGAGACAGTAAGATATCCAGTGCCAATGGAACAGCATATGCAAGGGAAAAAGCATAAGAAGTCAACCAAAAAGGTGGTCATAGAGGGGGGGTTAGGCTATATGTTGGATTTCATTTTAAATGTGGTAGGAAGCTATTTGAGGGCTTTGAGCAGAAGAGATACACAACGTAACTCATATATTTTTAAAGATCACCCTGACTGCTGTGTGAAGAATAGTTTGGAAAAGGTGGGGGGCAGAGATAGAAGAGGAAGACTAAATTATAGGAGAAGTTTAGGCAAAAAAAAAAAAAGACTAAAAAACCCATAGTGACTTTGACTCAACTAGCAGTGATGTAGCTGGTGAGGGCTATAGGGTTTAGCATTCTGAAAATGGAGCTTCTAGCTCTTGCTGATGGGTTAGAAATGGGATATGAGAGAAAAAGAAAAATTGAGGGTGACTCCAAAGTTTCCTCCAGAATTTTAGTTCTGAGCATCTCAGCAAATGACATCTCCTTTATAGAGATAGGAGAGACTAAGAAGTGTGGATTTGTGGAGACGAATCCTGAGTTTCACACTGGACATGCATGTTGTGGCCCCATCTGGAAATGTCAGATAGGCAACTGGACAAGTGAGTATGGCTTCAGAGGAAAAGCTCACGCTGTAATCATAAATCTTGAAGATACCAGCATAATCATCATTTCTTAAAAGATAAAACTGAGTGTCATGAAGGAAAAAAACCAAAGATAGAAAATAAAATCAATCTGAGTCTTGAACCCTGGGTCACTCCACTATTTAGAGATAGGGAAAAAGAAGGTCTTGGAAAAAGAAGATGAGAAGTGACCAGTGAGGCAAAAGGACAACCGGAAAAATGAAGTGCTCCAAATGCAAGGAAGGGAGGTTTCCATGACAGAGGGAGTGATCCAGTATTCTAAAAATGGTACTGAATTTTAGAAGAGAATGGAGATGACAAGTAGATTTAGCAACATGGGGATCATTGGATCTCTTGACGAGAGTAATTTTTAGTTGAGTGAGACTAAGGAAGATGAATTCTAATTGAGGTAAGTTCAAGAAAAATGAGAGTTCAGATAGAGAACAATACTTTTAAGGAATTTTTCCAGAAAGGGGCATATGGTCCCAAGCGTTTTTTGTTTTGTTTTATGGGATGCACTGTAGTACATTTTTATCCAGACAGGCATTTGATCCAACAGAGAGGAAAATATGAATGCTGCAAGACAAGGGAGGTGTAATTGTGGGAGCAAAATCGAGGAATGGGAGAGAAAGGAGAGAGTACACTACAGCAGTGGAGAAAATACCCATAAATGGAAACGGGGATATTTTATCCATTGTAACAGAGGGAAAAGAGTATATAAAAAACACAGAGATAAACTGGTAGATTTTTAGTGAAAAAAAATGTATACCTTCTCTTTTCATTGTTCTACTTGTTCAGTAAAAGAAGAGGCAAGTCCATCAGCTGGGGTTAGGGTGTGTAAAGGATTATGGAGATTTAGGAAATATGCTAAGAAAGGAAATAGGTAGAGTTTCCAGGTATGGCTGAGGGCCCTGCTGGAGGTTTGTGATCACAAATTGAAAGTGGGACCCTCCGTACATTGTATGTTTCTCTGGTACATCCCTCATTATAACCGCTCCATTGCAGGTAAGGAGTAGACAGGAGAGAACAGGAGCATGAGAGTATTAAAAGACAATAAAAATGTATTAGACTCCATGGATTAAATTTTCACACATTTTTCTATTTATTTAGTCCCCATAGTCACTGTTTCATTCTTGATGCCAATTACCCAGGTTGATGGATGCAAAAGCACAGAGAAATAATGACCGTCTTGTTGAGTTACAGCAACTGCAATAGCATGTCTGGTGATCCTAAACAGATTATGCACAGTATAAATACAGGTGTGCATACATACCTATGTTTATAATGGTAATTCAATATTCAAACACAGACAAATATTACATAATGGAATGTAAAGTTCAGGGACAGTAATTTTAAAGATGTGTGAGTTTTGGATCTTTTAAAATAAGAATAAACAGGTTGAAAGTATGTGACAATTGTTCTTTGTTATAGATCTACTATGTTTGCCTTTTCCTAAAATAAACTCGCCAACTACAGTTCCCTGAGCCTTCCCCTAAAAGAGTTATATTTGCAAACAAATAGTCTTCTGGCACAATGTTTCTTTGAAATGATTGGCTGCGCGTGGCCAGCTGTTCCTCAGTTTTACCCTAGAGTTCCTTAAAACCCTCTGATTATTACCATCTGGTCCTGGTGATTAATCCACATTTACTTTGTCAATTTTGTGAAAACATCCTGAGTATTGACCACTATTTGATCTTGCATATCCAAGCTGCTCATTTCCTGGAACAATCTGGATTTGGGGATCTCCCTAATATCCTCCTAATTAAAGTCTAAAGCAAAGCTCTAATTCAGTCTATCAGGTATCACATTTTTATCCAAAGTCACCCAAAGATCCCAGTGGTGTATCCTACATGGAGTTCTGCATTAGGTAACACGGAAATACTTTTTATTGGCTTTTGATTGTCTCATGAGGTATTCTTTCCCCAACTTGCTTGTAGTTTACATCTATGAACTTCACGTTTCTCCTCATTCTGTCCATCTTTGCACTTCTAGTACATTTGCCAAGAAGTCTATTTTTTGCAGGTACTTGGTATTTTTTATACTTGGCACGTATTTCTGTTGTTCTCAATAAGGTATATGTCAGTATTCTCCAGACATTTTGTACATGTTGATTGAAAAATAACCACACTTTTTTTTTCTGGACATGTAAACAGCTTTTTTCCCCTTTTCTACTTAGGTGTTGAGTTGAATTTTCACAGTAACTATCATTTAAGAAATTAGGAACTATTTTTATTAATGGGGATTTTTTTAATTCCTTTCTCTAAGTGTCTGAAATTCCTGACTTTGTCAGTTATTTGCTTAGATGCACACTCTGTTGGGGAAACATGGTAGCGATGATTGAGCTCCTTGTATAACATCAAAAGAATCACAAAGAAGCTTCTGTATAGAGAGGGCCCCATACCTTCTGAAATTGCATTGATAAATGAATGTCTAGAAATACAAAATTCAAGGTGACTAGATACATCTATAAATTTGCATCATATACGACTAACATTAGCAATTATGCTTATTTTTCTCTGCAGAATTCAAAACAGTTAACAGCGTTGTCACTATAAATCTCCCAGCCAGAGCCGTGAGCTAGAAATGACCAGGGGAGAGGTTGGTCTGGTCAGTATGCCTTCCCCGCGATTGCTATTTTCTACGCTGTCTTTACTCTGCTGGCAGATAGACTTGCAGTGTTTTCCACACGACACCGCGAAATATTCTGTGCAGCAATAACCCAATAAAGCTCTTCACCTGTACGAAATCCACAAGTCATTTTACTTTCAGCCATAGTCAAACATTTATAAATATAGCAAAAATAAAACTTTAGTAATTGAGCAATTTCAATTCAGTATTCATCTGTTTAGAAATGATTGCTTGCAGTGAGTCAACAACCAAATCTAATAAGTAAATGAAATTGGGAGACATTAATGAACACAAAGGAAGTGTTAGCTGTAGAGGAAATAGCGGAAACTATGATTTGACACAGTATTCATTTCAGCCAGGTAAATAACTGCTTATTATACTCTCCCTAAGGGATCAATTAAAAGTGAGTCTCAGGTGATGAAATGCATTTTCAGCAATGGAGACAGACTCATTTTACTATCGCTTCTATTTTGTTTGCACATATTTACCATTCATTAGCATAATAATATTTTTCAGCATGACATACATTAAGTAACATAGGTAAAACCAAATGCAGAAAAACACACATACCAATTACATGCACATATACACAAATGCACAAACACCACCACATATGTATACTTTATAGCCTTGTATAGCAGACCTACTGGTGAATTTTCACCTTGGATCTGTTGCTGACATGATGTACACCTTTAGGCAAAGAATTTTAATGCGTGACTTTTAGAAGATTTTGGAAGCAGTTAAGATATTTTGCCTGACATCAATGCTACAGATGCAGTTATTCAACTACATTTGCATATTGAGATTTATGCTTGAAATAGATGAAAATTGATTTGGGTTTTCCTAGTGCACAGTTAATGGCACTTGGCTACCTGGGAGAATAGTCTGGACCATCTTTCCTTCTGTGGATTCGATAACAGACTCCACCCCATTGGACTAGTTTTATTCCTCCCAGTCTTCTGCCTTTACGTTTTGAAGCTAATGCTCATTTCTGTTCAACCACTATTTTTTATAGCCTACTGCAACTCAGAAGTCCCTTCTACTTCCTGATTAAAATGTTGATTTTCACCTCCCTCCTGTATCCTTGTCAGTGACTTTTGCACTCACATAGAAAATTTGTTAAACCTCCCTAAATTTTTATACAGATTTGACTTTGTTGCCAGAGTCCATTAGATTAGGCCATTTTACTGTCTAATCCTCCAGTATTGTTTTTTGTATTTGGCATCTGCCCTACTTTCCATACCCAGCAAATATGCCTCACAGTTCCTCTGGAGCATTCTGCCTCTCAAAATTGTACCCTTTTTTTTGATTGTGACCTTTTTGGTCACGTAAGATTTTCCTCTCAACCTTAGTGTTCCATAAATAGTTGCCTTAATAACACTGTAAATAGTGCATGAGACTGATTCCTTCCTCTAACCTTTTCTAGATTGAAAGTTCCTCTTTTGTCAAAGACCGTGTCTTAGTCATCTGTATGTTTGCCTTAGAAGCCAATATGGTGCTTTGGTCTTGATAGGTACTCAATAAACTTGTGAAGTTCAACTGAATTAAGAGATGTGGAAAATTATGGAAGGAACTTCTATTTCCAATGATAAATGCATATATTTATCACCTGTCCTCCCCATATACCAGTGAAGTGACAAAATGATACTTGTTAAAGAATTAATATATGGCAACTCTGGAAAATAAGAAAGAATTCCTCTAGCACATTAAAAACCTGAGGATATTTCTTTTTTTAGTTTTAATTCGGTGCAGTTAACATACAGTGTTACATCAGTGTCAGGTGTACAAAATAATGTGATTCAACAATTCCATTCGTTACTCAGGGCTCATCAAGGTAAGTGCACTCTTAATCCCCTTCACCTATTTCCCCATTGCCTGCCCCCCTCCCCTCTGCTTAAGAATCTGGTTTTTGATTTATCTCTTTTTTTTCCCTTTGTCTGTTTTGTTTCTTAAATTCCACATATGAGTGAAATCATATGGTATTTGTCTTTCTCCGAGGGGCTCGTATCGCATAGCGTTATGCTCTTTAGCCCCATCCGTGTTGTTGCGAAGGGCAAGATTTCATTCTTTTTTATAGCCAAATAATATTTCATTGTATACATATACCTCATCTCTTTTATCCATTCATTTATTGATGGACACTGAGGCTGCTTCCATAAGTTGACTATTGTAAAAAATGCTGCAATAAACATGGGGTGTGCCAAAAATAGCAAAACACTTAGGAATAAACTTAAACCAAAGAGATGAAAGACTTGTACTCTGAAAACTATAGGCCACTGATGAAAAAAATTGAAGATGACACAAACAAATGAAAAGATAGTCCAGGCCTATGGACTGGAAAAACAAATATTGTTAAAACGTCCATATTCCCTAAAGCAATCTATAGATTTAATGCAATCCCTACCAAAATACCAACAGCGTTTTTCACCGAACTAGAACAAACTATGCTAAAATTTGTTTGGAACCACAAAATACCTCAAATAGTCAAAGTCATCTTGGAAAAGGGACATTTCTATTAAAAAAAAAAAAACAGTTTTAAAATGATGTTGGAGATGTATCCAAAAAAACCACAAACCAATAGCAGGTATAGAAAAAAGTTGGTACCCATCTATATGTCGTTCCTCTTACTGAGCCTTGGAGAAACTCTAAGCTCAGAACCAGCAAGTACAAATTGTAGTGGTGGCCCCTAGAGCAACCAAAAAAACAAAGAGCAAAAATATATAAAAAATGTAAAATATTAAGCACCTGGTTGACTCAGTTGATTGAGAGTCCAACTCTTGATTTCAGTTCAGGTCATGATCACAACGTCATGGGATCAAGCCCTGTGTCAGGCTTTCTCTCTCTCTCTTTTGTTCTTTCTCTCTCTCTCATAAAAAAAAAAAAATAATTAAATATATATATAAAATATATATATAAGGGGTGCCTGGGTGGCTCAGTCAGTTAAGCATCTGACTTCGGCTCAGGTCATGATCTCACAGTTCATAGGTTCGAGCCCCGCATTGGGCTCTATGCTGACAGCTCAGAGTCTGGAGCCTGCTTCAGATTCTGTGTCTCCCTCTCTCTCTACCCCTCCCCAGCTCTCTCTCTCTCTCTCTCTCTCAAAAATAAATAAACATTAAAAAAATATATATAATACATATGTAATTTTAATATATAAAAGAAGCTTGAAAATATTTTTTTTATTTAAATTAAAACCATAAGGCTTTATTCTGGATTTGAATGGAAAGAACTTTCCATCTTTAATAAATAGTTTTTTTTCCTTGCCTTTTTTTTAAACAATCTGTATGTATTTGGCAGATGCAGTTTCCTAACTTTCCCTTGGTCCTGCTTTGAATGTGGACATGATGTCTGGGCTATAGGAACAATTTTGATACATGAGGAAACAAGCATGAGTATAAAGGAGTACAACTGTCAGTGAAGGAGAAATTTCAGAGGACTGGGTTGCTGATGACATTGTTTGCCTCTGCGTGGCTGGTTGTGCCACACCTCCCTTAAGACTACTGGTTAGGTGGGAAAATTTAATCCTCATTTGTTCAATGAGTTTTTTTCTGGTTAACTGCTGAGTGTATTACTAGTTAGTTTCATTGTGTGTTTTTTTGAGATAAAAATATAACATGTTCCAGTTATTCTGTTTTGTTTTGAGAGAGAGCGTGCACACAGGGGAGGGAGGGGGCAGAAGGAGAGGGAGAGAGGGAATCTCAAGCAGGCTCCACACCCAGCACAGATCCCCCCCAAAGGAGTTCTATTTCATGACGCATGGTGACATCATGACCTGAGCCTAAATCGAGAGTCAGACGATTAACCAACTGAACCCCTCAGGTGCCGCCTAGTTCCTCTGTTTTTAAACTCTAATTGGACATACATGATGAATGTAAATTGTAAACATGCCTACAGAAATACACAAAAATATATATCATGAAATAATATGGAATAAACTAGACCTAACCTACAGACCTAAGATGCGCTGATAATTTTCATGTCAATTTACTATGAACTTTTTATGATTCAAAATCTTAAAATTAACATTTCTTTAATAACAAGATTTTGTCAGATTCCTGTCAAGCCCATTCAGCTGAAATCATGCTACCGAGCATTCCACTGGGTGACTAAAATATTCCCAAATTTAAAAGAATGTCCGTTTTTTTCATCTAGTTAGCCCTAAGAGGAGATTCTGTTATATTAAGGTCCTGGACTTTCCAAATTTACAGACTGCCTGAGTAAATCGGCACTGTTGTAATTCAAAACACATAATGTTTTGTGACTCAGGATCTGCTTCTTTGTTTCTGGCAAATGCAGGCAGGATCAAAAGAGCTGTCAATTCTCTTAGATGTGTAATTTTATAAGGGGCTAATTTTTTCACACTGCCTAATGAGATTTTGCTAGCAAATAAGTGCCTAAAACATATGGGGATAATATTCATTAGATCCAAGGGAACTATTATCTTTAAAACTGTCAGAATTGAAATTTTAAAGGGATAAGACTGATTTTTTCCAATTAATTGCTTTTGTCTACTGTTCAACACATATGTTAGAGCTAAAGAGAGAAATTGTGCTAACATCTCTGACAATTCATTAAACACCATCGTGTTTACACTTTTTTAGAAAACTGAAATCTATCCAGAACACCTGACTTTATGATTGGCAATGCTTTATATTAGAAAAATATAATACACCCCTAAACTCTTATCTTTCTTTGGGTCTATACTAGGCTTACAAGTATTATTTTTAGAGTTTAATGTATTTTTATGTATGTACTATCTCCCCAAATTGATTGTAGACCCCCATAACGGAGATTATATGTTAATTTTATTTAAAAAAAAATTTTTTTTCAACGTTTTTATTTTTTTTGGGGGGGACAGAGAGAGACAGAGCATGAACGGGGGAGGGGCAGAGAGAGAGGGAGACACAGAATCGGAAACAGGCTCCAGGCTCTGAGCCATCAGCCCAGAGCCCGACGCGGGGCTCGAACTCACGGACCGCGAGATCGTGACCTGGCTGAAGTCGGACGCCTAACCGACTGCGCCACCCAGGCACCCCTATATGTTAATTTTAAAGTAAGAACATGTAATTGCTCTGCCATACTCAGAAAAAGAGTTCAATGTGTATGTCTGTGGTTGATGCTGATAATTATGATCATTTAATGATAATTAGGGTAAGAATAATTTGCCTGCATTCAAAGAGTATTTATGAATTGCACACACCTACCTTTTGGTTGGCAATTTACTTCAATCAATATATTCTGTCATCTCAGAATGGGAAAGTCAGGTAGAAATTGGCTTGTGCCAAGTAAGTAAATTAACACTCGCATACCCTCACACAAGCAGGCCTAAATGAGAAGTAGACTGATTGGAAAGAGCATCGGTGTTGGTGTCTTAGCAATTATCACAAGAGAGTCTGATTGGCAGAAAGACATCATCAAGAAGGAACCACTTCCCTAAATGCAAGTAAAGTCTACAATAACTCTTTTTTCCCAAAGACCAGGATGTGGACAGCACGCATTCAGATAAGCAAGCCTTTTTGGCCCTGAATCACAAGGCATAATTCACAGCCTTCAACACGCTGACAATGAAGATCTTGTCAGATCCTTTGAGACACCCGACTGGGTCCCTTTCTCAAGTTATTTTTATTATCCTGTGTCCCCATCCAACTGTTCCTAAAGGCATACAGTTTTCTCTGCTATCCAAAACCTTTCCTATGGAAACTTTGGTAAGTCAAAATAGGGTGAAGTGAAGAAGCAATTACCATTAATTTATGTGGAAACATTTTTGAGCATTTTTAAGCATTCTTAGACCCAGAAAATAACCTCTGTTAGGCCTTTTCTAATACCTTAGGTCACATTTTGCTAGAGGGTGCACACACACACACACACAAATGGATATAAAGCACAGATGCTCACAGACACAGTTCAAAACTGTGAGGCTTGAATGAAATGCTTAGTGTAGCTCCTAGGAAGGGGCTTGTTGGGACCACTCTCGTTGCTTGGGGTGAACTGCCTTGCAAAACAAAGCCTGAATGCCTATTTTCGCCTTTCACCTTTTCGAAAAAAACAGAAATCCTCTAGGCATTTCTTTCTGTTAGCAAAAACAGATACTAATGTAGGACTCTCACGAAAGCCAAGTGGAATAATGTGAACTTTCGAAAAGCGAGGGATACCTATGTAACAATTCTGGTATGTGTGTTGGGCTTACCTGTAGCCAAAAGGGAACCATAAACAATACTGGACACTTAATTTAGAAACGTAAAGATATCTCACCCTTGGAATCTTCATTCTCATCATTCCTATCATCTATGTAAATAAGACTTTCCAGTCATCACTGGGTTTAATGTGAGATAAATCCCAAGAGTCCCTGGGATGTAACTCAGCACGTCTAAAATTTAGTCTCCTCTGTCAGGGTCGGATGTATGTTTGCATCTCCTGGTTCCTCTATTTACTAAGTGCTCTTAGACAGATGATGTCACCTTTGAGTCAGGATCCTCATTGGTTAAAGAGAGTTAAAACGGCAATATAATTAAATGAGATAGTGTACACAGTCTTAGGACAGTAGCTGGCATTCTTTTGCCTCTCAAGGCATGGAGGACGAGAACTTAGTTGTTTTCCCACATTTACTGCAAATGATGAAAAATGGGATCATACTTCCTGTCAGAGTTATAGATCAGATTTGGTCTTAAAATCAACACAATGTCAAAAGTTGGGGCACCTGGGTGGCTCAGTTGGTTGAGTGTCTGACTCTTGATTTTGGCTCAAGTCACAATCCCAGGATCATGAAATAGAGCCCTGAATCCAGCTTCTCGCTGTGCATGGAGTCTGCTTGGGATTCTTTCTTTCCCTTTGTCTCTATACCTCCCCTGCTCACGACCCTGCTCTCTCTCTCTCTCTAAGAAAAAAAAAAGTTGTAGAGTTAAAATCCAAATAAATTTCAGCAAAAGCACAACAATATTGTCACAATTCTTTTCTTCTCTATCACATTGGTCATGAGTCTACCCTTTGGTTAATGTTTTGTCTTGCCTATAACCTCTAGAATCAAAAATGCAAAGGAATTTTCATGATTATCCATTCATTTATTTATAAGGATAGATTGTTATTTCCTTTATCTATACTGAACTGAATACGCAAAATCTTATAGTTTGTAGTAGGCAAGACTTCTTAAAAATTTCGAAAATGAGATCTTTCAAGACTTAAAATGCATTCGCTCACTAGGACTGTTTCTGCTTTAATTATAAATGTGGCTGTTAAATATAAATATTGTAATCAAGTATTTATAGTTACGTATTATATTCTTTTCAGAATATGAAAGTTTCACTTTTCTTATTTGAGCATGGGCACATACATCTGAGTATGTGATTGTGCCTTGCACCTGTAAGTAACAAATGGGGAAATTTACTTAACCTATACCATGTAAAATCAATGATCACTTCCTAACAAACTCAGAACTGAGTAATCAACCTCAATATTGGGTAAGCTACAATTTATTTGCTTTCTTTAATGGAAGGTGAGAAATTAATTATTATTTCAATGTTTTTTTGACAGATAAACATGAATTTGGTTTACAGATTCACATTGCATCTATTCTTTTAACATCATTCAAATATATAGAGAGGGAAATAAAGCCAACATTGATGGCATTGTTGGCCAAACTGATGTCAAGAAAATCAAATAAGAATATTTGAAAAATTGAGGACCTAATAGAGAATAGTGAATTTTAAAAATCTCCTGGAAACATTAAGCAGTAAAAGAGCACAGTAGCTAGAAGCAAGGGCACAGAGGGGGAAATATCACTTTAATCCCTTGCTAATTCTCACAGATCTGAGTTCTCTGTGGAAACTGAGATATGAAGCTCACTAGCCTTAGGCGTCTAAAAAGCATCAAAAGTGAAAAAGATCACACCAAGTTTCAGCAAGGCTTGATCTTTATGCTAAAAAAAAAAAAAAGTGGGAAGGGGGGTAAAGCCTAATCTTTTGCTAGCTCAGTACAAGAAGAGATTTCCAGACGAATCTCCAATGTTAAGAAAATGCTTTCAAAAACAAAAATAGCATCTTTGAAAACATGAAACTAAACGTAACGAAATAAAATTATTCAGGATATCAAGGAACACATGAAACTACACTACTAAAATAGTTATATCTTCAATGTGAACATATAACAGCAACTGGAAAAAAACAAATTTAACAACTATATTGGAAGATTTCGGTGATGAAAAAATACCCTGCTGAATAAAATATAAATATGTATAATATTTTATCAGTTAGAGTTTTATTTAAAAGGGCTTTTATGAAGTTGAATTGTTCAAACCAAGATATTTAATAAAGATTTAAATCAAGGAATGAAATAAATTTTGATCACTGAAAAATATATGATAATTAAGTAAAATCAAAGTTACCCTTAATGGTAGCTAACTTATAGTTCTTAACCATAATTGACTGTTTATTACATTTATTTCATTCACCACATTAAAATTCTGAGTTGGGATGGATACAGAAGGTTAAGATACCAAATGACAAAATCTCTATGAAAGCTAATTCATCAGTGACTGTCTTTGATCTGAAGGATAGCAATGTCATTTAGAAGATAAAGATGCATCATGGAGAGAGGTCCACCATGAGTTTGTTTTCATTTTTGTTTTAAATTCTTACTCCTATCATGTTAAAGAATGAATAGTCTTTGGAGAACTGATACTCACAACTGCCTATAGCTTTAAAATTGAGTGCCACCTTAGATTTTTGTGGCAGTAATTCTCAAATTGGATGCATCTAGGAATCACCTGTCTTCTTGATAAAAGTTAAATGTTCAGGTCATACCCTGGAGACATTGATTCAGTGGATGAGCTGGAGGCCTGGAAACTGTAATTTAAATAAGTTCTCTAGGAGGTTGGGATACACTTGCATATTGGCTCTCAATTTAAGAAACAGTATTCTAGAGACTTAAGTAAAAACCCAATCACCTTATTTTCACTCCCTCGTGATAGAGAATCCTCAGACCCTTTTGAAATATGGAGAAAAGACTACTATTGCACTGGTAACTTCAGGAAAGTCATGGCAGGGAGGCCAGATGTCCGCCAAAATCTATTCTCCTCTGTATTCATACAAACTATAGCTGTGACATGATTGTCCAGTCAGCCACATTTTCAGACAGATGAATCACGTGATAAGCTCTCACCTATAGAACATGAATGGGAGTGATATGTCCTCTTTCTGCTAAGTGAATTTAAAAATAGTGTCATAATTCTATACTCCTGCCCTTCTTCTTAAGAATAGAATGGTGATGATCAGAGATAACTTAAAAGTCACGTTTTAAAGTTGAAAGAGCTACCATCAGCCTATCCCCAAAATGACTGCCCAGTGTTGTAGATCACCATCCCTGGACTGTTGAGCAAGAGAGAAATCAAGTCTTATGTTTTAAAACCTCTAAAATGTTTTTGAATTACTTATTAGCTATACTATTATACAAAATATAAAGGAAAATGCTAGTATTATAATACTTTCATGGTAATTAATCTTATTGAACTTGTAATATAGGCCAAGCACTAAGTTATTGCTTTAAACATCATTTTCATTTCATTATCTAAACAAGCTCATGTTATGACATGTATTTTCCTCATTTTACCATAAGGCTACTGAAGGCAGAAAGAGGACACATAACTGGCTTCTGCTTACTCAGATAGGATTCTAATCCAGATGTGTCCATTGAGATTTGTGCTCTAACCACTATAAATTCAGGAAAAAAAACATTTGCATCCATTTCCATGGAAAATGTATGATTTGTTGTGTCTATAGACACAGATTTAAACTGATCATCTGAGGGGTGTCTGGGTAGCTCAGTCGATTAGGCATCTGACTCTTGATTTCAGTTTGGGTCATGCTCTCACATTTCATGAGATCGGCCCCTACGTTATGCTTTGTGCTGACAGCACAGAGCCTGCTTGGGATTCTCTCTCTCCATCTCTGTCTGCCCCTCTCCACTTGCTCCTGCTCTCTCTCTCTCTCTCAAAATAAATAAACATTTAAAGGGAAAAAATAAACTGCTTAATCTGAAAAAGACTGTCTCTTTCACAGGTAGAGAAGAGACTATAATATTTCATTGACAGAGAAGAGACTTTAACAGCAAACATCCTGAAGGAGGGATCTGAAAGAAGTTCTCCCCAAAAGGATAGGTGGTTCTTACTTCCACAGCACATATCCTAAAAATGGAATGATACAGAGAAGATTCGCATGGCCCAAGAGGATTGATCAACAGTGCGTTGAATTGAGGACAGGGTAGGTGTGAGGCTTCCTAGAACCATACCAAATGGATCGTCCGGGGTTTGCAACAAACTATAGCTAAGACAATTAGTGTTTCCTGTTCAGCGAGAGGATATAAGCTGGGATCTGATCTCTGGGGAAAATAGCAGACTCAAAAAAATATTTATTTGCTCTGTTTTCTTAGTTATGTTCTTTTCGTGATTGCATTTGTACTTGGCTGTATTTTGTTTTCAGGAATAAATGTTGAAATAATGACAAGGAAATAATTATCCACTCTTGGTCAGGCAAGGCTATAAAACATGAGAAATCCAGTGGCCAAGCCCATCGTTCCAGGTGGAGTCCTACAGTGAAAACCCTGAAAAGCCTGTTGGAGTTAGAAACCCTTATGCTATAAACCACAAGAATTCAGGGTAGCAAAATCTGCTATTTCTTCCTCATAGGATCAACTCTCTTAAAGTCCTTTATGAACTTGAAATTCTGGGGTCCGGGGTATACACTGAGCAATTTCCTTCACCCTTTGTTTCAGGCAATATAGACAACAAACCAGATCCCCCAAAAAAGGTTCTGTATTTTCACAGGACAATAAGTGGATGTCCCTTCAAACAGAATCCTTAGAAATAATTATTCAATGATTTTACAAAAGCAGTTGAATAGTCTGGAATAAAGTGGAGGGGGAAATGTTGAGGCCATGCTTCATGGCATATCATCTAATGTAGAAAAGATTCTGTATTTCAGAGGAATCTTTCCTCAGAAGGCATTTTCTGGGGCATTTGGGACATAGGTGAGGATTCTTTTGACTATCACAGTCTGAAGGGAATTGCTGAAATTGATTGAAGGAGCCATGAATAGTAATTTGCAATGTATGGGATAGATTGTCACCCAATGAGCACATACTCCTTGTCCTACTGAGTTTTAAATGTCTTTACGGGTAAAAAAAAATGTATTTGTGACTTTCTGAAGTTGTTTTTGCAAGATTTTGAAAGGCACTAAATTCTTTAATCATATAACTGGTGAGTTAGGGAAAACTTTAACACTCTCCTTCTATTTAGAACATTACCAAGGGTTGTTTAACATTCCAAAAAAATTACATACCAATGGTGGTGTTCAATTCACCACTTAAACATATCTATAATTTGTGACCATTGTATTCATGGTGACATAACCTTTACATACACGAGGTAATTATATACACATGAGTGTGTACGAGTGTGGGTGTTTAGTTAGGCCTCATTTCATAACGTCAAATGAAGGAAAAATGTTGACAATATTCAGTTGAGTATTTAAAGTTGGGTTTTGTAGCTTTGCCCACAAGTCCACGGTTACCAATTACTTACTCTGCTGATACTTTTTCTCTGCTGACACTTTTTTCTTTTTCCAATTAAACTATGGGATGGCTAAGATTAAGTGTACATTTTACAAAGAAACACACCATTGTATTTGACAAAATTATACTTCCAGTATTTAAAGTAATGTCTGAGAACTGTAATATTGTCCCTGCTATGCTTATAAATATTCTAATCAAAATGATAAAACACTCATTTCTTAAAGAATAGCAAAATGATAGCAAAGCATCAAAAGCTAAAAAACATTAGAGAAAAATAAATTTATCAGTGGCAGCAGGTCATTAGTTCAAGAAAGGAGAAAAATCTAAATCAAATTACTTTCTTCTATTGAATTAAGCAGTGAACCAGATTGAAGAAAAATCAATGAGATGGTGAAAGTTAAAAAAAGATCCATTTATGTAATGAACAGCGGATAAGCATCTTTTCTTTAGAAGTGAATGAAAGCAGCCTGCCTAAAAATAAAGTCCTGCTGCTTAGAGATGTATGGTTTATCACTAATTAAAAAGTCATAGAAGAAATGTGATTTTCAGAAGTACTAGCGTGGCGGCCAGGGAAACGTGCTGCTCAGATCTGCTGCAGGGGGCACCGGTCACCGACAGCCTCAGCAGAATCCATTAGCCTCTGGATTTACCGTTGTGTTCACACTGAGGCTGTGTTTCTGGCCGCAGTCCCATCGCCAAGTACTGCGTGGGTAGCGGTCCAAATCCATTGCAACAGGGCACTGGGCTTTTTCGATGCGTGACCTTATCTTGAGGATCTCGCACCTGCTCTTTCAAATTTCTCTTAAAGCTGTTCTCTAGTCCAAGTTTCTTCTTCCCCCTTCACAGGTGTCAGACTTCTGTGCTCCACTCTGAAGATATTCCCTGCCTCCTTCTGTTTCTGTCCATTTGTTCGTCACAGGCATTTCCCCCAGTAAATGTTTGAATGTCTAATCTTACTTTGGTGTTCACTTCTTGGAGAACTGGAATTGTCACACCAACAAGAAGAAGCATAAAGAAAATGACAAATTTCATAACCTTTATGTACTAAGGTTTGCATGAAAAATTTCCTGCCTCCAGTATCATTGCCGATGAAACAGACGGAGCTGCAGGTATGGTTAGTCAGCAAGGTGGGTTCAACATCTCATTTTAAAAATGGAGTGAAGGGGCGCCTGGGTGGCGCAGTCGGTTAAGCGTCCGACTTCAACCAGGTCACGATCTCACGGTCCGTGAGTTCGAGCCCCGCATCGGCTCTGGGCTGATGGCTCAGAGCCTGGAGCCTGTTTCCGATTCTGTGTCTCCCTCTCTCTCTGCCCCTCGCCCGTTCATGCTCTGTCTCTCTCTGTCCCAAAAATAAATAAACGTTGAAAAAATAAAAATAAAAAAATAAAAATAAAAATGGAGTGAAGTTCATTAGCATTTGCTTCACTATTCGTCAATCACACCTAGTCACCAAGAATTTTAAAGAGTTTACAAACTGAAGAACATTGCTATCAGCGATATTCATATAATTAATGTAATCCATTGAATGATAAATTTCATAAACTGTGAAAAGATAATAAAGAAAAGAACAATTGATCCTAAAATTATCCTAAAAGGATTTTGCTCGCTAATTGATTCCGTTGTAGAATTGTTTTAGTTAATCAAATAAAAATTGAATACCAATGTTAAAATATTATGAGATGATGTGACATATTTTAATATGTATGTGAAAAGATAAATGAGGTCCTTCTTATGAAGTAAAATGAAAAGAGTATTAGTAAATTTAGAAACAATCATATACGATTTTAAAACTCTTTGCTTGCCAAGAACTTTCAGTTTCTATCTTTGCAGCAGTTAAATAAGGATAAGATCAAGCATACAAAAATGGAACTATACTGCTCTCATTTGTGTTCTATTTAAAAAGTTATGTTTAAATTTAAAAATCTGTATGAACATGCAATACTAGATTGGATGATTAATCTGTTTGAAATGAAGGTGAAACATGTTAGCCAATAATTCAGGAAGAATTAATTAAAAATGATTTTGAAAGCCAAAGCAAGATCTAATATATCTAATTATGATAAGTTTTAAACACAATTAAAACTTACATAACTCACTCCTTGAAGAGAACTAAATTTATTATGAGAGCATTTCCAACTACATATTTCAATTAAAGTGGGCATCTGCATGCATTATACAGATACCAGAATGCAACCAAACCGATCACAAATGTATAAGAAAGAAACTTAAGAGTGTTTTGTTTTTTTAACAGAAGAACAAATTCTGTTTATTTAGCAGAGGTGCATGAAATGCATTGATCTAAAGGTGATTTAAACCATGTGTTATAGTCACTTACTACTATTTGAGAAAATTACACATTAACATTATTTGTTTGTTAGAGGTATTTTGGTTCTTTTCAGTCCTATACTGACATAGTCCCAGAGGGTCTAATCTATGTCTCTAAAGTTTTTGCAGTATTCTTTTTTTTGTTTTTGTTTTGGTTGTTTTAATTTCCTACTTTTCTTCTCGTTCTCTAAGATCTTTTTAAATAATGGAAACTGAATGTTTGTCTCAACAGAGGGTGGGCTTTGGGGACAAAGCCCTCCTTTGAGTAAGAGATCCCCCTATAGCTTAGCTGGTCACGTGGTCACATTCTCACTCAGATGGGTCGTGTGGCTAAGTCTGAGTCAATGGTGTGAAGAGGAGAGAGTGCCTGCAATTCTGAATTATCTCCTTAATAATGGAGCCCCGTATCCTGGATGTTCCTTCCCCACTTGCTGGTGGCTGGGAAATAATGATGCTGCTGCCACCTTGAAAGCCACTTTTCACATTGGTCAAGCCATCCACTCTGTCCTGGATGTATCCTTCAAGATGTCCTTCGAGACTCTACCACAAGTAAACTATATTGTACATACGCCACCAAATTGGAAACTTTCTGTTAGCCAATTTCTTAATAATACATATTTTAAGGTATGGTTTCTTTTCTGTGACACTTGTTACCACCCCATTCTATGTCATTCCACAGAATTATTTTGACGTTAACTTATGTCTAAAGGCAGCTTATTTGAGAGAATGCTTTTTCCTCATTGTGTCCACCTTCACAGACTGTCATTTGTCTTGGCATATATCGTTCCTATGCCCACTACTGTCATTTCCTTATTTCTCTCATCAAATACAAAAACAAAAGAAAACCAAAACCCGGCCAATTTTTACTCATCTTAATAGCAATTTTTATTCAGGATTTTTCTTTACTGTTTATCTAGATAGCTTTTGATTTTTTTACTTTCTTTAAACCAGCATTTATTCATTATAAGGGAGTTCCAGCATCAAGATGTTTCATTATGTCTTCTTGTTTAATAAGGTGCAAGTAACTGACATTGAAATGCAGTATTTTGTTATCAATTACTCTTTTATTTGCCTTTATGTTGCAGTGAGGAAATATATGTAACCTGGAGGGAATTTTGTGTCTAGTTAGGTTATGCTATCTACCAACTTTATCTCAGGATAGTCAACGGGGTATGTCCTATAAAACTAGTATCTTATAACAATATGTGCTATGAAAAGCAACTTGGTATCATTGCTCTGGCACGTGTCTCTTGGCCCAGACGACTTACGGAAGACTACCTTACAAATATATGTATTACTTCTCCTGAAAGGATATCTGGCAAATACAATCCGCCTAGGCCAGCAGATTGGTGCCTGATGGGTTGAGACTCATCACCGGGCTTCATCTAGGTCTTTAATTATTCACCTCTGACGTATCTACAATAATAAGAAATGTTTCCAGGAATGTGCATTGCGGGAGAAGCTAGATTTCACTTAAGATGAAGTGATGGAAGCTTATGAAATGACAGTGTGGATGATGTTCAGGAATCTGTTCTGGAAGAACAGAGATACCACAAGAGCACGGGAACTTAGCTCCGGGGGTAGAATAGATACATTTAGAATGGGATTTGGAGTCTCATATATAGTTCTAAAGATCAAAAACTGGAAAACAAAGGAATGGGAAAAAATTCAGCTCAAGAATAGGACCACAGGAGAGATTCCCATGTATCCATTAACATAGTTATGCTGTTATCTCTTTCACAGGTTGGAGCAAGTATTAGAGAGAGAATGTGAAGAAAAATGATTCATGATGTTCATTAGTCTTGTAGTATAGTGGTTAGAAATATGAACTGGATTGACATTGAGATGGTGAATATCTACTACTTACTGAAAGATTATTGTATAATGTGCAATAGACGAGCCAGTTTCTATATTTTCTCATTGTCAATATTCATTGACTTATACACTTTAAATTATACATTTTATTGTGTAAATTATACTTCAATATCCCTGATTACAAAAGCAAAGAAACGCCCTGCATGTATACTAATTTAGATGAAACTCTATTACCAGAATCAACTAGAGTATATTTAGTTTTCAATTTGATTAATTTTTATGCTGGGAAAAACACATGAGTGCATTTATTTGGGGAAGGAATTACAATATCTACGAGCCTTGATCTGATTGCAAATGATGGTGAAAACAAGAAATTATGCTGCATAATTTGGAAGAAGGACAAATACTAAAAGGGTATGATATAAGTGAGTATGTATACTTTTCAATTTGTCTGAAGCTGTCCCTGAACAGACCATTCTGAATCAAGAACACTAATTTTGATTCTATTCCCTCTAGACTTTATTTGCATACGTTTATCTTACACTGCATTTAAGAAAATCAGACTAATTGCTATAAACAAACATACATGAGAAGCAATATTTGGACAGTGATGATCATCTTAAAATGCGACTGCATAAGGTGATTGGAATTTCATTAAAATTAAAAGTTAAAGTACCTGAGGAAGAAAACTTATATATGAATAAACTTGATTCTTTAATATTACATTAACTGAGCATGTTATTATTATAGTAGGAAAGGAATATAATTCTGCCACATGCCCATTCAGACCACTTAATATTCTTTCAATGGAATAAAAGAGAGACAAAATGTTTGGTGCATAGATGGTTTGAAAAGTGTTTACTTTGGTACATTGTCTTGGCATTAAAGAATTATCATTAAAAAATCATTATCACAATCTGAAAGACAGTATTACAAAAGTAATTTCTCTAGGCATATAAGATGAAATATAAACAAAGTGATATCTAACAAATTTCAGGAATGTACATTAAAATAGAATGAGAAGGTCATTAAATAACCATTTAGTGAATTTATTTTATGCTTCAAGCACTTACCCTACTGGACATTTCACCTGTTCTACTTTTCAGCGGGGAAAAAAAGTAGACGAAGGTACTTAAATATTTCCGGCAAATTACTTTAGTCATTATATATACAAATACACATTAGTTTTAAGAGTCTTCAAGGTAAATAAAAGCAGAGAATTTTCAGTACAAGGAAAACAGTATCTTAAAGATTTTAACTCTAAACGATGGTGAAGGGGAACAGGATTTGCCACCTCAAAATATGCCTGTTTGGCATAAAGGATTATCTGGACTAAATCTTCAGAAACTTGTCAGTGGAGAAAGCATGGATTTCAACCTGCATAACAACCATACTTTTATTTACTGTTCTTTGTCTGATAGCCTCTTACAACCAGCTCTCCCCACCCCCAACTTCTTCTTTTGTCTCTGTCTAGAGATGGTATTTAAGGTGATGGTTTGGGCCATTTCAGGAAGTTACCTGGGTATCTCCTATGTATACAGGAAGTATAACTGTTTTTAAACTTCTGTTTGTTTTTCTCTTGTTAATCTGTCTTTTATACAGGGGATGTCAACCAAGAAGCTAGAAGGGTAAAGGTAAAATTATTTTTCCGCCCCATACAATGGTATTTTGTTATAGAGAGAATTGTTATAATAGTACTAGAAACTATTTTTGATTTAATGGTATTCTGTTCTTAGCACTCCTTCCTTGTCCAGAATTTTAAATTATATTCACAAATTAATTCTAATCATATAATTTTATCACAGCTTTAATTATATTAATTAGAGACTCTATCAAATTCTTACTAGCTTATTGTAGGCGGATACACTGATGACTAAGACAAAAAATTAGCCAGTCCTCATGTAGCTACTATTTATGGAGTATTTTATTTGTGGGTTTTTTCTGTTTATTCATTTAATATCAATCTTCTTTTCTACATTATAAATTCATGAAAATATACATTACAACCATTTTGTTAACTATTTACATTTGGCATATAACACAGTACTTGGCATATAGTAATTATTCATTAAGTGTTACTAAATAAATGGAGGAACAAATGAAATAATGTATACTTCAAAAGCTTAATAGTATTGCTAAAAGAAATAGTAATGACCTGAAAGCTCAGAAACGAACCACTCTATTATGTTTTTTTTATTCAGTTTTCCTTCAACTGTTTAGAGATAAAACAAAAAAGCATAATACATGGCATCTACACTAAGTAACCATAGAAGTTAGTAGGAGACAGACTTAAAAGCAAATGTTTGCTCCAAAACATCATAAATCTCTGAAGAAAGCAATTCAAGGTGATGGCTGGCTTAATCCTTAGTAAATGAACACCAGGCAAAACAAGATTTCTGTCCTCCTTATCTTTCTTTCTCTCTTTTTTCTTCCTTTGCTTCCTTCCTTCCTTCCTTGCTTTTTCTCTTTCTTCCTTTCTTCCTTCCTTTCTTTTTTTCTTTCTTCCTTTCTTTTTCCCTTTTTCTTTCTTTCTTTCTTTCTTTCTTTCTTTCTTTCTTTCTTTCTTTCTTTCCTTCTTCCTTCTTTCAATGAAAAATCCGAGAATGATCTACAAGCAATTCCTAAAATACTTCTTTCCCCTATGTTGTAATTTGGGATCATTCCAGTTTTATTTCCCACTATGATTGGTATATAGTACTAAGTATTCAATAAGTTGGTGAATATCACTATGAGAAATGCTCCAAATTATAAACAGCACATTGTTCAGCAGATCAATTAGTATTCATTTTAGTCATATGCTCTTTGGACCACTCTGCGTAGGATGTCTGCGGTGATATATTTAGCTGCTATTTATTGGGTGTGTGGGACAGCAGCAAACACCATAAATATTAAAAGTCACCTATTCTAAAACTCCAAGCACATATTCCTGTCCGAGTGACAACAGTAGTAGAATGGTGGTGAAAATAGGAGGGAGGAAATGATATCGGAAACTGTGGCAGTCTCAAAGTGCTAATATTATTTGATCACATAGGTTATAATAAATATTATAATGTATAATCATTATTTAACACTTACACAAAAGAGGAATTGTAGTAATATAAAGTCAAGAATCGGAAACATGTTACTGTTTGTTTTCCCAATGATGACTGTTCTATAAGAGAGAAGTAATAAGAACTACATCACTACAAACATGAATGATTTCATTTGATCCAGTATTTACATGTTCAATGACCTTGGGGAGTTATACAATCCCTTTGAGCCTCAGTTTCTGCCTACTCTCCATCTTTCATAGCATTCTTTAGGTTATACAAATTTCAATTATATAAAGTATCAGCAGCAAGCTAACACATGGAGTTATTCCAAAGTGTAGTAAGTTATGAAACCCAAAGAAATTTAAAATATTGCATGTTATAAAGTAACTTCATGGGACGCCTGGGTGGCTCAGTGGGTTAAGCATCCGACTTCGGCTCAGGTCATGATCTCACGGTCCGTGAGTTTGAGACCCGCGTCGGGCTCTGTGCTGACAGCTCAGAGCCTGGCGCCTGTTTCAGATTCTGTGTCTCCCTCTCTCTGACCCTCCCCTGTTCATGCTCTGTCTCTCCCTGTCTCAAAAATAAATAAAAAACGTTAAAAAAATTAAAGTAACTTCACTAGTTACAAAACAAGAAGAACAACAGAACAAAATATGTCCAAATAAAGATTATTTTATCGGAACATTTTTAGGAGGAACTAAAATAATATAGGTGACAATATTGCACTTCATTTGAGCCCAGAGAACAGTGATGATTAAAAGATTCTCTACCCTTTTGTGTTCCAGAAAAGCCTTCCCACAAAGAACCTTTGTTCCATATCATAGGTGACACTCTGTCCACCCTTTCTCATGATTCCCATGAAACTCACAGATAATTCCCTTATTTACCTGTGACAACGTCAAATATAAACCTTTCCCCTTTTGCCTGAACCTCCTGCAATGTCAGATACAGATCTTCCACTTCCAGTTTTGTGTTTCAAGAAGGATTAGCTGACATTAGAACTGTTTGTTCCCTTGCAGCTAGCTAGACACAGGAATAAACCTTTCCTGTTCAGCTACCTGACTGAGACATCTCCTGATTGCAAGAACATTCCCACTTTTAGCTTGTCTTCTCCTCCTCTACAAAAATCTAAGGTAAAACCACACTGCTCAGATATTGACTTTCATACCTCCCTATTGCACTAGCCTAAATGAAATCAATTTTCTTACTTATTTGGCTTTAGCCACAAAGATAACCATTTATGTATTACCCAAATATTTACTGAGTACCATTCTTTGTTGATCACTGTTCCAAATTCTGAGAATTTACTAGAAAGCTAAACAAACAAACAAACAAAAATGTCATGGTCTCATGGAGCTTATATTCCAGTGTGAGGTAAAAGAAGATAATAAAATAGTAGCAAATAAATATTTCTGTGCCAGGCAGTGATGGGTGTTACGAAGGAACAATATAGCAGGGTAAGGGGTGGTGGTAGATGGAGGGCCTCTCTGTGCTAATGTATCAGAAAGTCAGTGACAGGATGACCTGAATGACTGGAGAGACTGACATCATGCGGCTGGCTGGGGAATTTTCATTTTAGAAAGAAGGAAAGGTACAATGCAAAGCTGGGAGTGTGATTGGTCCAGAAACAGGGGAGAACCGTGCGACTAGAATGACAGGAAGAGGTGCAGAGGATTGGAAATAAGATATAAAATACGGGAGCCTCCATCAACTGGGACCTTGAGGTACAGGGGGAAGGCATTCATGGGTTTGAACACAAAAATAATAAAACTTCACTTACGTGGCAAAGATTTTTGTTCCTATTTTCTAGAGAAGACTATTGTAGCAACAGAGAGACTAGTTCACATTCATTTGCTAAGATCAGGCTGGAGAGAAATCAGGAAGGGAAGCAAATGATTGGGACGTCCTTAGATTTTGGAGGTGAAGATGGGAAGATGTGGACAGATTCCAGATATATTTTCACAGCAGAGCCCACAGGGCAAGCCGTTGAATTGGATGTGTGATGTCATAAAAAGGGAAAAAAGATGGATCTATGACAACTCCAAGTTATTTTTTTCTTCAGTTTTTTTTTTTTTTTAATTAGTACTTACAGAGATGGGAAATAATGGAGAGGAAAATATTACAGTAGGTTGGGAGTAGAAGTCAAGGGTTGTTTGGGGGATATGTTCAGTTTAGAGACGCACATTTGACACCTAATTAGATATTTCAGATGTAAGGTTTGGTATATTAATCTGGGGGTAGAGAGTGGAGATATACATCTGGCATTACTCAATGAAGCAATATTATTTAATGTCATGAGACTCAACAAGATTTCCCAGAGGAGACTCAAGAGACAGGAAGGAAACAGGTTTAGAGGCAGAACAGAGCAGTGGCCTCAAACTGTTGCCCTGTTTCATAAAATGATTTCAAAACAACTAGGTATCCCCTTGCATATTTTAAAATTGACACCACAATTTTTCATTATGATCCCAAGTTGTTATAAAGAATATAATTTTAGTGTATTATAAATATTGATATTTTAAAAGTTTAAAATAACACTATTCTGTCACCTTTTAAATATACTTAGTAATTTTAAGACCACATAATTTGATGGTTACTTTGTTGATCTAAAAATACCTGACCGAGGCTTCTTTAACAAATTGAAATTTTTATTTTTTGAACTCATTATTTCTATTCTATTTTTTTGCAAAATATATCAAATATTATATAGTATTATGCTAAAAAAATTTTAAAGGTCATCCACTATAACATTTCTCTGACAAAAAAAGGTCTTTGTGTATTTTTAAATGTAAGTTTGTAATGTCTTAAAGCCATTGGGAGATAAGACTTGAAAAATTTCCGTAAAGTTCTAGATGTTAAAATTATTTTCTGATTAAATTATTGTTATAATTATTAGTAGTATATTATACATAAAAACAGAAATATAAATTTTGATTATAAAGCTATTAATGAGATAGAGTTTAGTATCAATTTTATTAATATTTGTCATTGTGTGTGTGTGTGTGTGTGTGTGTGCATAAAAGCACCCAAAAGACTTGCTCACATAAATACATGGGAATCAGTGGGGCCACTTGGGTTTAAAACTCCTAAGTTTTATGCCAAAAACATAGAATTTTTGAATCACTATATCGTACACCTGAAACTAATATAACCCTATATGTTAACTATACTGGAATTAAGATTAAAAAGTAATTAAAAATAAATAGTGATCTATAATCAAAGATTGTTTTTAATGGTTAGATGCCAGATGCCCAAATATCAGCGACATAACCTATTGATAAGGCAAAACTGACGTTCTTGCTTAGCCTGGTAAGAGGGAATACCACCTAGTCAGAACGTCAGTAGTGTCTCACAGTCATGGCAAAAAAAAATAGGGCCAGAGTTTATTGAAAATTTGAACTTTGATTTAAGGCAAGAGTTTTAGTTCAGGCAGGAGGATGGTAGAGGGACTTGGTTAGCATTGAGTAAGGGTCACGCCTGTAGTAGGTTTATAGTTACTGGTACCAGAATATAAAGGTTGAACTTTCTTTTGATGTTTTCTGTTGAAGAGTTGATAAGTCCTTCTAGAAATTCCTGTATTGAACAATTAAGTTATTTGCCTCTGTTAATAGTTTCTCTTGAAATAATAAACCTATAACTTCACATGACTTTAACTCCTTGAACATTGGCATAGAAAGCCATGTTAATGTAAGCCATAAGATTGGTACATTGGTGATAAGGCTGGAGATAAAGTAGGTAATTTTGATCCCCAATGTCCAAGCCATATGTGGTTGGTGTGTGGTTCCTGGTACTCATAAGATTTAAGCAAACAACTCAGTAGGTTCTCCTTCAATCTTATTAAAAATAAAGATTGGAGAGACCTGGTGAACCCTGATTTGCACAAGTATTAGTCACTCAATCATTATACTTTTTCATTTTCTTAGCACCAACATTTGCATCCATATGGACCCTTGATGTTTTTAGGGCAGCACACGAAGGCAAATTTCAGGAAAGGTAAAGGTGCATTTTTCTTTCGCAAAGTGACAGAAAGGTGAGTGTGGGAGGGACAAAACAGGCCCAGCATGAAATGGCCTCGACAAAGATAGAATGGATGCAATGATTCCCTTAAAACTATTTGCCTGTAACCCTTTTAGAAAAATCTTTTTTTATTTTAATTTAAATTTAATTTTTAATATTTACTTATTTATTTTGAGAGAGGGAGAGAACAGCAGAGGGGCAGAAAGAGAGGGAGACAGAGAATCCCAAGCAGGCTCCACGCTGTCAGTGCAGAGCCCGCTGCAGGGATCCATCTCACAAACCAGGAGGTAATGACCTGAACCGAAATCGAGAGCCAGTTGGTTAACTGACTGAGCCACTCAGGCACCCCCAAAAGCCTTTGTGTACCTCAATTTGTATGTACTCATAAATTTTAAAATCACTGCTAGAGAGGAGAAGGCCTCAGAGAAGGAGAATCCACTAAGAATATTCTCCAGAAAGTGATTTCAAGAGAGAGTTTTAAGAAGGCGGAGATGGTCAACTGTATCAAATGAGACTGCTTGTTTGAGTAAAATGAGGATTAAGTGTTGACTATAGGACACAACACATAGGCTGTGCATGAACTTGATGGTGGAGTTTTGATATTATAGTTTAAGAAAGAATAAAATAAAAGTTACTAGGGCTAGTGAAACTGTAAAATTTCAAAGGGAGCAGAGATATAAGACAATAAATTGTGGGAAACCAGAAGCAAACTTTTTGTTTTCATTATTATCTAATTATAGCATATATATATATATATATACACACACACACACATATTTGTGATTTTAATTATAATGCATAACTATAGCATATATACATTCAGAGCATACACACATATACGTACACGTACATGTACATGCATATCGTCAATACTCATTGTTCACAGATTCTGTGTTTGCAAATTCACCTACTTGCTAAAATTTATTTATAAGCTCCATATCAACATCCATGCCTTCCCAGCCATTTGCAGACTTGCAGAGTGATGAAAAATTTGACTAACTTAATGTGCACATTTCCAGTTGAGATCAAACAAGGCAGCACTCTGCCTTCTTGTTTTAGCTCTTATACTGTAAAATAAGCGTTCATTTCATCATCTTCTGAGAGCCACATTTTTGCATTTTTGTGCTTTTTGTTAATGATTTCCCTGTTTAAAATTCCCCCAAGTGCAATATTGAAGTGCATTTATCTAGAACTCCTTGGCATAAGAGGGCCATGATATGCCTTATGGATATGTGTGTTAGATTAAGTTTTATTTGATCATGAGTTATAATGCCATTGGCTCTGAGTTCAGTGTTAATGACTCAACAATATGGTACAATCAGAAAAAAGGAAGAGGAAATTCAAGGAACTGTATGTGAGGCACTCTAGAAAGTGATGAAATGGCATCCATAGTGCACGTTAGAGCTATGGTAAAGATGGAAAAGTGCCTAAATTTGTGGATTCATGAGATGACAGCTAATTCAAAAGGGTGCAGTACACTATATTATTGTGAGGCTGAAAGGCAAAGAAATTTACAGTCACATCCAGGTTCAGGAAAATGTGAGACCCATCTCAGCTAGTGCTGGCGGGCTCACACATTTCCAAAGGAGATGGGGCACGACACTGTTAAACTGGAAGGCAAGGCAGAGTCCACAGATCAGGAGACTGTGGGAGAAGTTAATGAAAATACCTACTAAGTGTCATATGGGAAAAGGGTTGCATGGAAGAATAGGGTTTCAACACTGATGAGAATGGCTTGTTTTACAAGGACCCTGGCAAACAAACCTGTATAACACAAAGAATTCCAAAGCTCCTTTACATATTCAAAGACCATGCAATTAATTATATGTAAAAAAAAAATGTGTATATATATATATATATATATATATATATATATAATCTGGTGTATTTAAATAGAAACACATGTAAAATAAAAATTTGTGACCTGAGGCTCTCAGGAGCCTAACTCTGTAATCTGCCTGGAATGATAGTTCCATATCTGTCATTCAGTATTCCCAGCAGATTTAGAGAACATAACTAGATTAAATAATGGGAATTGAAATATATACACATACACACTCTGTAAATTAATGAGATATTGGAATCCATTGCATAAATTGAGGTGCTGTCATTAGATTATGCCAGTCAGCCCATCCATTGTATCATGAGGACAGACAAAATACGTACATACAAAGTTGACTTGGTAGACCATATAATTGGAAGCATCTGGAAGTTTTCCAATTTCTCTATTAATGAAAAGCATGATTAACAACTGAGAGGAAGAGAAGAGGTTGTGCAGTTTTGAGGAAAGAGGAGCCTATGCGAAAACATTGAATGATAGAGCAGATCTATAAGGGGCGCCTGGGTGGCGCAGTCGGTTAAGCGTCCGGCTTCAGCCAGGTCACGATCTCGCGGTCCGTGAGTTCGAGCCCCGCGTCGGACTCTGGGCTGATGGCTCAGAGCCTGAAGCCTGTTTCCGATTCTGTGTCTCCCTCTCTCTCTGCCCCTCCCTTGTTCATGCTCTGTCTCTCTCTGTCCCAAAAATAAATAAAAACGTTGAAGAAAAAAAATAAATAAATAAATAAAGTGAGTCCAGTCAGCATCTTTATGGCTTTTCTCAATCCACTTTCTGGTTTTCAGGTGCAAGCAAGCAATATGTGTAGAGTTGCAATTAACCATGTTGAAATTTTGCTAGAAGGAAGATTGTTAATGCTATGACTTAAATATATTTTTAGACTTTTAGGCTTGGAAGAAACTTTAGAAATTTTTTATTACCTTTGGGAGGAAAAAAATTCAGAACACAAGTTTTGGAGCTGGGTGAACTTGTTTCCAAATGCCAGGTACATCTATTTTTAGACTTAGCAATTACTGAGGTCATTTAAAATAGTAAATGTAGAAACAATAACAATTTTTGCAAAGTAATTTAAAATTATAAGACAAAGAAGAAAAATATAAAGAAAGCACCTATATAGAACCAGGCACATAATTTGTGTTTAAGAGATGTCAGTTTTCAGGGTGCCTGGGTGGCTCAGTTGGTTAACCTTCTGACTCTTGATTTGGCTGAGGTCATGATCTCACGATTCATGAGTTTGAGCCCCAGCATCAGGCTCTGTGCTGCCTGTTTGGGATTCTCTGTCTTCCTTTCTCTCTGCCCTTCCCCTGTTTGCTCTCTGTCTCAAAAATAGGGCACCTGGGTTGGCTCAGTCGGTTGAACATCCTACTTTGGCTCAGGTCATGATCACACAGCTTGTGAGTTCGAGCCCACATAAGGCTGTGCTGTGCTGACAGCTCGGAACCTGGAGACTGCTTCAGATTTTGTGTCTCCCTCTCTCTCTGCCCCTCCCCCACTCATGCTCTGTCTCTTTCTCTCCCTCAAAAATAAATAAACATTAAAACAAATTAAAAAATAAATAAATAATTACAAAGATATGTTAGTTTTCTTCTACCTTTATCTCCATTCAGAAATGATAGACTGAGGATGTTTAGAAACACTTTTAGAGTCTTAAAAGTATTTACAGGTTTTTTTTTCTTTGCTGTTGCTGATTGTTTTTGGAATTCTTCAATGGCCTCAGCTGAAAAGAAACTTTAATAGAAAAAGTAAAGTTCTCTGACTCTTCTTCATCAGACAAAATTTGCCTTTGCTTAAGGTCAGAGGGTGAGCATCATGTCTCCTTGGTGTTTTGTCCTTTTGGGTTTTGCTCATTACATCTTTTCTTGACCAGTATTTGCTATAAAGCAAAAAGCTTTTCCTGATGGCAGTTCACCATCAACAGAGAAAATGGCAACTTGGAAGCCACTTCAGGAAAAGTGTGAAGCTCTTCAGAGAACATTCCACAGCACCTGAGTTAACTTCAGAATGTATGTTTCAGCACAGGATTTTTTTCATAGTTAACTGATCCCCTTTGGGTGGTCATCTTTTCTATAGAAACGTCCACGTGGTTCTGAGTGCAGACTTGGGTCCGTGGCTCTGACATTCAGTCCTCGGGTGTCAGGTTTTAAAATTGTTCCATTACACTATTCTGGATATATAAATGAGACGATCACCCATGCTCCTAGTACTTTTCTGATGTTGCTCCTCAAATCTATGCGCGATTCTTGTTCTAAAATTAAGTTCACCCGCTCTTCCTTCTGATAAGGCATTACTAGTCAGTAAATGACCAGGCTCTGTTGTCTCATCCTTATGGTTCTTCCCTCAGCCCCCACCTGCAGCACACATCCCAGCAATCATAGAAACATTATTTTAGTGAGAATACACTGTGTACAAGTCACCTTACTAAGCACTTTTCCTGCATCGCCTATTTATTCCCATAGTAGAGGCTTCTATTATAACAATTTTACAAATGCTGAAGAAAGATAACTTGTCCTTGCCCCCTTGAAGCTAAATTCTAGCAATGGAGATAATTATTAAATAACTAGTAACAAAGCAAGTCAAAAAAGTGTAGTGATAAGTGCTATGACCAGACCTGATACACTAGGAATGCACCACAGACTATAGACCTGATGATTCTGGGGAGCCTGGAAAGTCAGGGAGAGTTTCCCTGGGGAAATGTTATTTGAGTACCATCCCAAAGGGTGAGCTGAAACTAACTCTGGCTATGGAGCGGAGGAGAAGGGTGGCCATTTCAGAAGAAGAAATATCTTTCTTAAAGACAATGCAGAGATGAACACAATGGGGCTGGAGTGTCAAGATGGAAGGAAGAGTGGGGTAAGATGAGGCTAGAGAGAAGAAGCCACATCGTGCAAGACATTAGGGCTGCCCGAGAACTTTGTTATTTATCCTGAAAACCAGGGAAAGCCTGCCTGAGTGATCTGGGGAGCGCAATTGGGGACCCAGCAATTAGGTGGCATGATAATCAAAGCTAGAAATCAAGGGTTTAATTATTTGGCAATGTGGGTTTAGGTATTGAATAGTTTATTTAGAACTCTTATTGACATCTTTGAAAAAAAATTTTTTTTTCAACGTTTATTTATTTTTGGGACAGAGAGAGACAGAGCATGAATGGGGGAGGGGCAGAGAGAGAGGGAGACACAGAATCGGAAACAGGCTCCAGGCTCCGAGCCATCAGCCCAGAGCCCGACGCGGGGCTCGAACTCACGGACCGCGAGATCGTGACCTGGCTGAAGTCGGCCGCTCAACCAACTGCGCCACCCAGGCGCCCCATGACATCTTTGGATAACATATATTATTTATGAAGAGTACAATAAGATGATCATTACTATTTATTGAGTGCCTACTTTCTATCCGGAACACATATGACCCGATTTCATCAGTTCTCACACTAGCCCTCTGGATTCATGTTCTGAGCAATCCGACTGGTCCTTCCAAAGTTAGAAAGGTAGTGAGTGGCAGAGGTAAGACATGACCTAGGCACAAGTTCCTCAGCTTTCCCCCGAGTTGCTCTGCATCGTACCAAAGCACCAAGGGAAAGAAAGTCTGTGAGGAAAGTGTCTCCACTCCCTCCACTGCTGCCTGGTGTACCTCAGAACTAAAGTCTCAATTGTGAGCCACGTCTAGTTAAACCCCAAGATGAGGTTTTCAAGGGAGTAGAAAGCCTCTACTTTTCCTTTTGATTCGAGCTTCACCTTCTGATTTGTCCCACAGAAAATGGATTAGGTGAGTCCATTTCTGCCTATTATCCAAAGCTTTATACGGTGAGGAGTGGGTGTAGGTAGAAGAGATAACTGTGGCTGAAAAAGCTGGGTGTATTTTGGGCACATGGATAGGACGGTGCAAAGTATGAGGCATCACAGAAGTGCCTGACAGTAGTTTAACACTTGCAAAAGTATCGGATGAAGGCACAGTCATAGTTTGTTTTACAGTTACTCTCTAAAAATAAATCCATTGTTCACCGAAAAAGAAAAATCTCTAGTGTCTTTTCAGATATAGAACGCTGAGATTCTTTTGCCCCTATTGTATCTGTGCTCAGATGACCACATCTTCCAAATCCCATTGTAGGGTTGCTTCATGACAATTCTCTTCCTCCTCGAAGATTAGCCAGGTACCCGCTAGTTTTAAAAGCTCCTTTAGCACACAGGCTTCTGAGAAGCCAGGGTTATTCGTGAAACCACGATTCATGGCATGATTGTCCCATGTGTTTTTACAGTTTGCTTTTCTTGGTATAAAAACCACAATCCGACCCTGTCCTTAAATGCAAGTCTGCTGAATCTGCCTTTGCATACACCGCCATTCCTAAGTAGTCTGGATGCCTGAATGATGGGTGCGAAAAAGACCATGGTAACAGTTGGAAGCACTTTCCCTGCCCTTCCTTAAACTTTCTCATGAGCTGTGTGTGGCACTGCAGGTAATGAGTTCCATCTGTGTGTCACCATCTTTACCCACAGAGAAAGAGCATTCAAATGTTCTGAGTCGAGACCTACCTTCAGAGAACACGTAAAAATATGTCACCAAAAAAATTAAGAAGCTTATTTTTGGAGCCCAGAAGTACTTCCCGTATTCCAACATCTTACCTCATTCTCCACTAAATGAAGCCCTTCAGAGGAACTAATAGAGAAAGCCATCCAACTAAGTAGCTCATCATCAAAACCCAAAATAAAGGCTTTTCCTATGATTTTCTCCAACTTCCCTTTATTTCGTGTGTGGTGGAGTCAGAGACCCTTATAATGAGGAAATTAAATCCGTTTCGAATTTTTACACGCACCATTAGAATCACAGAATTTAGAGCTGGAAGAGCCAAAGCTGATACGACTTAAAGCGAAATCACTCTTTTTTAACAGGGGTAAATCAGCGGTGGTGAGCTGTTTGCCCTCGGGGAATACTTGAGGTCACGTAGGTGACTCACGGCTTGAGTTACAATGCAAAAAGAAATTAACATAGGACCATGTAGAGACGATTGGTGTTCGAAAGGAAAACATGTGGCCAAAACACTGGGATGAAACTTATTGCAAATAAGCTGTGGCAAACCAGTCTTCTGGTTCCCCCAAACACCGTCTAGCAGGAAATGGGTTTAAATTACAAAAGATATTTGGGTTAAATAGAAGAATAGCAGAAATGTGGCACTATGGTAGAGTTTAGGGGACTTTTTGACTATAGAGTCTGAAGTGTTTTCTTACAGATTGCCTCATGCATTTGCGCAGCATCGTAATGAGGATGCAATTATGCTTGTTTTACAGATGGAGAAAGTAAAACACACAGAAGTGTTATGGTATCAGAAAGGCTTTAGCAGAGTCTCGGAACTGAAATTCAAGTATCTGGGTTTTTCGTTTAATACTTTTAGTCGTTAGATTTCAATGTTTCCTGACCTTGGGCCTTACACAATACCTGAATGTATTATTAAAGTGATCTGTAAAAACTTCCCCGAGGATCTCTAAGGACAATCCACATTGCTGTTTTGCTTCTGGTACAATCCTACTTTGAAGGTGGAGGAACAGTATTTTCCTGCATTTTAGGAGCTGAATCTTTCCATCTCAAAATAGGTCAACAAAAAGCATGCAATTCGCTAATATTGGAAGCATTTCAAAGCATCCACAGTGGACTTGAACTTCTGGAATAACTGTTTTATGTTGGCCTAGTTCAATTTTATTTTCCCAAATGGGTATAAGGCCCATTGTCGAAAATTGGGTTTATATGGTGCCAGTATACACGGGTCTACAGCAAACTCTCTTTAAACTGACTGTTCAAGCACCAAATAACTTCTAGATCTGTGGTTATTTTGTATGCATTACACCTTCTTGAGAATGAAGCACAGACTGATCCAGATAGATCATATTAATGGAAATCAAAGATCAGCCAAATCTCAGGACCAAAGAATCTTGGAGGTCATCTGTGTCAATGCTACCCCTAACTCTGACTCTGTAATGTAATCTGGGAAATTTAAAAAAAACATATTTCCAGAGTCTCATCCTACACAAATTGAATTTGGTCTCAGGTAGAGAGATTATATCAGTACTTTTTTTTTTTTTTTTTTTTTTTTTTTTTGTAGGTTCCTCAGGTGATTTAATATTCAGGCACGTTTGAAAGACACATACTTATAGGAACTCTGCCAAGTTGAGAAGGAAAAAAAAAAAAGGAACAATTTAATTTCTAGGAGGAAAACCAGTATCGTACAGGCTGGTGAAGTATTAAAGGCTCCTCTAACAACCCTCTGCTCCTGGAGGAAGAGACCACAGGATTTTCTGACCCTCAGGGTTTGGAATTTATACCCTCAATCCCTGAATCCTAGCATTTAAAAACTGCCAATTTCACTTAAAATAAAAGTAGCTATAGTCCTATTAGAAAGCATTTTTATTTTTGTTTGTAGCAAAACTACAGTCCAGTGCAACATGACATGAGACACAGCAAAAATTTTTGAAGAGCGTCAAGAAATACCCACAAAACATAGTTTTTAAGGAGCAATGTATAATCCTGGATGCTGAAAAAAAAGTTCCTATGGTAAGAACTGATGTTTAACTTAAAATAGATACATAGAGTTACACATGGAAACATTTGTAGGTAAGTGAATACACATGCACAGAATATCCTCTTGCTCTGTCATTTAAGAGGTCTTGGAAGCAGTGATATCCCAGTTTCAATGCGCGTACCTAGCACTGAAAATTTGTAGTGCCAGAAAGTAAGTACTAAAAACAAGTAAAATTCAGAATAAAACAATGGCAGGAGTATGTCAAAGAGATACGAGGCCCAACTAATGGCCATAAAGAGCTCATTAATGGCCAAAGCTAGAACTATTTGAACAACAAAATAAGTAAAATGGTATTGAATTATAACCCAAAGCAGATGTTCATGACTCGGTTAGTTATAAATAAATGACGGACTAAATAAATAAATGGAAAATAAACAAATCTCCAGTACAAAAGAATTCCAAATAACTGACATAGATGCTCTGCTTTTAAGGACGTAGGGCATAACACCCACTCCATAAGTGCGGGCTATGCTAGTGACTTTCTTTCAAGTAATACAGTATAGAAAGAGAGGGATAAAAGGTAAGTGTACAGGGAGAAACCGGACAAACATACATCAAGTCGGGTGATGAAGGTTATCATCAATAGTAAGTCATATCAGTCGTATGTATCCTTGATATGATGTAAGGAAAATGGCACTTTATCTCTTTGGTCTTCCTCCCGGAAACACATCACCTCCCAGAAATGTATCATGAAAAACTACTAGACAAATCCCAGTTGAAGAACATTCTACAAAATACCTGACCAGTACTCTACAAAACAGTCAATGTCATCAAAAACACGAAAAGTCTGAGAAACTGTAACAACCAGGAGGAACTTCAGGGGACATGATGAACAAATGTAATTAGGTATCCTGGATGGGATCCTGGAACAGAAAAAGGATGTTAGGGCACTAAGGGCACCTGAATAAAATATTGATGTTAGCTAATAATAATGTAATAGTTCATTGTTCATCAGTAGTGACAAAGGTACCATAATGGAAGATGTTCATAATAGAAGAAACTGAGTGTGGGGCATATGGGAACTCTTGTGCTGTTTTCATAATGATTTTGCAACTCTAAATCTGTTCTAAAATAAAAAAAATTATTAAAAAAAAAAAACAATTTCCCCTCCCTTACGAAAAAATGGACTACTAACCTTTTCTTTGTTCTTTCACACAATTATACATGATTCCTATCATAGGAAGTAAAGGACATCATGATCTCTATTTGGAGTTGCCTTGATATTATCAAAAATTTCAAAATCCAATCATGGGGAAATTTTTCCATATTAAATCTGGAGCCAGCCATTACAAATATTATCTATGCCATCATCATTTCACATTACTGGGGACTAGTTACATATTCTTTGGAGCATAATTCAGATATTCAAGATAGAAAATCTCCAAACAATGTTCTCCCACTAGTAATGAAGCCTATATTTTTTCACGGTCACTAGCTCTGCCAAGCTATTTTTCTCTTGGATATTCTGATGGATTTTTTTTTTCTCACGGTGGCTGCTGTTCAAACTTACATAATAGAATTGTCACACTTTATAAACTGTGTTGAATATTCTGATCCCTTTCATTTGAAGAGGTCCTCTATTTCATGCCCAACTAGCTTTGAGGTCCTTCCGAGATAATCAAGTAGTCATTGGCACTTTGCATGTAACAGCCACTGCTGCGTGAAGAGTCCATAAATTCAATTCTCTGTGCAAAAGCCATGGAAAACAGAGCCTTCCAGCTTAAATCACTGGCAAGCTACTCTATTAGATTTCTGAGGCTGACCCTGATAAACAAAATTTTGGAGGAAATCTTCTGTTATTGATTGCACAATATCAGGTGGCTTAGATGTAAATTTCAACAACCACTTTCTCCACAGAGTAATGTTATACACTGGTTTTTCAGGCTCCTTTTTATTATATCGATGCTATTTTAGTGGCTCGGCTACCTCAATGATTTGTGATCACAATCCCCGCAGCCGTAGATAGACCATTGTCCTGATTCACTGTGATAATATGATCTACTTTGAGAATTCAGCTCACGCTATTATTCCTGCTACACATCAGGCAGTGAGTTGGTGTTGTGCATCCTAAACTAGTTACAAGTTAGAATTCCATCTAACTAGTATAGATTGCCACGTCTTTATAGCTTACCTGAGGCAGTTTCCGACGCAGGTGACTCTCTTTAACTTGCTCTAATTGAAGTCTTTCCATGTTCTCCTGAAAAGAAGTTATTACAGACTCAACTTCATCACTATCATGAACATTATAAATCTCACCCTAAAACCATAGTACCCTTCCAACATGTTTCAGCTAGAAATATCTTTCTAAATATATATTTCTTCTTTATCAGAGCCATACATCTTCCCTTATCAGTATCAAAGCACAACAGCAGAAGACAAATGGTCTCATTCTCATCTTTTTTTTTTTATAATGATGAAAGATTGTGTGACATCACTAAGGTAGCCTGAGCATATATTAAATAAAAAAAAAAAACTTCAGGTTCTCTGGGGACTAAATGAAAAGAAGCATAGCTAATACACATATATGTCTACATATATGTGTGTTCATGGCTAATGCAAACATACACATGTAAATTGTCAAGTCACAGAGATTTCACATAAAGCGAACCCTTGGTTTTTGTTACTTTTTATTTTCAACAAATCCATTTAAACTTAATGATGAGGATGCATTTTAAATCAAAAGATGAGTAGAAGAAAGAATGCAAAAAGAAACATGGATTTATATGTTGACTCATTCCTTCTTAAAGGATTGCTGGTTTTATTCTGATAGCAATGGAATTCCTAATCAAGATTTTTCAATATTTTCTATTCCTTTATCAATCTCAAACTTAGTCCTTATCCCCACCAGGACCACAAATGTTGTAAATAAAAAGCAGTTCTCCTTTATAATTAATTGCGACTCGATTTTTACAAATTACCCATTTCTGTTATCTTCTATAATTAACAGTATATCTAATAAACACAAAGCATAATAACAGTCTCAAAGCATTTTAAATTTTCAATAATTTCTAATACCTATGTACCAAAGACAACCTTGCTAACACTAACACAATATAAAACGTTTGTATTTATCAAGTATGGAGACAGTGATCATTTCGTAGCTCATCTGAATACAAGACAATTATTTTTGTGTCTTTTTGCCTTCCTCATCACATTATCCTGGAGAGAGCTTTAGACTTATTAGGCTTTCATTCCTTTCTTCATTCAACAAATATATACTAATCACGTTGGCTATGCCGGGCACTGTGCTAGGCATTACTTCAGTGGTTGATACGAAGAGACATGGACTCTACTTTAATGTATCTCGCATTGACATGAAGACTATTTACTTGTGTGACCTTGAGCAAGTGTCGAAATGTTCTTTTGCTACAACTTCTTCATTTGTTAATAAGAGATAATGACTCGAATATCACAAAGTTGAAATTAAATGAAAAATCAAGTATAAAATTGAATTGCAAACTAAGAAATGTATGGAAACTTGATGTATTATTGTATGTGTTCAAAAGAAAGGTTTACAGTTGCTATAATATTAACACGAGAGGAAGACAGAAAGTACTTGGTATTTCCCCCAGAATTTCAGGTAAGGTGATGAAACAATTTACCAATTTATAAAACAAAAGTAACTTTCCATTAGTTAGATTTGTTAGATTAGTTAGATTTGAATACTGGAAACTTTATTCATGACAAAACCCACTGATCTATAAACATCAACAAATGTCAGGGATGGGTTTATTCTGTTCTTCTTTGTATCTCCACTGAATGTCAGAGAAAAATCCTCTTATGCTTGCAGCAGAGTGAAGGGAAAATTAACCATTTTGTAATACACCAGAGCATTCTTTCTTCTTAAGGCCTGTCCTTCAAAGAAACTGTTTACCAGAGCCTTAAACTGCTCATGCTTCATCATGGTCTAACCTACTCTGGGAAAAGGAAATACCCAATTCCAGCCCCTTTTAACAATCTTGTTCCACCGAAGGGGAGAGGGGAGGAACAGAAGCTTTGGTGAAGGTCATAGTCCAGGGCACAGGCTCACAAAAGGACAGACTTCAGCATAGGACTGAAGTGTACCCCCCCACACACACACAACTTATCACCACAACATTAACGGCCATTTACTGCAATTCCTATTACCCAGAACATCATATGCACCTTTCTACAAAAATTACAAGTCATGCAAAAAAAAAAAAAAAGCACAGTTTGAAAAGTCTGAAGGAGGGGCGCCTGGGTGGCGCAGTCGGTTAAGCGTCCGACTTCAGCCAGGTCACGATCTCGCGGTCCGTGAGTTCGAGCCCCGCGTCGGGCTCTGGGCTGATGGCTCAGAGCCTGGAGCCTGTTTCCGATTCTGTGTCTCCCTCTCTCTCTGCCCCTCCCCTGTTCATGCTTTGTCTCTCTCTGTCCCAAAAAATAAATAAATGTTGAAAAAAAAAAATGAAAAGTCTGAAGGAGCATGACAATGGCAGCAATGATATAGGGACAAAAGGGAGGAATTAGGATTACTTTGTTATTATGAAATATCTGCATTATCCATGAAGCAGTATAATGTTACTAAAAAGTGGACATTGATTACTTGTAACTGTATATTACAAGCCCTAGGAAAATCACTAAAAGAAGTTTAAAAAAAGTAGAATTGATATATTAAGAAAAAGGAGAAAATGAAATAATGTGAAATGCCCAGTTATAACCACAAAAGGCAGAGAAAGTGTAAAAGACAAAAATAGAAACAAAGAAGGGCAACAAATAGAAAGCAAATATGGTATAAACTAATCCAACTACATCAATAATCACGTCAAATATCAATGTTTTAAATATATCAATTAAAAGACAAATTGTCAGTGTGGATCAAGAAACAATGTTGTCTATAAGAAACCTGCTTTAATAAAAAACACATATAGATTACAATTAAAGGAATGGGGAAAGATATACCATGATGGTACCAATTAAAGAAAAGTAGAAGTACCTACATTAATGTCAGACAGAGCAGACTGTAGAGCAAAGAAAGTTATCAGGGATAAAGAGGGGAATTACATAATGATAAAAAGGTCAAAACCCTAAGACATAGCAATCCTTAATGTACATACACCTAACAAGACAGTGTCAAAATATATCAGGCAAAAACTGGTAAAGCTGCAAGAAGAAATAGATGAGTCCACCATTATAATTGAAGACTTTAAGGCCTCTCTGTCAGAAATAGACAGTTCCAGCATGCAGAAAATTAGTAAGGACATAATTGAATTCAAGATCACCATCAATCAACTAATGCAATTGACACCTATAACCCATTTCATTCAACGAAAGCAAATTATACATTATTTTCAAGAACATGTGAAATATGCACAAAGGTAGAGCACTTTCTGGGCCATAAAAGACACCTATACAAATTTTTTGAAAAATAGATGTCATACAATTTCTGCCCCAGGACCACAACAGAATTAAACCAGAAGTCAATAACAGATAGATTGCTGGAAAATCCCCTAATACTTGGAGATTAAATATGACACTTCTAAATAACACATGAGTCAAAGAAGAAATTCAAGAGATATTTTTTTAGTATTTTGAACTATATGAAAATGAAAATGCAACTTATCAAAATTTGTGAGATGCAGCAAAGCAGTGTTTAGAAGGTACTTTACAGCATTTAATGGATATACTAGAAAAGTGGAAAGGTCTGAGGTCAATAATCTAAACTAGAATCTTAGAAAAATAGAAAAAGTAGAGCAAATTAAATCCAAAGTAAGCAGAAATCAATGAATTTAAAACAAAAAAATCAAGAGAGCTGTTTAAAAAAAAAAATGAATAGAATTGATAAGCCTCTAGCTAGACCAACTAAGAAAAAAGAGAAAAGACACAAATTACTAATATCAGAAATGAAAGTAGGGATATCATTACAGACTCCCTGGACCTTAAAAGGATAATAAAGCAATATTTTCAATAATTCTATGCCTGTAAATGTGATAACGTAGAGCAAATGAATAAACAAATGAGCCAATTCCTTGAAAGACACAATCTGTCAAAACTCACACAAGAAAAAATATACAATCTGAGTAGGCCTATATCTATTAAATTGAATTAATAATTAATAACCTTCAAAAACAGAAAGTACTAAGCCCAGATGAATCCTCCAATAAATTTTACCAAATATTTAGGAAGGAATTATACCAATTGTCTACAATCCCTTCCAGATTATAGAAGCAGAGAAACTACTTCTGAACTCATTTTATGAGGCCAGCATTATTTTAATACAACACAAAGACATTACAAGGAAAGAAAACCACAGATCAGTGTCACTTATGAACATAGATGAAAAGTCCTCAACAAATCTTGGCAAGTTCAATCCAGCAACGCACAAAAGAATATTGCATCACAACCAAGTGAGATTTATCCTGAGTATGCAAGACTGTTCAATATTTGAAAATCATGGCAACAAGCTAAAGAAAAAAAAATCATATAATCATGTCAATAGATGAAGAAAAAGTATTTGACAAAATCCAACACCTATTCATGATAAAAACTGTCAGTGAACTAGGAATAGAAGCAAACTTCCTCAAATTGATAAAGAACATCTACAAAAACCCTACAGTTAACATCATACTTAATGGTGAGAAACTAAGTTTCCCATTAAGATCAAATATGAGGCAAGGTTACCCTCTCTCACTACTCTTTTTCAACATCATAATGGAATTTCTAATGAATGCAATTAGACAAGACTAGGAAATAAAAGGTATATAGATTGAGAAAAAGAAATAAAACTGCCTTTGTTCACAGATGGCATGATCATCCATGTATAAAAGCCTAAAGAATCAACAAAAAAATCTCCTGTAACAAATAAATTATTGAAGCATTGTGGCAAGATACAAAGTTAATGTACCAAATTCAATTACTTTCCTGTATACTAGCAATGAATAAATGAAAATTGAAATTAAAATCATATTATCATTTATGTTAGCACCCCTAAAAACGAAATACTTAGATAAAGCTCTAACAAAATATGTACAGGATCTATGCAAAGAAAACTACAAAGGCGACTGGGTGGCTCAGTCGGTTAAGCATCTGACTTTGGCTCAGGTAAGGATCTCATGGTTTGTGATTTCCAGCTCCACATGAGGATCTTTGCTGTCAGCATGGAGCCTGCTTTGGATACATGCACTGTCTCTCCCTCTCTCAAAAATAAATAAACATTTAAAAGAAGAAGGAGAAGAAGAAGAAGAAGAAAGAAGAGGAAGAAGAAGAACAACAACAACAAGGAGAAGGAGGAGGAAGAAGAGGAGGAAGAGGAGGAGGAGGGAAGAAAACTACAAAACCCTGATGGAATATATCAAAGAACTAAATAAATGGAGAGATATTCCATGTTCATGGATAGGAATGTTCAATATTGGCAAGCCATCTGTCCTTTCCAACTTAATCTATAGTTTAATACAATCACAATAAAAATCCAAGCAAGTTATTTTGTAGATATTGACAAATTGATTCTAAATTTGTGTAGACACACAAAAGACTCAGTGTAGGCAGCTTATTACTGAAGGTGAGAAACAAAGTCAGAAGACTGGAACTGCCTGGTTTCAGGACCTATCATAAAACAATAGTAATCAAGACATTGTGATATTGATAAAAGAAAGATAAAAGAAAAAGGGCAACAGAACAGAATAGAAAGCCTGAAGATAAACTCACAAAAATATAGTCAACTAATCTTTGACAAAGAAGCAAAGACAATATAATTCTACCAAATATATGTTTATATATAATATATAACTTCATATATATTACAGATGTTTACACTAATAAATAGTTTATTCATTAAAAAACATGATAATAGACATAAGTCCTACTTTGTGTAATAACTACAAATGGTAAATACTAACCAAATAAAATTGTTATGGTAAGAATTTTAGTATTAAGTAAAATAGAATATAAGGTGAAGAAATTATAAAGTAATACAGAAATAAACACTAAAAAAGAAAAAAAAAATTTCAAGAGAATGTGTCAGACACACAAATGTATACATTCACAATATATCCTTATATATTAAAACAATAACTGGTAAGATTATATGAAAGAAATAGAAAAACAATTATAATTAAACATTTTAATATACTATTTAAGAAGTGAATAGATGATACAATCGAAACAAAGGAAATTATTGGAAAGTAAAAAAAATCAAAATTTATGTTTCAGTTTATATATGTGTATATGTAATGCGTACATGAATATATACATATAAACACACATACATATAACAACTTCTCACACAAAAAATATACAGTGCAAATACTTTTTGAGCCTACATGGAAAATGAACTATGTACTAAGCCAAGTTATAAAGTTTCAATGAGGCCACAAAGTACAGAAAATTCATGTGTTTTTTTTTTGTTTTTCTTTTTTCTTTCTTTCCTTTTTTTCCTAACAGTACAATGCAATTAGGAATCAATAGTAAAAATTAATTTTGTTATGTGTGGTGTCTGAAAATAAGAAATAGTAACTCTACGTAACGTTTAGCTAAACATTTTCTGAAAAATATTGCAAAATATATAACAATGAAAATGAAAGCACTAAATAAAACTTGGAGTTTATAGTTAAGGCAATACTTAGAGGGAATTTTGTATATGTTTATCTATAAGGAAATAAAGACTGAAAATAAATGAGCAAGAAGAGTGAAAATCAAGAAAATAAACCAAGAGCATAAGAAAAGCAGAAAGAGTAATTTTTAAACGTCAAGACAATAAAAACTGATTATGAAAAACAAAGCTGATTCTTCTCAAAGACACATAATCTAGACAAAAGAATGAAAAAGCTGATCACCAAAAAGCAAACAGTAAGTCAAACAAACAAAAAGCCAGAGGGCTAGGGACAGAAATTAAAGATAAAACAAAGGAGAGTTACATATTATTATGAACATCCCTATGTCAAGAAACTTAAAAACTATACAATGTGTGTAAATTTTGGAAAAAATAGACTTGCTTTGTACCAATAGAAATGATAATTCAAATAGTCTTTAATAATGTAAATTTCAAGCTCTGACACAGGAAGTATTATTTTCTAAGGCCATTATCAATTCTAAAATGACCCTCCTGAATTTAGTCATGTATTTTTATTGAGAAAATATGTTTTGATATTTGTAAGATGATTTATGGGAAAAATGCAAATGCGTTTTTAAATAAAAATCAAGATTCAGTCACTTGAATTCATTTTAGCATGTGTTTTCTGAAGACAGAACCATGATTTATGCATCTTTGTGTTGCTAGTGCCTAGCTTAGTAATGTCTCACACATAGTATGTGCTCAACGGATGGTTATTGAATGGATGGACATAGTGAAGTCAACAGATGAATGGATACCATTTATAAACATAAAATGTGATTAGCAAAAAAAACTAGTAACTACTCAGAGATATTGATTGAAATGAGATGCCAATACTCCTATGAGATGGAGGCTTCTTATGCTTAATTGAATGACTAGATTCTCTTCTGTTTACAGGAAATTTGCAAATGCATGTTGTCATTTTAGGGTATCAGACCTTACATTCAGCCATGATAACTGGTCAGGCATATCCTTACCCTTTCCCCTCACTACTTTTCTGACTGATACAGGTACTATATTGGTCATTCGATATTCTGGGCATTATCATTTTTGTAGACAGCTAATAAATATCACTCTTCTCTTTCCAGGTTCAGAATTGGGGGTGGGGATGGGGGAAGAGGTAAGAAATATCAGGTCAAAAGTTGAAGATCATGATATCATTTTTGTTACTATTAAATCTGATTGAAGACACAGCTTTGAATCTTTGGTTAGATGGTCATGAATATACTTGCTTGAAATACTCATATTTACCTACCAGAACATGGTAGAGAAACATAACTTGCCCCCCCAGTAAGCCTCCCACAAAATAAGAAGCAGGCCAGTAAACACTTGCCTTGCAGATAATTATTCTCAATGGGAAAGGGGAAAGAGTTAAACATGACGTATACATGTTTTCCATACCTACCACAGAAATGTGTAAGAAGTTAGGAAAGAAGTCGAGTGGCACCCAATGGCTAATGAAAGTCACTCCAAAAGGAAATGAAGTCAAGGAAAAGGGAAGTTACCCCTACCGGTGAACATAGTATTCAGGGCATTTTGTTTTCTTATAAGATATACCAAATTTAAGATTTTTATCTCTTCTACATACACAATGAGGCATTTTTCCATGTTTCCAGATTAAATTCTATTCCACAAATAGGAATGAAGATGAGATGAAAAGTTTTCCTTACCTCTCCAGATGCATTAATTCTAAAACCAATCATATGAAACAGAACCTATGTAGACATGAAAGAAACTACTCAGAAAAGTGAGTGCCTAAGGAGCAAAAGTATACTGCATGAATTCAGCAGTGAGATTAGCTGAGTACTGGGTATGTCAGATTGTTTGCACTACCGAAAATGTCTCTGCATTACTCGGGAACATAATTTGATCAGGTGACTTAGTCACGTGGTTAGTGATTTCATGAAAAGTCAGTGAAGTTTAGCAGAGTTGGTCAGGCTCAGATAGAAGACTCCCGCCCCTGTCTGCAGTTCAGCCTCTTCTGTTAAAGCATATAAAATAATAAAGCCTCACAAGGCCATCTTTCAACGACTTTTATCATATAATTCTATTTATTGCTCTATGGTGTAAAGAATCTGAGCTAGAGGCCAAAGTCCCAAATTCATATCTAAGTTCTTGCCCTCCCTAATACTTCACTTTAAGGGAGTCACTTAATTTCCCTGGGCATCATGTATAAAATCATAGAATGTCTTTCACTATGGTATTCTGTGGTTGTGAGCTAACAATATACTCATGAAAATCTAAGACCTTTCAATGTCAATTCTTTGTCGTTTCCTTAAAACCATAGTGCACTTTTATCATTATTTGTTACCCTCAAACTATATTCTCTAAGTTTACTGTATTTATTAATGATAGTATTTCTAGAGTTTTATGAAGGAAGATCTTACTTTCCAAAAGGTGAGAAATTATGGTGGGGACTTCCAGATTTTGAAAATGGCAAAAGCAAGAATTAGATAAGGCTGGCTTCCTTGTGTGTTCATACTGGGATGTGTTTCAAGAAAAGACCTTCCAGCCTCAGCAACCTTACAGATTTAAGGGTCAGAATTGTTCAGGGGGGAATGACGTGGAGAACAAAGTCAAAAGAAATGTAGATAAAATTAAATCTCCTTACAACTTGCAGTCCATTGACAAATACTTGACACAGGCAGAGTATGACATTCCTCCAGGAACTCCCAAGTGTCTTTTTTTTTTAATGTCTGTTTTTGAGAGAAAGAGTGAGTGGGGGAGGGGCAGAGAGAAAGGGACACAGAGGATCTGAAGCAGGCTCTGTCCTGAGAGCAGAGAGCCCAATGCAGGGCTCAAACTCAGGAGCTGCTGAGATCGTGACCTGAGCCTAAGTCGGATGCTCAACCCACCGAGCCACCCAGGTGCCCCTTCCAGCTGTCTTAATATTAACGCTTTGCTACAGGCAGAAAGTAACCTTAGCTTGACAACAGTCAGACCTCCAGGATCCTGTAAGTCTTCCTTGGTATATGAAAATCCTTTCGGAAACTTCTTTGTCTCTCTGCTCCCAAACTTAAACATATATAACCAATTACTCTTCACAATCTCAGTGCAGCTCTTTCTGCTCATGGGTCGTGTCCCAGTGCTTTAATAAAAACACTTTTTTTTTGCACTGAAAAACAAACAAACAAACAAACAAACAAATACTTATTCACACAGTCTAGGGTAGATTCTGACTAGAAAACCCTTCAGCCAAAGTAAGGAAAGAGAACATGGTGGTCCGGAAAACAAGGTTGAGGAGCTTCTTTATTAAGATTATATTTCAGATTCTGGATCTAAAGGTACTGGGATTCACATTCTGCAATACATCTAGTTAAAATGAATGGAATTCAGGCAAGTTTTCTGGCTGCAAATTATGTGTAAGTAGAGTTGTGTCTGAGGAATCAATCAGAGTTTACCCGCACATGACTACCTCACTTCCATGGTTATGATACAGACCAGGATCTTAGCAGGAAGCCACCGAATTCTATGAGAACACCAACATCTACGAATCAAAGTGCATGGACTAATGCCTTTGCTTCTTGGGCAGCACTTTGGGGAAAGTTTTAGTTAAGGCCTACATGCCTTTATTTTAAGCCAGAATTTTACTTGGTGTGGTTATCTTAAATCCAAGAGTAGAAATAATAAATTGATGAAAAAAGAAAAAAAAAAAGGAAAGAGATTGATGAAGGATAGCAGCAAAGGAACACAAAACTCAGGTATACTGATTAAGTGCCATAAAATAACCGAGAAAGAGAGAGAAGAAAGATTTTTTACAAGTAAGTTGCCCAAGTGTAGAAGACTTACCAATCTGGGGTCATTTGCATAAAGCTAATCAGTACAGCTGACTACCTTTCCAGTTTCTTTTTTATGATAAAAATAGATGCAAGTAATTATCAAATTTTAAATTATGCTGATGATGCTTGTATTATATTCCAAAGTCCACAACACATTAACATCAACTTTTAAAACTTTACCTCAAAAAATGTTAAATGTAGGACATACAAACAAGCAATGACCTTTACAGGAAGAGATTTCATTTGTGTGAAATGCTTTATTTCTACATAAAGCTAGAGAAGAAAACCATTGTTTTACTCCGGAGCGGACAACACTTCAAGCTCTTCAATTCTATAAAGTTAACCATCAGGATTTTAAACGCACTCAATTCTATGTTGCCTTAAGACAAACAAACATTTGCTTTACTTTTACATTTGCTTACTTCCCCACTAGAAGAATGGGAATTTTTATCTCTGTTTTTTATTGTTATGTCCTTGCACCTAAATTAATGCTGGCACATTCTAGTTGTATAATAAGTTTTACTTCTGACTTATCATTCATGACGAATAAAGGAGCATTAAAAGAAGATCTTGTGATACCAAACTACAAAACCAGTATCATAGTACCACACCTTTGCTATTTATCTCTCTTAACTCACCAGAACACCAAACTTTCTAATCGAAAATCCACTCCTAACAAAATTAATAAAACATGAATAAATAAAATGATAACTAATGCTAATAGAGTAAACAGTAATGGAGCTCTTTGCTCTTTGCTTTGCTTTGTCTTTCTTCGCTTTAACGTTTAAAAAAAAAACTAGGTTTTCCCAATGTACAGGAAAAGAGAAGAAAAAAGGAATAGATGGATAGATTTTCTTTCAAACTTATAAACTTTGTGCATGAGTTACCTGATACAAAACACATGTGAATATAAACAGAAACTCTACATGAGTTTACATACAACAGTTTAGGGCTACTTTTATGATATACAAAATAAGGTGTAAGAGACCCGAAACAATACAACTGATTAAAGGGATTGTAATAGTCAAAAAAAAAAAAAAACATATGGCTAAAATAATAATTATGATTTACTAAATCCCTAAAATATGTCAGGTTAGCCATCTATGCACATATCTATCTATCTAATCTCGTTTAATATCCACAATGCTCCTGTATTAGTTTCCTATTGCTGGTGTGGCAACTTACCACAAAATTAGTGGCTTAAACAACATAGATTTATTATCTACAGTTCTGTAGATTTTTGACTTAAGATACTGTCAGGGTTGTGCAACTTCCGGGAGCTCTAAGGAAGCATAAAATTTGGAGTTAAATGGGCATAGGATTGAAGCCTGTCTACTCTTTGCCAGAAGGACAACTCTGGGCAGGTTATCTACAGTAACTTCATATATGCAATGGAGATAATTATTCCTCAGCTGCAGTAATTTTGTGACAAAGAAGACACTATGTGTATGTAGCATCCGCCACAACGATTGACCCATAATAGTTACCTACCCGTATCATGAACTACACTTATTATGCCAATCTTGACCAATACACTTAATTTCTGGATTTCTGTTTGTTAGCTACATGGCTTAGAATAAACCGCTTTGCCTCTTTGATCCTCGTAAAAGAGGAACTTAAAAAAAAATTGATTTGCCATGAGGATTAAATGAAATCATGAATATAAAAGCACCTGTAAACTGTTAAGATGATTCATTAATGTTATTCAGGGACTACTGGTTTGAAGTTCAGGAATTCTTAAATCTTAAATGGTTTTCAGTGTTTCATATCTCAGAATATCAAGGGTCAATGAGCTATCTCATTCTTAATCCCAACATTGCATAACTATTAAAGTAAAACCCGAGAAATATTTCTGAGCCAAAATTCAAAGTTTTCCCTAGGCTCCTAATGCCAATTGTCCTCCTATGTAATACACTCTAACAAAAAACAAAACAAAAAAAAAATTCTAGGAACTGTTCTCCAAGTGCATGTCTGCAATTTCAAATAGACTCACGCTGCCATCTGCTCCTTCTGATAAGAGACTCATCTGTCTGCTGCGAAGGTAGGGAAAAGGCTCACTAAGAAAGAATAATGCGACTCTGCAACCCCGACAGCCTCGCTGGGTGGCTCATGGACATGCACCAACTAATTAGGGGTCAAACCAACATTTTTAGGATGTATTTGGATGGGATTTGAATTCATTGTGACTGCACTCTAAACAGCATTACGTACAGCTACTGGTATAATTTGGACAATGAGCCCAGCATCTCTAGCAGCAAAGCATAAGAGAGAAGTGTGATTAAGGGAATCCACCTCCCTCAATGGTTTTTATGCTTTTTAAAAGCTGAAATGGGAAGTATTCCTACATAGACAAGGGAATATATGTGTATGAAGAAAGAATAATTATAATGTAGCTTCTCATAGTAATAAGAACCCTAAAATTAAACTTTTGAAATCATCTAAATAGAAATTGTTCTCCAATTAAAAATAATTAGCACGACTTCAGTTATCAATATGACATATTGAATTATATAACTTATGTATGTGTATACAATTCATATTTTGTCTACACTGGGTTTATAGTTAGAAAGTGAATTGAAGATATATGCCTGCATATGCACAGAAAATTCCTGGAGGCATACACGCAAAAGATTGTTAATAACACATACCTCTGGGGAGTCGAATAAAATTTTGGTTGGTAGGAAGTTTGGACAGGAGAGATTTTAAGTTTTTACCAATTACCTTCCTGTAGTCTGATTTTTTTAAAAAATTTAAACCTCTGTTACTTAATATAATTAAAAAAAAATGCTCACCTAATTAACAAGAGAGAATTGGAAATTAAATCTAATTTGAACTAATAAGTCTAATTTGAAGTAATTTTACACTTGGAATCAAGTTAGTTCTCTCTCTTCTGCTAACAGTACTACAATTGATATTAAAAGACATCATCTAAATGATCTTCCTTTCCCATTAATGAAATTGGAACAATATAATCTGATCTAGTACACCTTTTCAAGTTGTGTTATGGCTAAAACCAGATTTACTGTAATATACTGAATTATTAGTGTTATTATGATAATAAACTGTGGTCAGGTGTCTAGCTTCCAAGTAGAGAAGGCAATTTTGTATATAATTCAGAAGAAAATTTCCATTTGCTTGAATAATTCAGATAATGCTACCAACAAAACTAGCTATTCAGTCAAAATACAAAAATTACATTTTAAATGAATGCTATATGCTGACAATGTTGCATAATATTTGTATCCTAAAATAGCTGTCTTGTAAGTTTTCAGGACAAAAAGTACCAGATGATCGATATTATTATTCAAAACCCCACATTTGACATTTCTTCCACTTAGCACTCATTCCAACTGATTAGAAAAGACTAACAAAGAGTGAGAATAAGAACATACTTTTTTGGTCTTTGACTTTTACTTATATTTTACTCTATTTTTTCCCTTAGGCTATAACCATCACGATTCTTGATTTGTATTCTTGAAAGTGCTCCTCCCAGCTTAAATAGGAAAGTAGCCTGTAAAACAGAGATAAAAGAGTGCTGAACTTTTCCATTTTTTTCTTTTCTTTCTCCCTCATTCTTTTCTCCAGCTAATTCTGAGCCTATCTGGAAGGGTAGGGCGGGGAGAGTAAAAATCAGGATAAATGAATGAATAAATACATTAAAGAATAAACCAATCCTGGCAACCTTGGTTTCATGGTTTTAGCTAACAGAGAAAAGATGAAAAGGCATATTTATTTGTTTCAAGGTGGAGAAAGACAAGGAGCAAATGTAGCTAACAGGGAAAACTTCACAAAGTTTGCAGGATCTGTGATTTTCTGGAGTTCTGTGAATGCTTAAATTCTATCACTTACAGAACACCTGAGCTGCTTCAGGTGTGGCTGTGTGTGTCGTGTGTCACTTGTTTATATATATATATATATATATATATATATATATATATATATATATAGGTGCCTTGGTGGCTCAGTCGGTTAAGCATCCAACTTCGGCTCCGGTCATGATCTCATGGTTCATGAGTTCAAGCCCCGTGTCAGGCTCTGTGCTGAAAGCTCGGAGCCTGGAGCCAGCTTTGGATTCTCTCTCTCTCTCTTTCTTTCTCTCTCGGCCCCTCTCGCACTCAGGCTCTGTCTGTCTCTCTCTCAAGAATAAACATTTGAAAAAAATATATATGTATATATATATATATAATTCTTAGGTTCTAAATTGCTAGTAGTTGTGCTACGAAGCTCAAAGAGTCATCACATTTCTAGCTAATTGTATGTATGCTATGGTTGGATTGTTGTATGCCTTAGCAGAAAATGGAATAATGGAAACAATAATGGCAAAATGCTCTATGCAGGGAAAAGGGCTCCTCTTCTTTGCAAAGGTTTTTAGAAACTTAAAGGAATAGGGAACATTCTTCCCCAATAGGATATTCTTTCCTCCCAGCCAATGACAAGTTAATAATAATATAATAAGTCATATATTTCTCATACCTCTTCCCCAAGGAGGCCACAGCATTTTGCAGATATTATTTCATAAATCTCCAGCTTTCTGTGAGTTTTGGAGGAACTATGGATTATTAGAGTCACTTAGCAGAACCAGGGCACAGAGAGGGAATATATATTCCAAGAAAAACAGCAAGATGGCTATTGGACTTAAACTTCATCCCACTGAGCCTGGGCTTCTGTTTGTTAGTTGGGGATTTGTTTTCATGTAATGACCAGATTAACTACTATTTTGTTCCTATGGACTATTTTGTTCCTGGTCCTGTGGACCAGAAGCATTATCATCACCTGGGAACCTATTAGAAATTAGAATTCTTAGGCCCAACATTAGACCCACTGAACCATAATCTGCATTTTCTGAGATACCCAAATGATTTGTATGCTTACAGAATTTGGAGAAGAGACTTGCATTAAAAAGGCCTGCCAAGGGGCGCCTGGGTGGCGCAGTCGGTTAAGCGTCCGACTTCAGCCAGGTCACGATCTCGCGGTCCGGGAGTTCGAGCCCCGCGTCAGGCTCTGGGCTGATGGCTCAGAGCCTGGAGCCTGTTTCCGATTCTGTGTCTCCCTCTCTCTCTGCCCCTCCCCTGTTCATGCTCTGTCTCTCTCTGTCCCAAAAATAAATAAAAACGT